>NW_022589709.1:31017139-31433200 GCF_004348235.1 Phoca vitulina | reverse complement strand
GGGGAGGGTATGTGCTCTGGTAAGCGCTGTGAATTGTGCAAGACTGTTGAATCTCAAATCTGTACTCCTGAAACAAATAATGCAATATATGTTAAGAAAAAAAAAAAAAAAAGAAGATAGCAGGAGGGGAAGAATGAAGGGGGGGAAATCAGAGGGGTAGATGAACCATGAGAGATGATGGACTCTGAAAAACAAACTGAGGGTTCTAGAGGGGAGGGGGGGAAGATGGGTTAGCCTGGTGATGGGTATTAAAGAGGGCACATTCTGAATGGAGCACTGGGTGTTATGCACAAACAATGAATCATGGAACACTACATCTAAAACTAATGATGTAATGTATGGGGATTAACATAACAATAAAAAAATTTTTTAAAAAAAGTTTTATTTCCTTAATATTTGTCACTTGTTGCTGTCCAAAAGTGACTTCTCTACATTTGACCATGTTCTTATTGTAAACTAAATATGCCCAAAGTATCACTTTTCTGTTCAAAATTTGCATCACATGTTTTGACAGATGAAATATTCTCAGTGTTGGGAGACTCATATAAAGTGAAGATTATATTTTGATAAAGAATGTTTTTAGTTTACAACCATGGGAATTATCTTAGATATATGCATATAATGGACCATCTCTATAACATCTGTGCTTAGATGACCTTCCCAGAGGAGCTGATAATTTTACAATCAGCATCAACACTCTCACTATAAATAGTACACATATTCAATAAATCATAAACGCATAGCTATTTTCTTAGTTTATCTAAATTTACGTAACTGTCACTTTAATTATTCTCAACAGAAAACATTCAATTTTGAAAGATTTAGCATTGTTCTTACATACAGTATGAAACTCTTTATGTCTAGCTGAAGATAAATGGAAAATTATCTGATGAGATAATGAATTTATTTGCCCCTGTACATCAAACATACATAAATTAGGTTGAAGATTAATTTTTTAACTTTAAGTTTGGATTTATAAATGAGTTATAAATGTAATTATGTTCCTCTAATGTTATCATCTTATATAAGCATGGTAGATTTTTCAATGCTAATAAAGTAACATTAGTGTCATACTGTTAACTAAATTACAGATTCTATTCAGATTTCCCCAGTGTTCCCATTCCTTTTCTTCTGTTCTAGTATTCAGTACAGGATACCACAACACATTCAGCCAGTATAAATTTGACATTAATTTTAAGGAAAAGGAATATGACTCTCTGTATCAATTTATTTGTATAGTTGCTGTTTTTTTTATTTTAACTTTGTTTTCATTGTTTAATTTTCACCTTTGGATATTGATTTTTCTATATGGTAAATGGAAGTTAAACTATGTGCATTTTGATCCATCTCACTTAGATTAATAATTTTTAAGTCACATTATAGGAAAAATACTTCAGCATTGAAATTTTATGTAAACAGGTATTACTATTTATTTTCAGTTATTGTATCTCATTAGAATGATCTCTTTTTATTTAATGTATCTCACCTTTTGCTCAAGCAGGTTAACTGGTAGGGATAAATTCTGTCAGCATAATTTCCCAAAATATATGACAATATAAGCTCTTGAAACTGACAGGAAATTCAAAACACCTTTTTCATATAGAATAATAAATTATTTTTTTTGCATCACACCTTAGATTTTCATTTGAAATCTAAAAAATATTGAATCAGGAATAACTATCCATATGCACAATGAAAATATAAAATTGTATTATATTAGCCCACAATGTGGTAATACATTGCAATTATTATTAACATTTAAGCCATTCTCTTGCTATCAACTCTGGTATCACACAGAGAAATGCACTTAGAGCCAGAAGACAAGGGCTACAAGGTATTCTTCCATTTAGTAGTTAACTTTAGATATGAGACTCAAGTCTCTGAGCTGGAAAGTCCTGATACATGAAAAAGAGACCACAGAAAAATTATGAAATTAACCATTCTATACAAACCTTATATAAAGTAATAGAAAACTTAAATTGGTTGACACACTTATTTATGTACATACCTGAGCAATCACTGGGCCTCAGCAATATGCACCTCATATTAAAAAATTTGTTTCATAATATATAAGGCAAAGGACTCATTCAAATTGGATTTATTAGTATTAATATCACCCAAAGCAGCTGGTCTGATAGAATGATGGAATGATCTGTTGAAGATTTAATAACTGTGCCAGTGGGGAGACACCACTTTACAAAGGTGGGTGCTCTCCTGCATAATATTTTATATACTTTGATCCAGTGGTTGATATATAATTTTTTCATTTATAGCCAGAATGTAAGTCCAGATGATACCTGAGTGGTAGAAAAAAATCTAAAGTCCTAAGTGCAATACTTTGACTTCTATATTCTTCACTTAAGGGCTCTCCTTATTCAGGAAAACACTTCCTCCCGCAAATATAACAATGGTTAGATTGAAGTGAAAATCAACACTACCACTTTACTACCCCAGTGGTAGAAGATAAAAGAAATCTACAGGAACCCATTAGAGGAAAAATACCAAAAGCTGAGACCCCAAATAACCTTATTTCACGGATAAAGCCTACAGATGGAATTAAGGTTACTAATCAGCTGACTTTAAGATAGGGAGAATATCCTAGATTATCCAAGTGGGCTCAACATAATCACAAGCGTTCTTGAAAGTGGAAAGATGAGTATGAAGAAAGTCAAGAGAGATCTAAAGATGTTACCTTTGAAGATGGAGGAAGTGGTCATGAGTCAAAGAATGCAGATGGCCTTTGAAAGCTGGAAAAGGCAAGGAAATGGATTCCTCTCTAGTGCTTCTAGAAGGAATGCAGCCCTGTTGACATTTTGCTTTTAGCCAATGAGACCCATTTCAGACTTCTGACCTCAAAAACCAAAATATAATAAATTTGTTTTAAACCATTAACATTTGTGATAATTTGTTTACAGCAATAATGAAAAACTAATACATGCATAAAATTGTTGCTTTTCAGGGCACCTGGGTGGCTCAGTCAGTTAAACATCCAACTCTTGATTTTGGCTCAGGTCATGATCTCATGGGTCGTGGGATCGAGCCCCACAGCAGACTCTGCTCAGTGTGGAAGATTCTCTCCCTCTGCCCCTCCCCTAACTCTCACTCTCACTCTGTTTCTCTAAAATAAATAAATCTCTAAAAAACTTGTTTTCAGCCAAAAATCATTGATATAAGCAATTTCATATGGTTCAATCTTTATATGACAACTGATTTTTTTTAAAAGATTTTAAGTAATCTCTACACCCAACATGGGGCTCTAACTCACAACCCCAAGATCAAGAGTTGCATTCGCTACTGACTGAGCCAGCCAGGCATCCCAACAACTGACTTTTTAATCCATTAACAGATTCCCCCATTGTTACTTGTGCATCTGTTGCCATTTTGCCTTTGTGTATTTAATTTGCCTTTCTTATTTGTAATGTAAACTAGATGGTAATTCGGGCGCCTGGGTGGCTCAGATGGTTAAGTGTCTGCCTTTGGCTCAGGTCATGATCCCAGGGTCCTGGGATCGAGTCCCACATCAGGCTCCCTGCTCCGCGGGAAGCCTGCTTCTCCCTCTGCCTCTCTCTCTCTCTCTGTCTCTCATGAATAAATAAATAAATAAAATCTTTAAAAAAAAACCTAGATGGTAATTCAGGGCAACTGTATGATTTCTTGATGCTTGATATTTGGTAGGGAGTCTGGATCAAAAACCTAGAGTTAATTAACAAACATTGCTAAGGAAGGTATATGATACAGGGGCAGGCTAATTTTCTCAAATATATTTGCCCCTATTATTTTAAATGATAAGGGGTTTATGGTATTGGGTAGAAGATTAAAATGTAATTGCAATAAGAATGAAATCTTGCCTTTTTTTCCTCCTGAAAGCCCAATTCATTATGTCCACTAGGGAGCTAGGATTGAGGATATACATAGCCTTTACTCTCATTAGACATCATGATATCAAAGGAATTTTATAAATGCCTGAAGACTCTTCTAAATTTTCTAAATGCCAAGAGAATCTTCTAAAACCTCCCAGCCAGACGTTTTCTGACTTCTTTCAAGGTACGCCCATAATCTCCAAGGGCCACAGATTCTGAAATGTATGTTCAGAAGCACAGAGCTAAATTTTAATAAGGCTTTTGATGTGTTTATATGCAGTTAGTAATTTAGGTTATTTGAGCCAAGCTCTACTCACTCATAAAAAGTCATAAGGATTTTGGGAGAACAGTTATAATATTTCTGTATTACTATTTTAATTAACCAACTTACACCATGACAAAAGGAAATCTCCAAATATTTTTTAAAGTTACATGGGCATATGGCTTTTGCATTTTTCTAAATTTTCAGAGAGATTCATCTAATGATAAACAGACTTCTAAGACATACATATGGAAAGAAAAACAGCAGAAGGGAAGAATATTTTAAGTATTCTTAGAATAATTCTGGCCATTCTGCTAGGAAATTTTAATTTTCTAAGTATGTAAAAACAATTTTTCTGTCAGCTCTTGAAGATGGTACGATATGACACATATGGGAAAAATACCTCACCAAAAAAAATTTTAGATAAACTAATTACAACACGTGATTCAAGATGTATTTATTTGCATGCTGTCCCCAAGAAAAAAGGCTCTGAGTTAAAATAACTTGTTTATAAGTGTATTACTGTTTAGTATTTTAAATGTTTTAGGCCATGAAAATTTGTCTTTATGAATGAGAGAGTTGATTAACTCATTTTCTTAAAGAAATAAGTTCCATTAAAAGAGAAGCTATGTAATGTTTATTCTTGATTAGAAATAGCTCCTTGATATATTTGACCCCACGTGATAATCATTGCAGCAAAGCTTGAATTTCCATCTGTTTTCCACAATATTGGTCAAAAAATATACTGTAACTAAATGAAATATATTTATCATGTATATGCTTTATTATCCTGGGATATCCTAGCACTTTCTAAGTTTCCACAACTACATACAGATTTTATGGATTTCCTGGTAAACAGAAGCACAGAATAATCAGTGAGATATCCCTTTGATGAAATAATGTCCTAAAACAGTGTCCTATTTCCCTTGTGTCTCTATTTTTCCTTATTCTGTGAACTATCTCTTTCCAAATTGGAAGATTAAGTTAGTAATTGCTAATACTCAAAATCAATTTCACAATCAAATATTTTCTCTCAAGTCAGTAACATTTGTGATCCTGAGATTTTATATGTAAATGAGCAATTTATATTTAAGTTTAGAAAATTACAAATTAAAACCCAATTGCAAATTGCAATTAAAATATGACACGGTGGGACGCCTGGGTGGCTCAGTTGGTTAAGCGACTGCCTTTGGCTCAGGTCATGAGCCTGAAGTCCCAGGATCGGGTCCCGAATCGGGCTCCCTGCTCAGCAGGGAGTCTGCTTCTCCCTCTGACCCTCCCTGCTCTTGTGCTCCCTTTCATTCTCTCTCTCAAATAAATAAATAAAATCTTTAAAAAAAAATATGACATGGTGTATAATGAAATGCTTACCTGCACTTTTTCTTAGGTTTGTAGTAACACGTAAAAATCACCATTACATCCTTTTAAGTCTCTCATCAGTATCAAGCACAAGAATTTATTCTTCAAATGTTTTATTTTTAACAGGTTTCCAGGGATTAAGAGGCTCAAGGAAAATTTTATTACAGTAAAGCAAAATTTTTTGAAGTTATACAACTATTTTGTATCTTGATTATAGCATTTGTCCAAAATCATAAAATTGTACATGAAAAAATAAATTTGTTGTGTGTAAATTTTAAAATAAAATGTTTTAAAAAGTGGATGACAACTGTAATATTTCTTTAAAAACTAAGATCTCTGGATAACAATGGGATATTGCACACAGTTATCTCTGAAGTCTTGTTCTCAGAAAAATTATAACCTGCATATAGGCTATATATAAATATGTATAGGGCACATGTATAAAATATGAATAACACATTTGCTCTTAATACCCTTATGTTCTTCCTAACCTACAGAAAAATAAAACAGTTAAGACATTTGGTGATGAATACATTATTATCAAATATTGGAATTGTTGTTGAGGAGATTCATGACATTTAGAAGACTAAAAAATTATGAAAGCGATTATGAATAACTAGATATTTTACATTAGTCAATATAATCTTTCATACATTTTATATGATACTTTTTTTCTCCTATCCATCTTGTATCAACACATAGATCTTTAAATATGGAAGGAAGAATTAAAAAAAGGAGCAAAGATTTTTAGACAAAATTATGTGATATTGAGAAACAATCAACAAAACTAAAAGGCAACCTACTGAATGGGAGAAGATATTTGCCAATGACTTATCTTATGAAGGGTTAGTATCAAAATGCATAAAGAATTTACACAACTCAACACCAAAAAACAAATAATCCAATTAAAAAATGAGCAGAAGACATGAAGAAACATTACTCCAAAGAAGACATAGAGATGGCCAACAGACACATGTAAAGATGCTCAATATCACTCATCATGAGGAAATGCAAATCAAAACCACAATGAGATATCACCTCATACCTATCAGAATGGTTAAAATCAAAAACACAAGAAACAGCAGGTGTTGGCGAGGCTATGAAGAAAAAGGAACACTCGTCAACTGTTGGTAGGAATGCAAACTGGTGCAGCCACTTTAGACAACAGTATGGAGGTTCTTCAAAAAGTTAAAAATAGAACTACCCTAGGCTCTAGCAATGGCGCTACTGGATGTTTACTCCAAAAATACAAAAACACTAGTTCAAAGGGATACATGCACCCCTATGTTTATAGCAGCATTATTTACAATAGCCAAATTGTGGAAGCAGCCCAAGTGTCCATTGATAGATGAATGGGTAAAGATGAGTGGTGTGTGTGTGTGTGTGTGTGTGTGTGTGTATACTATGAACATTACTCAGCTATAAAAATGAAAGATATCTTGCCATTCGCAATGACATCAATGGAGCTAGAAAGCTAAGGGAAAGGAGTCATTTAGAAAAAGACAAATGCCTTATGATTTGTTCATACGTGGAATTTAAGAAATAAACAAGCAAAGGAAAAAAACAATGAGACAAATCAAGAAACAGACTCTTAACTATTGAGAACAAACTGATGGTTACCAGATGGGAGGATGGTGGAGGGATGGGTGAAATAGGGGTTGGGGATTAAGGAATGAAATTCTGGTGATGAGCACTGGGTGATGCATGGAATTGTTGAATCACTATATTGCACACCTGAAACTAATATAACACTGTATGTTAACTGTACTGGAATTAAAATTAAATTTAAAAAGTTAGATGATATTAACAAGTATGAATAGCAAACAAAAATAAAGGCAATGGCCATATTTCTTATCCTAATAATGATTATCCTAATAAAAGACTTATGAAAGGGCTATTGAATTAATCTCTTTAAAACTTAGCATTTAGAAATTCTAACTTACCTTGTGTCTTTTTTACTTATCTATTTTTTCCCCAGAGATAAATTTAATAAACCATTTTTGGTGTCTGTCCTAAAACGAAGACTGAGTTTGGTGTGATTTAGTCACAGCTTGCTTGAAAACTCCAAGCAAGAAAAGAGATGGAAACCATTAGAAGGGTTCATTGTTGGGGGACAAAATCCATAGAAAAGTGTCTAATAAATTTCTCTACCTCCGCTTATTTGACTCTTTCTAGGTCCCTCACAATAATAATTTTCCTTAACATAAGTTTTTTAGAGCACCAAAATGAGTTATTTGGAAAGGAAAAAAAAAACAGAAGGCAAGGATATGGGATGTTGACTCAGACGCCATGACTGCCAGTTATGGATGTGCTATTAATTATCTGTCTGATACAGGGAGCAAGTATTTACAACTTCAGTCTCTTCATTTAAAACATAAGCAAATTGGAGTGAATCCTCTGAAGAGTTTATTTCACTTTGAAATTTCAAATTAGACTATAATGAATTTTGAAATAAGTTAAAGATTATTTTTCAAACAGCACAAGACTTCCATTTCAGATTTCCTTTTCTAGAATTTCTTTTTCTGAATTTTTTTAGTCTCACGAACTTAACAGTTTTCTATAAGTAAAAAAAAAATATTTAGAACTTGATCATTTTTTAGCATATTAAAAGTAAATATATATGAGTCTCATGTTTCAGAACAAAAGTATTACTCTCACACACACTCGTAGATATTAACTTTTATCTCTCTTTAAGTTTTTTTTTTTTTAAAGATTTTATTTATTTATTTGAGAGAGAGAGAATGGGGGGGGGAGGGTCAGAGGGAGAAACAGACTCCCTGCCGAGCAGGGAGCCCGATGCAGGACTTGATCCAGGGACTCCAGGATCATGACCTGAGCCAAAGGCAGTCGCTTAACCAACTGAGCCACCCAGGCGCCCTCTCTCTTTAAGTTTTATTTCCCCCTTTTCTTGAATGTGTTAGGCTTGATAAGTTGATTAGTGTGTTATGATAATACTTGCGGTATTTTCAAACATTTTATTTTATTTTATTTTATTTTATTTTTTTTTAAAGATTTTATTTATTTATTTGAGAGAGAATGAGAGAGAGCACATGAGAGGGGGGAGGGTCAGAGGGAGAAGCAGGCTCCCTGCCGAGCAGGGAGCCCGATGCGGGACTCGATCCAGGGACTCCAGGATCATGACCTGAGCCGAAGGCAGTCGCTTAACCAACTGAGCCACCCAGGCGCCCCAAACATTTTAAAAACTGTTTAAATTCACATAAATACAGTTGTTCTTTCTTTGTTAGAATCATATTCAACTTTAGCAGTTTCTTTTCCATGGGGCCCCAAATCTTATCAAAGCAGAAAATTATCCTTCTTATAATAATTTTGGGTTCAACATCTGTGGCAATTTCCATACAAGCAAATACAAATGAAATGCTCAAAATGTAATTCTCATTATGACCGCTGTTTTAGGAGGTGTTCTTCAATATAAAATAATTTTTAAAGGTGACCTAACCTTAGTTTAGTATTAAATCCTTCAATCCACAAACTTCTAAGTATCTAGTGCATCACAGAAGTGATGACGTTATCTTCTCTAATGGCTAATACTATGTGTCAACTTGACAGTGCTAAGGGATGCTCAAACTATATAGAAGTCAATTATATAGCAAACAGATTCAGTATACATTTACACTGTAAATCATTCTGAATGAAGAGGACCCCATGAACCCACATTCCTTTTATGTACAATCATTTTTTGCCCCAAAGTATTTGAGTTTGCAGTTTCACTTATTTTTGTTAAGAAAACTTAAGTTGCCCAAAAATCCTTTTCTTTCCATATTGTTGCTTAGTATTTCATATACTCCTGGCTTAGAGCAAAACTCAGGGTATTTTCTTCAAACTCAGTGTAGGATAAAGAATGGATTAATGCTAGAGGTGCTATTAATTATCTTACTGGCCACTGGATATCCCCCACTTCAAAAGTTATCCAGTCCTGAATGACAATATTGTGCAGAGTGAGAAAACTTGACCTAAATGCAACCCTTTATTCAGAAATTAGCCTGCATTTTCTTATTTTTATTACTTTTGTTTCCCATCTAGAATTGTCCCATTTCAAACTTAAATGATTTATATGTACTTTTAATTTTATACTAATTGGTGTATTTAAGAAAATCATTATTCTATTTAATGATTAATGTTAAAACCTAAACAATTTGAAGATTTTGTATACCCCACATAATCACTAAGTATCAAATCAACATTGTAGCAGTTACTGTTGCCCCTGCCCAGATCCCCATCCACACTCACATTTTACAATGAAGACTGCCTCTACAGAACATACCAACTTTCTATCTGAGGGTCGTTTTACAATTTCTTTTTTTCTTGCTGGAGGAGCACATTTATTTTCAATCAGGACAAGCCAAAAGTGTCAGACTTATTGACTCAAGTAAGACTTGACTAATGACTAACTGGAGAGAGCGGATAAGCCTATTAGTTTCCTGTGCCTGAACTGATATAACTCTAAGATGCTTTTACTATATCCCAGAGTTCCCCAGCTGGATGAACTTCAATTGCCCCTCTGTGCTGGCTTTTTTCTTGCTAACTATTATTCCCCACTACCTTATTGATGTTTTTCTAGAATCACTTCTCAAAAAAAAAAAAAAAAAGTTGTCTTTACTCAAACTCTACCTCAAGGCTTGCATCTGGGTAGCCTAAACTATTATTCATTGAAAAAATAAAGAGGCATAAATGAATAACAAACTGCATGAAGCACTGTACTACAGAGAGATGCTGAAAACCTCAAGGTACAGAGTAGTCCTTGGGAGACCAATGGGATAGGAAACAAGGGTCTAAGTGGAAAAAGGAACATAAAAGAACAATGAAAACCTTCATTAGGCTATTTCCTCACCATCTCTTTCACAGATGTAGTCCTGGGATAGATTAAAAACAGAGCCAGATTATTTTACTACGATAAAGGCATTGCTATACATTTACAAAATATGGTCAGTGGATGAATAATCAAACTCATTCTATTGATCAAAAAGCCCTATGTAATTCTAAACTCAGTAGGAAGTGACCTGGCCATTCACTTGCACATTAGTGAACACATGCAGAAAACCAGCTGTGCTTGATACACAGTAACTACGCCCTGCCATGTTACACCATACCTCTTGCCAAGCACCACGTGCTTTGTAGTTTTCAGAGGACAGGGAGCACAGAAAGCATATTTTTATTGTCCCACTTTGACTGGAACAGAGGGAGGACTGACTGCATATCCCCTTAAATCCCTTCTAAGAAATTTATTTTGCATTTGATGACAAACTATGACTATAACTCAAATTATTGCTCTTGAGGTATGAAAGCATCCTATAATGTAGGAGATAAATGGTTTTCTAATAAGCAATAAAAGCCTTATCCACTTAGTATCTAATAGGTGTATACACTTCTAAGTATTAAAATAATGCAATTACTTAACTACACTTTGAACACATTTTGTTGTTGATACACAATCTTTAATATGAAGATAGAAATACTTTAAACAATAATTACTGTATTAAGATACAAAGCAAAATGAATTACATGTTTAAAAGCCATGCTGCAATAAGGTCTGACCTTGCTGATAGGCATTTCAAGGCACTGAAATTGATTCATGGAAGAAACATGAACTTGGAAACGGAGATAGATTTAATTGAATGGTAAAGACATACCAGGCAAAGTGTGCAGAATAAACAAAGGCTTTGTAATGGAAAATCTTGAACAGATTGAATCAACTGAGGCTTAAGAAGAAGAGGAATGGACCAGCTTCTTTCCTCATTACTAGTAGAATGAGCTGGGATTTTCACAGTATGCACAAACCATAGAGTGAAGTCTGGGAAGAGGGAGAACTAGTTAACTCTAATTGAGAACTATGACATTCAAAGTATCCCCTGGGATCCTAAGATACACTGACTCCACCTACCTAATCTTTTGAAATGAATTTCATATTTTGAATTTTGGGAATCTAAGGTAACTAAGGTTCCTATAAGTAAGCTCACTTGTTCTGGGTAACTCTCTTAGCCCACAGCAGAATCAGGATTCTAAATTAGAATTATACAATGACACAAGCACCTTCATTAACTTAAACTGCCATTTAATAGAAAATGGTCCAATAATAGAGACAAAGGAATTAATTCCAATAACTAGCCAGTGAAAATTTCTATGGAGAATTGCAAGGAAATGGAAAAGACACTGTCCACGGAAGTCTTACATTTAATAATAATTTGATACATAATCCAAACTTTCAGAATCGGCAAAATTAATCAGTTTACTCTTAAGACTTTTCTTTTTTCTTACAGAGTAACTATCAGCCCAGAAATGATCCCTCCTTGTCCTAGAGTCTATATGATTCTTTTTTTTTTTTTTTTTTAAGATTTTAGTTATTTATTTGAGAGAAAGAGGGAGAGAGAGAGAGATAGCACAAGCAGGGAGAGCGGCAGGCAGAGGGAGAAGCAGGCTCCTCACTGAGCAAGAAGCCCGCCCGATGCAGACTGGATCCCAGGACCCTGGGATCATGACCTGACGCCAAGGCAGAAGCTTAAAGGACTGAGCCACCCAGGTGCTGCTATGTGATTCTTAAGAATTCTTTTTTTGCACTTTTATTCATTAGATTTTGAAATCTGCATGAATTGATTTTAAAAAGTGGGGAGAAAAAAAATCACAAAAAAAGGTTATAATAAGAACACATGACGAAAAGAAATCCCATCACACATAAAAAAAATTAAAATGGAAAGCTGGTGAAAAATGGTATTTGCCATGTAAAGCCTAATGATATTGTTCAAATATTTTCACAGGTGTTGGAAATACCATATGGAAGATGTGGAGGCCTTTGCTTCATCTTACTCTGTTTAATTACTGTCTACCTCAGTAAAATGGATTCACCTCCTTAACTACGGTGCACACACACTGTGCAAGTGGTGACGAAAAAGGTACGGTGGTTGTGAATTATCTACGTAAATGTATTTAAGAAACTAGCACACAGCAACACTTTTCGTTAAAAAAGTAACAAGATACATTATCACTGCAAAAGTTAATAACTAAAACTACAAAATACACTTACAGCCAAAAAAACTAACGAATCATAAAAAAATGAATTAAAATGAAAAAAACATTTTACTACTACTGAGCCTACAAGAAACATTTATTAAAACAAAGCATTTCGACACATAGAACCCCCATAATTATATACCGGATATACTTTCATGAGTCACAAAACTATTATATACAAAGAAAGCTATTAACTTTTCATTGATTTTGTAAAACTAAATGTTTTTCACTTATTTTGAATCTGAAGTCATAAAAGCAAATTCAAAGGGCCAAGTAAAATTTTCACTTGGATATGGTATAAAATTTTTTCTCAGTTACTATTAAAATAGATCCAAACATACAGCTGATATTATTTAGTAACAGCATTTAGGGATTATATATATTAACTCAAGCACATTAGCAGTGGTGTTAAATAAATTTCTTCCCAATAATTTCATGTGGTCTTCATTAAATTTCCAAAGATGCTACAAATCTACTTTTATATTTTCCTTTATCTTCCTGGAAATTTAATTAGAAGGAGTAGGAGACAAGTACATAACAAATATTGCTGTTTTCCTACCCATGAATGGATTAACCCCTATCTTCTTTATTGGCCATAAAGTACTTGTGCTATCATTACATCTTTAAAACAGTACTTAGTTCTTCTATTGTTTTCATTATTCTGAATAAAATTGACATCCTTTAAAACATTTATTCAATTAAAAGGAATAAATTGGCATATTGCAAAGGTTAATACACTTCAGCAGCTCATTAAATCAAAAGGTAAATACCTTTATCTTGGGTTAATATGATAACACTATAGAAAGGGTGTGTTGCTCTAAGTTATTTACAGTGAGCACTAATTAAGCACTATGCATGATTTACTGGTACAACTCACTCTTCCTGAATTTCTACTAGCTCTAGAGAAACTTTCTAAGAGAGCAAGAGGATGGACTTAGCCCATGTTAGATACTCTGTTTGTTTCCAAGAAAGTAAGACTCACTCTTCTTTAAGTATCCATTATGCTTTCTCTTTCTCTAACAGTATTTTTTTCTGTACATACAAATATTGACACAACTATTACAGTCTTCTGATTTCAGTTAGGAAATGTGCAAAGATGAAAAGAGAGTCTTTCCCATTGGGAAAATGTCAAGGTAATACTTCCCTTTAAGGAAGCAATCTGAGGTCACAGGGCAACCAAATAAACTGAGATCTAGAGAGAGACAAGACACTGCACAGAGCAACCATCTAAATGCAGAGCATTGGATTACTGGAGGCAAATGATACCAGACAGCATATAAGGTAATGATGTACAGAGACCAGATATACTCTCCTTTCTGAAACAGCCAAAAAATAGACAACATACATGATGCAACATTAAGCAAGATACTGTACATCAGGCAACAAAAGGGATCCATTAGAGATGGGAACAAATCGAATGAACACTACAATCTTGACTCAGTATATGGAGGGAGCTTTCTCTTATTAATGCAGAGAGCAGGAGCCCAGCTGGAACCTAGTGGGCCGGAAGGACAGAGTTGAGCATCTGGGGACACTAAGGGGGCCAGAGCTCTTGGACAGAGAGTGTTGGAGAAAAACGTGCCATGCAGGGAATGAACCACAGACATTTGCAGAGTCTCATTTGAGAATTTGCAGTGACCACTGCATTCCTGTGAGGAAACCACTACAAGCCAGGGAAAGAACCATCCAAAAGGACAAGAGGTAACAGTACCCAATGTTCACCCAGGGCCA
Source organism: Phoca vitulina (assembly GCF_004348235.1). Lineage (NCBI taxonomy): Eukaryota > Metazoa > Chordata > Mammalia > Carnivora > Phocidae > Phoca > Phoca vitulina. The sequence continues at coordinate 31,418,965 of NW_022589709.1, read as the reverse complement.
GAAAGAGTGCCTGTCGCACCAGCCAGACCGAAAAATCTCAAAATATATGGAGCAATGAGTAAAGTAAAATATTTACCTCATAATTCACTTGGTAATGGGGAATAATTAGTCATAGACTTGTCCCATGTGGCCAATCTCAAGACCTGAAAGATTTAACTATTTTCAAGTAAAAGGCTTCCCAGAACATAGCTTCAGTGTATGTGTAGGAATGCCAACACATTCAGTGGTCAGCAAGATAAAAATCAGGAAGCAGGACAATCTGACCTCTCTGGGAGGAATCTCCCTCGCTGTTATTTTGTCCCATAAATTCTAACTGCCTTAGATTTCTCAAACCTCAAGTTATTTCCTAAATGCATTTGCACTGTATCCTGGAAGTAAATTGGGGCAATCATAGGAATCAGCTCATTTATCTCTTTTTCCCCCCTCAGATGTCACTGCCCTGTGCTATTTCCAATGTCTGAAAACTGCTCATTTGTATATTGTGTCCAGTTCTCCCTGGTTAGCAAATGAAGATAAACCTGCTCCCTGTTCCTTCATTTTCAACATACTTTTGACTTTTAAACCAATACCTGAAAACTAGAGAAGAAAGCAAAAAAAAATCATAAATTTGAATACAATAAAGACAAACTGAGGGTTCTAGAGGGGAGGGGGTGGGGGGATGCGTTAGCCCGGTGATGGGTATCAAGGAGGGCACATACTGAATGGAGCACTGGGTCTTATATGCGAACAATGAATCATGGAACACTACATCAAAAACTAATGATGTAATTTATGGTGATTAACACAATAAAAAAAAGTTTTAAAAAATTAAATTTTATTTAAAAAAAAATCACATAAGCACATTGAAAGGAAGAAAGAAACTGATCCAACTAACATTTGAATGAAAAGTTTTAGATGTAAATCCTTAAAAGAAATATGTAAGCAAATACTGAGTTCTATTTTGGAAAGTTTATTTGCAGTGGTTTTTGTTTGTTTTAATGTATTCTGAATATAACGAGAGGTTTCACAGAGAAGAAAGTTACATATATGAAAAAGTGGAAAAACAGAATGAACCCTGTGATGTTGAATTGGATTTGGAGGTATCTTTATGAATTCACAATTTATTAGATAGGTAGGTAGATGGATATGCACATAGAGATATACATACATGTGAGGTCAGACACATTCATATGTGTATGTGTCTATATATTTGCTTATGTTTTTCCCTTCGCTATGTCTGCTGAGGTTTAGGAACAATGAAACCTTAGTGGCTATGAGTATGCCTAAGGCCAGTATTTGGTTTCTACTCAGTATACCATGGAAAGGAAACCGGGCTCCATTAGGAAGACTATTTCCCAGGAATGGGACAGAGAAAAGGAAGATGAGGCTGCACTAGCTTCTGCCAAAAATAAAGTAATAGTTGTATATTCAACTAAAGAGGAAATGCTCAAACGATGAGATAGGTATGTCAGAAGGACACATGAGAGTCGGAGGAGCTTCCACTGACCAAATCCGATATGATTTTAGTATTGAAATAAATAACATAACCTATCGAATACAATAGGAATCCTTGATTCTGTAGTAATATTAATTAATTAATAAGAGAAAGGAAAAGCTCTTTTTTACAATAGAATACTAAGTAGAGAAGATAGGAGATTTTTTCAGTCACTATATTGCAAACTTACTAGTAATGCTTAGTTCAGGCAGGTATCATCAACAAATACTAAAATGAATGGGTAAAAGATTGACAAGAAACAGTTTATCTATGCAGTCTCAAAATATCTTCCTCTGATACAAAGGGAAACAATAGTAAACTATAGTCAAACAACCTGGCACACAAACTTTAGCTGAATTAACCTCACCGTATTGGCAATATTCAAAACTGTGGAGTCGCTAAATGTAATTTGCCAAGAGAAACACAGAAATGCTTTTGTGATATCCTTGTGAAATGTATCACATAAATCAGGTAATGAGGAAATATCGGAGAAACCCTAGTTAAGGGACATTCTTCTAAATAACTGCCCTGGTCTCAAGACAACTGATTGTTGTGTACAATTGATCACTGTTGTGTTTATGCATAAAACGTCCTTTTAATAGGAAGTATGCACTGAAGTATTTAAGGGTAAAAGGCATTATGTCTGCCACTCACTCCCAAATGGGTCATAATGTTATACATGCATGCACAAACACACACACACACACACACACACACACACACACATACAGAATATATACAGTAATAGGTTAACATTCAGGCAAGCTGGGTCAAGAGTAAATGGATTTTTTTTGGTACTATTCTTGTAACTCTTCTGTAATTTTGAGATTATTCCTAAAAAGTAAAGATCCAAATATATAATATAATTAAAGGTAAAAATAAGAAATAAAGCCTTAAAGGAGTTTTCAAACATTTATTTCCTTTAATAATGCTACCACAGAACAAATTTTATCCTTTTCACACACACACACAAATCTTACAAGTATGTTTGTGGTGTAAAGAAGTTTAAAAACGGCATAATCTGTTCTAAATCAGATCAAAGATAGCTTGTTAAAGAATGACCAAAGTATCTTGATCGAAGTCAGCTACCTCATAAATAAAGGTTACAAGAAGAATAAAAGGATATTAGATATTTTTTAATGTAGAAACAGATTAAAAATCTCATCTAGACTTCTAAATATTTTTTCAGTGGTATACATTGAATTCAGAGATTTATGTATAATTTTTATAAGGAAACATATCCTAACATTCCAAGTTAGATTTTTTCAGAACTTATTTTCTGCACATGTTTAGAGCTTTAAACTTAAATTGAGATAATGGTACTAGCAAGAAATATTTGTTAAGAATATTTGTCATGCATTAATGGTCCACTTTTAACCAAATCTTGTACCATTCTTCTCAAGCCACCTTCAGCACTAACAACCTACTGAGTGTTTTTTTATTTTACCAAGTGTATTATAGTTCTGGGTCCCTGAACTTGCTCTCTCCTTTTCTGGGAATCTTTCCTTCCAAACATTTACAAGACTTTCTTCTGGTTTCATGTTTCATCAGCTCTCTGCCAAAATGCCATGTTTTTAGTCAAGTATTCACAGACTACTCTCTGTAAAAATTGCATCATTCTCCATAAATCAGCCTTATTGCCCTTTGTATCATATGAAGCCCATTATATATTTACCATTATCCTTTCAAGGACACATGGTGTGCAGGAGAGTTAGAAACAAGTGAACCAAATGTTCAAAATTAATCCCAAAATTAATTAATCCCAAATTCAGTAGCGTTGCTATGGACTTCACCGAGATACCTTTTAAAAATCATTCCCCTGGGGGCACCTGGGTGGCTCAGTCGGTTAAGCGTCTGCCTTTGGCTCAGGTCATGATCCTGGGGTCCTGGGATCGAGCCCCACGTCAGGCTCCCTGCTCCACGGGAAGCCTGCTTCTCCCTCTGCCCCTCCCACTGCTTATACTCTCTCTCTGACAAATAAATAAGTAAAACCTCTTTAAAAAAAAAAAATCATTCCCCTCAATGTTGTACTAACAATTATTCAGGCATTGGTTTTATGTTTTATTATTTCCCAGGATGCCAATAATGAAATACAACAAAGCTAATAATACTTTTTCTGGTTCTATGTCAATGTTTGTTTTTTTATAAAATGTTCTTCTGAAACATGAGACAATGGTCAACCTTCAAATTTTTGGCAACAAGGCAAGGAAGTGAGTGATAAAGAAACCAATGTATAGGCCGCCAACCAGAACCAGTGCTCTGGGCCACTCAAATTTAGTTTGAAGGTTCTCTTGTGCTACGTATTTCAGGTGATACGGGTTGCATTAAATCTGTAGGTTGCTTTGGGAAGTACAGACATTTTAACAGTATTTGTTCTTCTAATCCTTGAGCATGGAATGTCTTTCCATTTCTTTGTGTCATCTTCAATTTCTTTCATTAATGTTTTATGGGTTTCTGAGCACAGGTCTTTTCACCTCTTTGGTTAGGTTTATTCCTAGGTATCTTATTATTTTGGGTGCAATTGTAAATGGGATTGATTACCTAATTTCCCGTTCTGCTGCTTCATTGTCTGTGTATAAAAATGCAACAAATTTCTGCACATTAATTTTGTATCCTACAACTTTACTGAATTCATTTATCAGTTCTAGTAGTTTTTTTTTTTGGTGGAGTCTTTAGTGTTTTTTATAAAAGGCCCTGAACTGCCAAAGCAATTTTGAAAAAGAAAAGCAAAGCTGGAGATATCCCAATTCCAGCCAAGTTATATTACAAAGGAATCAAAACAACATAGTAGTGGCACAAAAGTAGACACATAGATCACTGGAACAGAATACAAAACCCAGAAATAAACTCATAATCATATGGTCAATTAATCTTCGATAAAGCAGGAAAGAATATTCAGTAGGAAAAAGGCTCTTCAACAAATGGTGTCTGGACAACTGGACGGCAACGTGCAAAAGAATGGAACTGGACCAATTTCCTGCACCGTACACAGAAATAAATTCAAAATGGATTAAAACCATAAAAATCCTAGAAGAGAGCATAGACAGCAATGTCTCTGACATCAGCTATATCAACATTTTTCTAGCTATATCTCCTGAGACAAGGGAAGTAAAAGAAAATAAACTATTAGAACAACATTAAAATAAAAAGCTTCTGCACTGCAAAGGAAACAGGTTTCCTTTTTTAGGTTTTAGGTTGCCTAAAAGGCAACCTCCTGAATAGGAGAAAATATTTGCAAATGACGTATCTGATAAAATGTTAATATCCAAAATATATAAAGAACTTATAAAACTCAACACCTAAAAAACAAATATTCTTTAAAAAAATGGGCAAAAGACATACACAAACATTTCTCTTAAGAAGACATCGAGGGGCACCTGGGTGGCTCAGTCAGTTAAGCGTCTGCCTTCGGCTCAGGTCATGATCCCAGGGTCCTGGAATCCAGTTCCAGAGCAGGTTCCCTGCTCATAGGGAATCTGCTTCTCCCTCTGCCCCTCTCCCTCCCCTGCTCATGCTTGTGTGTTCTGTCTCCTCTCGCTCTCTGAAATAAATAAAATTAAAAAAAAAAAAAAAAGACATCCAAATGGCCAACAGACACATATAAAGATGCTCAGTACCCCTCATCAACAGGGAAATGCAAATCAAAAGTACAATGAGGTATCATCTCATACTTGTCACATACCTAAAATAAAAAACGTAAGAAACAAGAAGTATTGTCAAGTTTGTGGAGAAAAAGAACCCTCTTGCACTGTTGGTGGGAATGCAAGCTGGTGTAGCCACTGTGGAAAGCAGTATGGAGGTTCCTCAACAAGTTAAAAATGGAACTACCCTATGATCCACTAATGGAGCTACTGGGTATTTACCCCCAAAATACAAAAACACTAATTCAAATGATACATGCACCTCTATGTTTATAGGGGGGTTATTTACAAATTATGGAAATAGCTTGTGTCCATTCATAGATGAATGGCTCAAGAAGAGTGGTGTATATATATACAATGGAGTATTATTCACCCATAAACAAGAATGGAGTCTTGCCATTTGCAATGACACGGTGCTGGAAAGTATAATGAATTGAAATTTTATAAAAAATTTAGAAAATACATCCAACCTTTTTTTTTTTTTTTTTTAAGGTTTTGTTTATTTGAGAGAGAGAGAGAGAGAGACAGTAAGTGTGCATGAGTCGGGGTGGGGGGAAGAGGGCAAAGGGAAAGGAAGAAGCAAACTTCCCACTGAGTTGGGAGCCCGATACAGGGCTTGATCCCAGGACCCCAAGATCATGACCTGAGCCAAAAGGCAGATGCTTAACCCACTGAGCCACCCAGGCATCCCTATCTAACCTTTCTTTTATTTAAATGATAGAAAAAATGAGGATTGTAATTGTGTTCAAATACCAACTTTTAAAGATGTATACACATGCTAAGGTTAACTTTGGGAAAAAAAAGTTTTATTATGCCTACAGAGAGAAACCCTGAAAAAGTTACAAAAAACCACACACACATACACACACTGATTTGCAAAGGAGCTTAGTCTTTTAACAAATATTCTATAATAATTATTTGTGAAGTAAAATAGAATTAGGAAAATGAAGTACTTGTTACACATGGTTTAGAGCTGTTATACAATATATTAGGAGCTAGAATTTTGACAATCTAAATGATTTTATAAAATTGTCCCTGGCTGGCTTTAATTTGAACTTCTGCCTTGCATGCTTTTGCCAAATTTCAAATTGATCTTAGAATATCTAATTTATTTGCCTTGGATACTTTGAAATTTATTTTAACCAAATAGGAAATTAAAATAAAATTTAAAATGATTTGGCCCTCTTGCTTTCTAACCACCTTCTCTCAAAGATTCCATTTGCCTGTGTAAAATCCATTCAGCTCAGCTCTACCTAATTTGCTGATGGAATTGATATCGTGTTTTGTTCTGTTTTTATTGAATTAAAATAGGAAGAAATAATGGACTCTATTCACCAGCTCTGGGCTTTGCTTAAAATAGGACCACCTCAGTGGGAGCTCTGCCATATTGGCTGCTTTTTCTCACTTTTGCTTGTCTATGAATTGGCTCTGTAACCTATTTCTGCTTATCCAGCTTGTTTTGCTTGGTTGTTCAATGAATAAGCATCTGACTCTGTCTTTATTTTATTGAAAAATCCTGCAACACTTTTTTGGTTTTGCCAGCCAGAGGAGTAAAAGGAGACATTCTAAGCAAAATCTGGGAGCACATTTGTTAGTTTTAGTGAATAACTAGTGAGGTTTTATTTAAATGATTCATGCAAGCTTTGAAAAAACACTCCTAATAGTCAATGTGTATTTAGTCAGACCGTATGGTTATGAGTTTCCCTACGTTTAAATATGTGGGAAATGTATACATTGGTCTAATCAAATCATTACTTTCAAGATAAGAATATGAGTTACAATAGTATAAACCCATTACCTAACATCTTGATTATTTTGCCCAATTTTAAGGGTAGTCTATTGTAACTTCTTAAAATTTTTGAATGACATGATGGCCATTGATTGTATGATGATGGTTGGAAGAGATTTCTTTTAAAAGTAGTAGTACTGGGGCATCTCCTTCCTTTTATGACAACTGAGGCTAGAACATGGAGCTGTCTTGTTTTTAACTTCTTCATGTGTGAGATGCTCAACCAATAATTGAGGACCTACATAAGACAAATGTAAATTTTTCTCAAGTTTTCTTTGTTCCCTTCAGCTATACTCTTCTAGGTCCTTTTATGCATTTTCTAAGTACCTCTAGGCCCTGATCTTTTCTAACTCTGTACTCAATACACGAAGGCTCTGGGTCCTTTTAAGTCTTTTCCAAGGCCCTTAGGTCTCCAGCGTTAGAAAAGGATATCCTCAGCTTAAAGGCACAGAAGTTATTTTAGTATAAGGAAACTATTACCCGAAAGTTTATGAAAATATTTTGGTATCAGTGTCAGGATTCCCCTTTTTTACAGTGAGTGGGTTTCTGACATCCTAAGGAATCTTAAAGAAAAACAACCATCAACCAGGTTTGTAGCAACTTAGGAAGTTTTGACCATGTTAGGCCACCAAGTGGTCACATATGGGAGATGGAAAAATGTTCCACCACAAGCTATGTTCAAAAGTATATACTGTTGTCCCTGGTTTTTATCTCTTTCAAGAAGAACCTTGGGCGCCTGGGTGGCTCAGTTGGTTAAGCGACTGCCTTTGGCTCAGGTCATGATCCTGGAGTCCTGGGATCGAGTTCCACATCGGGATCCCTGCTTAGCAGGGAGTCTGCTTCTCCCTCTGACCCTCCCCCCTCTTGTGCTCTCTCTCTCTCTCTCTCTCATTCTCTCTCTCACAAAAAAAAATAAAATCTTAAAAAAAAAAAAAAAAAAAAGGAAGAACCTTACTTCCATGAAGCTTTTAAAAATCTCATTGCATTTCTGGCTTCTTCCTAAACAATAATGGAAGTGGCCAATCAGAAGAGACTGGATAAATCAATTTGAAAATAAACAAATCTTGTTTTGGGAAACCCCTTCTTAATCTCCTTGTGGACATTGACACTTGAAGATGTGTCATCCATAATCCCAGGCAGAACTGACCTTCTTGAAATGTCATGGAACTGTGTCACTCTGACATCCAGATGCACGTAGTCTACATTCACCAAGTGGAAATGGTGAAAAGCACATGATAATACAAGTTATTATGCAGTGAGCCTTTTCAAAGACATATAAAAGGGAAAAATCTGTAATATTACCTTAAAATGGCAAAAGCGAATGAAACTGTGGTAGCCAGAATATATAAATGATCCTACTGACCGTTGTCCTTCTATAATCTCCTCCCCTTAGCATGGGTGAAATCTGTAATTATGATAAGGTATTACATACTAAATGGCAAAAGATTTTATAGAAGTAATTATGGGTACTAATTGGTTGACTTTAGGTTAATCAAAAGAGATTATCTAGGTAGGCTGACCTAATCACAGGAGCCCTTTAAATCTAGGACTAGAGGTAAGAGACAAGGGAAGTCTCAACTCTACAACAATCTGTAACCTTACAAAATCTGTGCTGGGAAAGGCAATCTCGTGTGCACGGTCTTTCAACCTCCCCATCATAGCCTAACAGATCTCTCATCATAAGCCAATCCTTTCTCCTATTTGGAATAGGTACATTTTCTTCCCTAAGACCAAGTATCTTATAGTCCAATGTTTTAAGAAACTAGCTTAGTAACTATTGCTATTGAAAGTGTTAGAGTATTTTTTCAACTTCTTTGTTCTCCTTGAGGACTTTTTACAACTGCTCTTCACTAGACAAAGAAAGTTGAAATGATCCAAGCACACAGTAAGGAATTTTACTAAAGGACTGGTCAGTAATCAGATTGTTCCTTGATCTTCACCCTTAAGTTGAATCCAATAGTACAAATGATACAGAATGTGATTAGACTTGGTGAATAAGTAGTAGCAACAGGAGTAAGACAAATATATATCAGATGAATCCTGTGAAATTTCAAGTGCCTATCCCATCAGTGACTTTCCTACACACCTGTGTTCTGGGTATTGTCAGAATACCTCCTTTAAATTTAAGATTAGATTTTTGCATTGATTGTTGGATCTCTTGGGATTTATACATTTTGCTCTGGTCCATATACCTGGGAACCAACCCATAATGTTTTTAGTTACGAGAAGGACCCAGAAAAAGGGGAGGCTATTACTTCAAAGTAATTCTAGGCTTTTATACAAAATTTCAAGACAATTTTTAGGAACCTGTGTATCTAATGATGCTTAAAATGGCTGTAGTCAATGTATGTATTTGCAAATTCCAAGAGAGAATTATTTCAAAGATCTCTAGGGCTTCAAGGTGAAGCATGTCTTTAGCTGTTAACCAGCACTTTACAGCCCTAGTAGAAAATTAATGCTTGACCAAGATATACCCAAACAATGTGAACTGAACCATTCATGAGAATTATTTGCTGCTATCTGACATATCAAGACATAATACTGTGTTTATAAAAAATCTTGAATATAATAGAAGTATTTCATAAAATATCAGACAAGCCAGTTTAGAAGGTATAAAGAAATTGCAGAAGCCTGAGACCCAGCACACGGCCGAGACACTTAGTTTCCTAGGCTCCCAGGTCAGCTGGCTTCAAGCTTTGCTGGCAATTGGAAACACTGGCAAGATACTGGAAGATAGAATTAAGGAGAAGGTACAGTGTCTGTCCCCTCTCTCAGTTATGGCTTTTTCTCTAGCCAGACAGGCTGTTGCATTTTCAGCTTCCGCGGATTCAGTAAATTCTACCTCCCTTTGTTCCTGCAGCAACTTACTGTTTCTTGGGGTGGTGTAGGGTCCATTGTTTGGCTTCTCAACAACCTTATTATCTGTGCAATTAATGCTCAGATCTATACTATGTATACTGCATTCCTACACTACATTCCTTCGATTTAAATCCTTATTGTCATTTCTATTTTCTTGGTTAGATTCTGAATAATATGTAGATAAAATTTGCTTACAAATTGTAGGAGAGTCTAACCAACTAAGTTATATAAATATTCATAATGAGATAACAATGATATTACCAATAAAATGGGTGATAACAATATCAGACAGCTGAATGGATCAAAGATTTCATCTGTTTGAAAGAATCCAATATAGATCAGAATGACACTTGGGAAGCCAAAAAGTGATTGTCAATATAAACACTTTTAGTATTTTAGTCTGAATAATATCTATGCATCTCTATTTTCTTCTGTCATTCCATATGTCTTTCTTTTTATCTATCAATTATTGTAATTTATCATCCCTAGAACAGTGTTTTATCTCAGGTATTTTGGACTGAAACATTAATAACTAGGTTTCAATGCATATATTTTAAGAGACTGGATACATCTTTAATATTGATAACAATAAATTATAATAAATGACTCCAGGCAAAATTTATTTTAATTGTAATAAAAGCAATAGGCTTTCTATCTGGCTATGAATGAAACTGGCATAAATCCCAGGAGTTACACATGGAATAAAGTAGACTTTCTGCTTTGATAATTCTCTGTTTTCATGTATACCATTTCTTTGATGACTTAAATGTTAGGCCATTTCCTTTCTCTTCATTTATATGAATTAAAAAAAATAAAGAGCATATTACAAAATATCCACATGTAAAAATATCCAGTATCACTGTTTGAACTTTTCTCTCTCTCAGGGAAACAAATTCATCTAGGCCAGAATTTTGCCATTATTGCTGTCAGAAATTTGCAGAGTGGTTTTTGCATCAGAACAGATGGTGGTTGGTGGTAGAAGTTTCCATGCTTCCATTTTACTGAGGCTTTATAACAAGAACACTTATGCAAAAACGTTTAATTCTATTAAAAAATGTTTAGACATTTTGAATGAAACTAAACCAGAACATTTGAAAATATAATAAGTCAGGATTCTAAGAGCTTGGCCTAAGCAATCGAAGGGTGCAATTTGATAAGCATTTTGTAAGCATTTTTATCCTTACTTCACTTTATTCAAAATGTCACCCTTTACAGTTCAGTTGACATTTGGGATGAAAAGAAATCACTTTTTTTTCCCCCAAGTATGCACAAGGTTGATTATTTCTTTGAATGAACTATCATTTTATCTAAGCAACAGTAACATCTTAAAATACCCTTTTTTCCCCATTGACCTACATCTCTGTTCCAGATTATTAAGTGTAAAAACAGCAATTCAATCATTTTTTAATCCTTGATAACATGGTCTTATCTAATATTTGCCTTGTGGATATAATTTGAAAGAGAATTTCATTAACATTTAAGCTCAGCAAATACATAAGGAAATGCAATTTGTTTTTGATAAATATTCTAATTTCAGTAAATGCCCTATCTTATTTTCTCTGTAGATTTCTATCTATGGAAACATATATTACTGCTTATGTTACAAATTAAAACCACTGTGATACAAATAGTTTTAGGTAGTCCAAATGCAACATTCCTTTTTAGTATTTGCTAATGCAGTTAATCAAGTTTAAATTCCACTGATATCTTACGGCTAGACAGATATAAAATATTCTAGCATTTCCTAAAACTTCTGAAGATGCAGGGATAGTTTTTTAAATGAGGCAAAAATGTCTAACCTATATTCAAAAGTCAGAGTCAGAGACAGACTGGAGCAAGCATCCAAATATTTTTTTAATTTAATGAAAATATTTAACTTGAAGTACCTTTAAAACGGTTTCACCTCTAAAGGTGTAGCATAGCTATGTGTCCTTACTATAGAAGCAACCATGTCCATGTCAATGATTTTCAAATTACAATGCAGCGTCCATATCACTTATTTTGCCAAAATGAGAAAAAAAAGATTTTAAAGACTATACTTGAATAACATTAGGAAATGACCCTTCATTTAAAAAGCTGAATTATTTGTGTATAACACCCAGTGCTCCATTCAATGAATCATGGAACACTACATCAAAAACTAATGATGTAATGTATGGTAATTAACATAACATAATAGAATAAATAAATAAATAAATAAATAAATAAATAAAATAAAAAGCTGAATTACTAAAACCAAAAAAAGAATAAACACTCATAAAGAACAATGGAGAGGCAAAAGACAAAAGAGAATGAAAGGGGTCACGTAATATTTGAAAAGATGTGAAACTCAATAGTAATCACTGAAACACAAATTAAAATCATAAAACATGATTATTTTCTTTTGGATATCCTATTACTCACAATCCTTGGTTCTGGTCACATATTTATAACTTGTCCATTAATGGCATACTCTTAGTTATTAAATATATTTGACAATGAAAATTCATAGCAACAAATAAAAAAAAAAATCACAACTTACCACAGGAGAAACCTGCCAGCCAGGTCCAGTGCCCGGGTAGGAAACTTGAACTGTAACCAATGAGTTGCTGGAGGCTCAGTGCGGACGAGTGTGTAAGATAAAAATTGCAGGAGGACCCAATCATGAGGAAGCCCCCACACTTTTGTAAGTCTCACTCCTAGAATTCTACCAGATTCTCATAGTGATTATTGAATAAAAATTCCCTTGTGCTTTAGGCATGACAGGGAGAGAGAACCATTTTGATATACACCAGAACATTCTGTTCTTAATAAGGCCTGCCCTCAGGAGAAACTGTTTAACCAAAGCCTAAACTCTGGGGGTTTGTCAGAGTCTAATTGACATGGGGGAGGGGAAATATCCAACCATCTTGTTCTAGCCTTCCATGTGGAGGAAGGGACTGAGCCAGCCCAATTCATTCTAACTTTCCAGGGGAGAAGGGGAAATACCCAACCCAGCTGGTTCTAGCCCTCCACAGGGAAAAGGGTAAATACTCAACCCAGCTGGTCATAGCCTTCCACGTGGAGGAAGGGAAATTCCCACTGTTATGCTGCAAATTGGCCAATGATGAATGATCCAGCAAAACCCCAGATAATCCACTATGAAACCCTTATAAAGGCAAAGTCTAGGGTCCTCCTCACCCTCTTTCTTCCTCTTCCCACAGTCTCACTGTGTGCCTTCTTCATTCCCTCACTTGAGCACGCCGTGCACCCTGCATAACATTTGAATAATAATTCTTGTTCCTCAAAGTTCCCTGATGTTTTCGCTGAAGTGCATTCTCTGATTATAATAGGAGCCAGAAGAGCAGATTCATCCACAATATTGGCTCCAGCGGGGGCATGTCTGTGCAGTTCTGTATGAATAATATGGGTGCAGGCAAGTGTATCAAGCATTCCTAGCTGAGAACATCACCATCAATAAACTGGAACCAACCCAATAAACAGATAACAGTTTGTTAAAAAATAACAATAGCAACATTGTTACATCAAAGTATCAACTTTTGATATGTAACCTTTTGCATGCTTATGTATCAGTGAAATGTATGACAAGTATAACAAAAAAAAAAGGAATGAGGATTCTTTAGTTATTATAAGGTACTTAAACTACCCATGAAGCAGTATAGTGCTACTTGAAAGTGGAATTGAATTAGTTGCAAATGTGTATTACAAACTGTAGGGCCAGGAATAAAAAAGTAAAGTATAAGAAAGGAGAAAAAATGGAATAATATAAAATGCTTAATTAAAACCACAAAAGGCAGAAAAAGAGTGGAAGACAAAATAGGAAAAAAGAACAAGGACAATAAATATAAAACAGTAATGGTAGCTATTAAGCCAACTATGTAAATAATAACTTTTAATGCCAATGGTCTAAATGCACCAATCAAGAAAGGGATTGACTGAGTGGATCAAACAACAGACCCAACTATATGTTGTCTATGAGAGACCTACTTTATTTTTTTTAAGATTTTATTTATTTATTTGTCAGAGCATGCGTGAGCGCACGAAAGAGAGAGAGAGAGAGAGAAAACACAAGCAGGGGGAGTGGTGGGCAGAGGGAGAAGTAGGCTCCCTGCTGAGCAAGGAACCTGACGCGGGACTCGATCCCAGGACCCTGGGATCATGACCTGAGTCAAAGGCAGACGCTTAACCAACTGAGCCACCCAGGCGTCCCAACAAGAGACCCACTTTAAATAAAAAGACAAATATAGATTAAAAATAAGTGGATAGGGGAAAACATATTGTGATAACACTAATCAAAACAAATCGGGAGTAGCTATATTAATTTCAAACAAAGCATGAATGCAAAATAAGGAAAGTTATCGGGGCATTATGTAAAGAGAGGCATACCTAATGATAAAGGGGGAAATTCTCAAGAAGACAGAACAATCCTTAATGCATATGCACCTAACAACAGAGCATCAGCAGAATGACTAATTTATAAAAAGGGACTGTCATACTTCTGTATGCATTTGGGCTGCATTCTTTGAGGGCCCCTTCACTGAACAATGTACTATAATTTTCTGGAGAGACAATAGGATAATTCTGTTTTTCTTCTAGGTGATTGATTCAAATTTGTTGTTGTTGTCATTGTTTTTATATTACTGATAGTTTAGAAAATTTTCTTTTAGGTTCAAAATCATTATAGTAAATGACACAAATCCTTAAGGAAAAGCCTCTATCAATTTCCTTTCACATATGAGCTATAAGATTTTTAAGAATTTTCCATAGACAAGCTTCTGGCCTGGTATGTCTTGTTTCTTCTCCATTAACTGCTTCCCTCTTAGTGTCAACTCTCATAGGGCACGTTTGTTTTGCAATCAATCTCTGGCCCTGTACTTTGGGTCATGCTACAGGGTAAATCAGGCAATTGCTAACAGGAGTATTCCTAGAAGCCTTTTATACACCAAGATGACTAGAAGTATCTTTCCTAGGGGTGCCTGGGTGGCTCAGTCGTTAAGCGTCTGCCTTTGGCTCGGGTCATGATCCCAGGGTCCTGGGATCAAGCCCCGCGTCGGGCTCCCTGCTCCGCGGGAGGCCTGCTTCTCCCTCTCCCACTCCCCCTGCTTGTGTTCCCTCTCTCGCTGTGTCTCTATCTGTCAAATAAATAAGTCTTTAAAAAAAAAAAAAAAAGAAGTATCTTACCTAGAACTTACCATGGCATTAAGATTCTTCTCTGGGTTGGGGCACCTGGGTGGCTCAGTTGGTTAAGCAACTGCCTTCGGCTCAGGTCATGATCCTGGAGTCCTAGGATCGAGTCCTGCATCAGGCTCCCTGCTCAGTGGGGAGTCTGCTTCTCCCTCTGACCCTCTCCCCTCTCATGTTCTCTCTCACTCTCTCTCTCTCAAATAAATAAATAAAATCTTAAAAAAAAAAAGATTCTTCTCTGGGTCTCAGGCCAATTGCAGTCTCTAAGCAATTACATTTATCATTTAAACTTCCTCTTAACTGTATTTTTAAAATCCCTGCAGCTGCCAACACCACCCAACACAAAGGAAAGGAGTTGCAGGGGGAATTGGCCTGGAGAGAAACACTGGTCTTAACCAATTGTGGCTAAACTATCTCACTTTTGCCATCTTCAAAAAATACCTCGTGACTGTATGAACAGCATCTCCTCATAAGGCTTTAGATGGGCCCATGCAAGTGAGGTGTCCCAAAGCCTTACTGCTCTGACGCAAAATCCATATCTGAAGCCAAATACTATTTTTTTGCGGGGGGAGGGGGGGTTAAAAGTTTTTATTTAAATTCCAGTTAGTTAACACATAGTGTCATATTAGTTTCAGGTGTACAATTTAGTGATTCAGGACTTCCATACAACACCCAGTGTTTATCACTAGTGCACTCCTTAATGCCCATCACCTATTTCACCCATCCCCTCACCCACCTTCCCTCTGGTAACCTTCAGTTTGCCAAATACTATATATATATGTATATATATTGAATTATATTGAGATATAATTCACATATTATAATATTCACATTTTTAAAACATACAATTCAGTAAATTTTAGTATATTTACCCAGTTGTGCACCATTACTAATTCCAGAACATTTTCATCACTCCAAAAGGAATCCTTGTACCTATTAGCACTCATTCATTTACCTCTCCCACCAGTCCCTGTCAACCACAGCATTAGTCAGGGTCCTCCAGAGAAACAGAACCGATAGATAGATAGATAGATAGATAGATAGATAGATAGATAGATGATAGTTAGATATGGAAAGAGACTTACTATGAGAGATTGGCTCCTGTGATTATGAAGACTGAGAAGTCCCATGATTCTATCTGCTAGCCAGAGGCTCAGAAAAACCAGTGGTCTAATTCCAGTCTAAATCGGAAAGCCCAAGTTCTGGGGGACTGATGGTGTAAGTCTCATTCTGAGTGTGAAGGACCAAGAACCAGGAGTGTTGATGCCCAAGGACAGGAGAAGATGGATGTCTCAGCTCAAGCAGAGATTAAATTCACCATTCCTCCACCTTTCTGTTCTATTCAGGTCCTCAATCGATTGGATGATGCTCATTCATATTAGGGAGAGCAATCTTCTTTACACAGTCTACTGATTTAATGCTAGTCTCTTCTAAAAACACCTTCCCAGACATAAAAAGAAATAAGAAAGTTATCAAGGGCATTATGTAAAGAGGGACATACCTAATGATAAAGGGGAAAATTCTTAAGAAGACAGAACAATCCTTAATGCGTATGCACCTAACAACAGAGCATCAGCCAAATGACTAATTTGGAAAAAGGGACTGTCAAAAAATACAGAGTTTACAAAACATTGTATAAATTAGAACACTGGGGATAGTTTATAGATTAAATAATTACACTTATTATATCTTATTAAACATATTTTAATATGAAATATCTCCCCAAATAAATGTATAATACTTGGTAAAATAAAATAGTTATATCATGCATACATTCTAAGTATTTTTATGCTTTACAGGGGTTAATCACTTATTCTGAGTGTACTACATAGCTGTAATGTTTCAGTATACACATATATTAAACATATACAAAATCATACATAGATAACACCACAAGTTACAAAAACCCAAATGTGAAATCTACAGAAACTCATATTTAGTATTTTTCTATCAAGTAGCACAAATTTTCATATCCACAAGTCGTTACATCCTCAAAGAATACATAGACATACACCATAAATATATTAATGAAATGGTGGGTTTAAAAGTATTGATTTTCTCAAAGTCACACAGTTATTAATCTGCTTCTGGATTTGAACAAAAACTTATCGATTCCAATTCAGGTCATTTTTTTATTATATCAGACTTTCTTATGCACACTTAACAACATTGTGGTAACTATAGATATAAATTAAGGCACTGAATATAATTGCCATATATACTATGAGAGATTAGCACAAAGAGTTGATGGATTTGTAAAAGTAAACTTAAAATTAATTTTAGAATGTCTGATTTTCAAAGGCTCTTCTTCCTTAGGGATGTTTGGGTATAATTTCATGAGACGAACACAACCCTAGCAGTTATTAGTTACCGTAATCTCTTAGTGTGAATGTAATTATCAGGACATCCCATCAAAACCATAAGGGGAAGAGATGTAGAGCATGGATCTTCACAATTCATTTAAGTTGCTTTAAGAGCTGAAACCATGCAGAAATAATTCTATGTAAAGAAAAGCTTTGCAACATAAATTCTACATACCTCAGAATACTAAAATTGTAGATGAGATGTTTTAAAATTAAATATAAAAGTCCCATATTCTTAATATTTATTGAATATTTTTATATGTCAATACTCTCCTCAGTTTTGGAGATTTCTTATCTCTGTTCCCATGAGGTCGAGTCGGAGGACTGAAATAGATCACTCCTTACACGATGAAGTAAGTGTAATGAGAAGTGTGCAAAGGGTCGCTGCAGTGATGCAGTTTCTCCACATCCTTCCCACCATTTGGTTTTTACATTCTTTTTTTATTTTAGTCATTCTGATAAGTGCATAGTAATATCTCATTGTGGTTTTAATTCCTTATTTCCTTAATGTCTAATGATGTTGAATGTTTTTTCAGGTACTTATATGCCATCTGTATATCCTCACCAGGGAAATGTCTATTCATATCATTCTCCCATTTTCTAGTCACATTTTTAAAATTATTCAATGTCATTACAGTTCTTCCTGTTGTCTATTTTAATTTGATTCCTTAATGGTCAGATAACACACTATTATACTTTCAATTATTTTAAATTTGTTAAATTGTGTTTTATGATCCAAAATGTGGACGATTTTGGTGAAAATCTCATTTTAGAAAAATGCTTACTTTGCTGCTGTTGGTTGGAGTGTTCTGTATGTGACAATTAGATTCTACTAGTTGACTATGTTGGTCCACTTGTCTATATCCTTGCTGATTTCTGGCTAGTAGTTCTATCATCTGCTGAAAGGCAGGTTTTAAAGTCCCCAACTAAAATTACTGATGTTCTGTTTCTCCTTTCAGTGGTACCAATTTTTGTTTCATGTATTTTGAGACAGTTGTTTGGTATGTACACATTTAAGATCATTACACATCTACCTTTTTGACTGATCCTTTTAAAAAAAATATTTAATGTATCTCTCTGTCTCTAGTAATTTTCTTTGCTGGGAACCTAATTAGCCAGATATTAATATAGTCACTCCTGCTTTTTTATTAAAGTTTGCATTTATACCTCTTATGTCTTTTACTTTTAGCTTGCCTATATCACGGAAATTGAAGTGAGTTTCTTCTAAACAGCATACACTTGGGTTGTGTTTTATTATCCACTCTGCCAATCTCTTTCTTATGTTTGGTGAATTTAAACCATTTATGTTGTGCAATTATTGATATGTTACCCAAAAGCTGAGAATGAAGGGAATTCCATCAACCAGATAAAGAAATGTAAATCAAAATTACAATGAGATAGCATTTTACACCCACTAGAATGATTCAAATCTAAAGAAGGCTACAATCTTAAAGGCTAAAAGGCAGACAATAACAATGTTGACAAAGATTTGAGAAATTGGAATCTTCATATACTGCCAGTGGGAATGTACAAGGTGCAGCCTCTTTGGAAACCATTTACAGTTTCTGAAAAAGGATGAACCATATGACCCAGTAATATGTATATAGGATTATAACCAAGAAAAATGAAAATACATGTTCACATAAAACCTTATACATGAATGTTCATAGTAACTTTATTCCAAATAGCCAAAACATGAAAACATCTGACATGACCATCAGCTGTTCACCACTAGATAAAGTGTGGTATATCCATATAATGGAATAGTATTTGTTAATACAAAGGAATAAATATGTACATATACGACAACATGGATCAACCTTGTAAACATTATGCTAAGAGCAAGAAGCCAGTCACTAAGACCACATATGGTATGATTTCATTTATAGAATATATCCAGAAAAGGCAAACGTAGTATGGAGTCACAAAGTAGATTGTCTACTTCTTTGTCAGAGGTAGAAGATAACCAAAGACTCAATTTAAATTAGAATATTTTTTTATTGAAGTTTGTTTTTATAAAGAGTTAGGATACGTAAAGCTTTGTGCACAAATTTGCTGCTTAGCGCAGATTTGGGTTTGGGCCTTATGAACATAGGAATCTTTTTTTTTATTAACTAAAGTGTAATTAGCATATAATATTATATTAGTTTAAGGTGTATGGTACAATGATTCAACAATTCTATATATTACTCAGTGCTCATCATGCTAAGTATACTCTTTAATCTCCTTCACCTATTTCACCCATTCCCCACCTCCCCTCTGGTAACCATCAGTTTGTTCTCTATTAAAATAGAATTCTTTAAAAGTCAGAATTGCATTTGGACTGTGTGAATGACTTAAATTGTCTCTAAATTGAAGATAAACTCTGACACAATTTAGAAAAAGAGTATGGGCCCACTCATTATTTGATATCACTCTCAGAAATAGGATAATAACTGACTAATTTTGCTTTCTTCTGCTGTTTGATTCTTACATATTGTGTTGTCTTATACTTCAAATCTACTACATGACTACCTTCAAACAAATGACTGTTCTCTTAAATGAAAATTCTTAAATTTATCCCTTCAGTTACTTAAGCTCCTTTTGTGAGAATTACAACATACCCAGATACCTCTACTTAAACATTACAAGTGAAAAGGAGTTTCCCTCTGGCTAAACCTTTTCCCTTAGATACTTAACATTCAATGGAGAAAAAAACTTCCTGCTGTATTCTCACAAACAACAATAAACCTTGAAAAGATACTAAACCACTACGATTTTGGAATTATTACCTAAATATATTTGCACATTTTGTAAAAAAATATATATATTACTTCTTTGCAATTTCCTGGTAAATAGTTTTTTGTCATAATACATTACAATCTGTCTGTTCCTATATTGAATATTATCTTGAAGTAATAGCAAAAGCAGGCAGTTTATAGCTCACTGAATATTTCCCTTCTGGCATTTAAGGGTTCAAGAATCTAGTCATTAAATTCTTCAATATGCAGTGACTTGGACTTAGAAAGTACAGATTTACAAAATTATTAACTTAATATTTGCAACAATAAAGATCACAAAAAAGTCCATAATACTAAATTAATTTTTAGTCATGAAAAATAACTAATTTAGAAAATAAGTCTATCCATTTGGTCATTTTAGAAATATACTGGAGAGAATCAACAAAATTAAAACTAATTGTCCAGTTCAAATCTTAATATCAGAATCAGAGAGAACAGTATATAGAACCAAATATTAATGATACAATTTATTCATACCTTCAAGTTTTTCCTTCTAATTTTCTTTAAGGGCTTGTCTCAGACAGCTTCCCACTTTCCTCTGATGTGCTCTTTAATCTTTATCATTCTGTTAAGTACATAAGCTTACTACCTTCTCATGATTTACACACTTAGCCTTTTGGAAGATTAAAACCATTGAGATGATTTGTCGGTGTCTTAATTGAATTTATAATGCCAAACTACTCCATCCTTGCTGTTCCTAGGTCAGAAAAGCTAAACTTCCCCTTAAGCTCTTGAATCAAAAGGGTCAATGGGATAGTAGAAAGACATATATCCCAAAACAAAAATAAATCAAACCAGAAATCTCCCCTAAGAAAAAGGAATACACTTCCATTGAACAATCAAAGCAAATTATAAAAAAATAATGTGGTGTATCTATACAACAGAATATTACTTAGCCACAAAAAAAGAATGAAATCTTGACATTTGCGACAACATAGATGGACCTAGAGGGTATTATCCTAAGTGAAATAAGTCAGACAGAGAAAGACAAAAACCAAATGACAACGAAACAGATGAACAAACAAAACAAAGCAGAAACAGACTCATATAGAAGAAATAAATTGTTTGTTACCAGAGTGGGGAGAGATTAGAGGGCCAGGTAAAGAGAACAGGTGAAGAAAAGTAAGAGGTACAAACTTACCATTATAAAATAAATAAGTAATAGGGATGTAATGTACAGCATAGGGGATATAGTCAATAATATTGTAGTAACTTTGTATGGAGACACATGGTATCTAGACTGTGAGGAACATTTCATAAATTATGAAAACATCAAATCACTATGATGTATACACGAAACTAATAGGATATTGTATGTCGATTATACTTCAATAAAAAGTATATCCTCTCTTTGTAAAAAAAATAAAGAGCATTTTTCTCAAGGAAGCACAATAGTTAATCCTATAATACTGTGCAAACATGTTTTTATGGTACATTACTAAGTCTATTCATAAAACTGTAGTACAAGTCAATCTTGATTAAATATAGAAATAATCTAACAAAAGCAGTGAATCAATTAAAATAAAAGCCAGTTAACAACAGAATAATTATGAATTGGTTTCATGCTTCAAAAGACAGCATGCAGAACCCATCCAATTTGATTACGTCTATAAAACTCTCATTTCCATCAAGGGAATATGTTTTTGTGGAACCACTAAAATCTAATCATTTCGTACACACTACTACTTAGCATGACCATTTGTATAAATAGTAACATGGTGTATTTTATGTCATTTGCCTTCATATAATAACTTAGTATATAAGTACTTATTTTGATCAAAGGTTTCCAACTGCTAACTATGTTACAATAACCAGAATGCATGTGTTTACCTATCACCTCCATTAATTTAGACCTATTGGCTTGCTTTGATTGTTCTTTGGAGGTCATGATTCCTAATACCTGAGAATAACCAATTGGTCAGAAGGGATAGATCAATCTAACATGGATTGTTCAGCACCCACAGAAATCCTGTCACTTAAAGGGCCATAATATTACTTTCAGGCAGTTGTGGCTTTGGAGTGACAACTGAGCAGGTACAGTTGTCACAAATAATACAAGGAGGGGAGCCTGGCTGGCTCAGTCAGTTAAGCATCTGCCTTCAGCTCAGATTGAGCTCGGAGCTGGTCTCCCTGCTCAGTGGGGAGCCTGCTTCTCCCTCTCCCTCTGCCCTTCCCCCCTTCTCTTGCTTCTGATCTCTCTCTCTCATGCATGCTCTCTGACTCTCTCAAGTAAATAAATAAAATCTTTTAAAAAAAATGATACAAGGAGTTATTGATTATACAATGCTGCTTCAAAAAGTTCTTGTAGCTATACTCTTATATGTTTTGAATATATATTTTTCCCAAGTGAAAATAAACAGCACGTTGGATTTATGTGATATTACAGGAATTCAGTGAATAAACATTTTAGTAATCAAATTTCAAAAAAGGTGGGTTAAACAAAGTCATATAAGTAAATTTACCATAGAATTGTTCAGAGTCAATACATGAAAATAACCTTACATCTGTATTAGTCAGGGTTCTGCAGAGACAGAACCACATAAAATATGCTCTTCTTTTTTCGTGATATACACACACATACACACACACCGCATACATACTATATATAGATATATATATATATAGAGAGAGAAACTTATTTGTTGTAAGGGATTGGTTCACGTGATTATGGAGACTGGCAAACTCAAATCTGCAGTGTGGCCTGGCAGGCTTGAGACCCACAAGAGCCAATGGTGCAGAAGAAATCTAAAGGCAATCAGCTGGAAAATTCCCTCTTACTTGGGGAAGGGTCATTCTTTTTGTTCTATTCAGGCTTTCAGCTTATTGGATGAGGCTCAGTCACATTATGAAGGGCAATCTGCTTTCTGTTACCAACTAAAATGTTAATCTCAGTTAATTAATCCAAAAATACCCTTGCAGAACATCCCAGAATAATGTTTGACCAAATATCTGCACACCCCTGGTCCAGTCAAGTTAACAGATAAAATTAAACATCATAATCTACCAAAGAGAGATATAATATTCACTGTTACCATGACTTTTAGGCCAAAGAAATCTTTCTGTAAATAAGCATATAATGATATATCTACTTCCCAAACACAGATATTTGTGTGATACATTTATCTGGTTTTGTTTGGCTGTAGAGAGGAAATATATGCCCCCAGGGCTACTGTAACCACCTGTTCACCCCAAACACCAGACATTTATTCTCTCACAGCTCTAGAGGCTAGAAGTCCAAATTCAAGGTGCCAGCAGATCTATACTCACCATGAGACTCTCACTCCTTGACTCTTTGGAGCTTTCTGTGGTAGCCATTCATTCTTGGCATTTCTTAGTTTGCAGCTGTATCACTCCAAACTCTGCTTCTGTCATTGCGCATTGTGGTGACATTCATCTGTAGGCAAAACAAAAAAATAAAACAAAAAACAAAAAACAAAAACAAAAAAAAACAAACAAACTCAAATTGTGAGATATTTATAAAATACCTAGATATGTACATTGAAAGCATCTGAAAAACTGAGGGATTGGTCAGTTATTCAATATTCAAAATAAGTTATCTACTATGTAAAGCTACTATGCTAGGTGTGTTTGTTTTGGGTTTTTTGTTTGATATGTGTTTTATTTATAATCATTAATTAGAACTATTTGCTTCTTTTTAGGAGCTCTTATTCTAGTGAAGGAGATAGATCAAATGAAAAATATGTGAATACCATCATCATACAATAAGATACAAATATCATTGGTATACAGATATATTGCACAGAGGAGATATTTGGCTTGAGCCATGAAGGAAGAACCACTAGTCTTGCGGTTGTGGGGGGAGGCAGGGGTGGGAGAAAGAAGTGTGTGTGTGTGTGTGTGTGTGTGTGTGTGTGGTGGTAGGGAAGGTATGGTAGTGGCAACAAGGATAGTGATACATAAAGGCAGTGTTTGTGTTTGTTTCCAATAGCATTCTGAAAACTAGTTTACAGAATTTGATTGGATCACTTTTAAAGCCTGATAGCTTCTTACTTAAAGTTGTTCCCATCAGGAAGAAAGGTCAATCTGTTCATGAAAATGAGAATTCAATCTACTGATTTTGTGCTATTGGATAAAAATAAATAAATGGGACGTTAGGAAACAGTAAAAGAGGTAATGTGCACGTCACTACTTACATAAAATTTAAAAAATGACTTCAGTAAATTTGGGAAAGAATGAGTTAGTACAATCTTCACAGAACAGTGACAGTTTCATATTCCTGACAATTAAAGAAGAGCAAAACAGAGTTGCTACATGCCCAACAGGCCTGATTACAAATAGTCAAAAGTCACAGAGAGATTATATATTCTGAAAAATCCTCACACCACAAATGAAATGTTACGACAAATTTAAATACTTTACAAAGCTTACAAAAACCACCAAGAATACTCAACACTTATAAAAATAAATGAATTAAACAAAACAAATGCAATTGAAAAATGGAACACAAAATAATTTATAAATATCAGAGTAATAATTTTAGATTCAGGGGATGTATACAAATGCCCACATCAGGGATTTTAAGCATTGGACACCCCAATGGCCAAAGAATGGGGAAAGAGGATTCAATTAGGTAGGGAGTTCACGTGGACACTCTGACATGAAGCTGGGATCCTTGAGTTGAAATCATCAATGAAAAGGTGGTCTAGAGAAATTTCTTCTCCCAGCAAAGGAAGTCTACAGATAAACATCTTTCTGTGCTTTAGAGCTAGAGGAAAAACCCGTTTAACAAACACCCAATGTCTGCTATGGGATATACAATTTTTCTAAGTATTTAAAATACATTACCGACCCTTCAAAAAAGACTAAGACTTCTGTCATTGTGGTAACGAGGTTCTGGAAGGCGGAGGAAAGACAGTAGATGGTATAATGTACCTGCTTTCCTTCCCTTTGGGACTTAGGCCCTTTTTCTGCCACGACTGTTGCCTGCTGATTGCTAACAGTTTGAGCCTGTGGTGGGAACTACCCTCAGCCCAAAGGAATTGCTTTGACCAAGCTCATCCTTCCCCCAGGGCAGCTTGCATCTGATGAGGGTATTACAGGAATACAAAGTGTCAGCTTCCTTGCCTCCATTGGACTGCCTCTGTTGGACATCTCATCAAATCAGCTGAAGACTTTGTTGCAATACCATCAAAACTGAGTTTC
Source organism: Phoca vitulina (assembly GCF_004348235.1). Taxonomy (NCBI): domain Eukaryota; kingdom Metazoa; phylum Chordata; class Mammalia; order Carnivora; family Phocidae; genus Phoca; species Phoca vitulina. Next base: position 31,393,733 of record NW_022589709.1, on the reverse strand, counting down.
TGTTTTTCCCCCATCTTGCTTTTATCTCTCCTTTACATGTGTTGTTGGTGCCCAATAAACTCACTGCCCACAAATCATCTCCAGTTTCTATCTTGGGAAGCAAACTTAAAACTGTTAATGCCAGGATTGATAAAGAAAGATGACTCTAAGTTAAATTTTTGTTGTTTGATTAACCTGCCAACCAGACAACAATATGGAGCCTGATGGTTTATAAGTTTGTAAGATACATACTTATACACACTACTGCATTAAATATCAGTCATATAATGACTATGGGATGTATATAATAAATCAACTATTTTAAAAATTACATATAGAGAAAAGGTTGAGAGGAAATATAAAATAGTATTGATTTTATTTCATCTGAAAGAAATATAATTTATCTTATTTCCATTCATTTTCCATTTTTTTATTTTTTGTTGAGAAAATGCATAAACTAAATTAATAAATTAAACAATATCAAAATTCAAGCTCAAAAATAAAATTCAAGCTTATTTATATTATTAAATTTAGTATCACTATTATCAGAAAGCAATAGATTTCAGATAGTCCATCCCCATAGAATGTCATACACCTTTAACTCCATCTCTAGGGAAGCTTCTTTAATTTTATTAAACATTAAAATGCACATTTATGGGGCGCCTGGGTGGCTCAGTTGGTTAAGCGGCTGCCTTCGGCTCAGGTCGTGATCCCAGGGTCCTGGGATCGAGCCCCATGTCGGGAATCCCTGCTCAGCGGGGAGCCTGCTTCTCCCTCTCCCTCTGCTGCTCCCCCTGCTTGTGCTCTCCTTCTGTCAAATAAATAAATAAAAATCTTTAAAAAAATAAAATAAAATGCACATTTAATGCCACAGATCCAGATTTTACATGACTTTCAATATATTTTCATATTTTAGAATCATCTGATATGTCCAACCACAAAGAGCTGTACTAATATCATGAAAGCAGCTGTATCATCTGCTCTCTGGTTTACAATGAGTGACCTTTATGTTTTTTCTATGCATTTTCCCCCTAGATGTTCTGCAAGTTCTGTGTAACATAATCACTGGCTAAGGGGAACAACTACCAATCAATAATATCCTTTCATATTTTCCTCTCCACATCATCCCAGTCCTCCCGTAGCAAACGATTAAATTTTCTGCACTAGAGATTATCAATAACCTCCTGATCGACAAAAGCAGCATCTTCTTTCTGCCCTTAAGCTACTCGATAGAGTGTCTCAACCTTGACCACCCTTCGTGCTTTTGGCTGTTTGTTTTGTTTTGTTGTGATCAAACAGCCTTGTCTATGCGATCTTCTAACATCAAACTGAACTCTCATGCCCAGTCGTATTTAATTCTTCCTTTCAGGCTTAGGAATATTTTCTCTCCTTTTCATTTCTATTGCCAGTGCTCCAGAAAAGCACACTCATCATCTCTCCACAGATGAATTCAATATCGTTCTGTTATGCTTCTTTCCCAACCTGCCTTCCACACACCCAATCATTTACCCCTGCTGCTGCCAAACTAACATTTCAAAAGCACAGCCCTCTTTATATTAGGCCCTTCTTCAAATCATTCATTGGCTTATTCATAGATTTTGTAGTTTTTCAATGTACAGCCCCAGTTTGCTTTCTATTTCCCTAACACATAATGATATTCAGCTTTGTTGTCTGCTTCCTGCCCCAGAATATTTCGGGTACCCACCTGAGTTTGCTCCAATTCTGACAGTGAGTTGGCATCTCCCTTCTCTAGGTGAATTCCTCAAAGATCTTGTTTAAATATTACCTCCCCTATGATGCTGTTCCTGATAATCCCTGGATACCCACTATGCACAAGGATCATTATTTCTACTCATTCCCACTAGAACCTTTGCAATTCCTAATTTCCCTGCTACAGTGATATTCTCTAAAAGGTTTCAGGGCTGGATTTCCTTGGTTTTCATGTCTGAGTTAAGATTCATCTCTTCACACATGTTTTCCTTGATTTAAACTGGTACAGTCTTCATAACACTTCTCAGTGTCTTAAATATCTCTTTGTTGTATTTATTTACCTGTTTTTACTCATGTAAACTCTACGGAAACAGGAATCTTTTTGTTTGCTTTACTAAGATAAGTTTTTGAGAGCAGTTTTAGGTTCACAGCAAACCGGGGGGGGGGGGGGGGGAGATATATATATCTCCTGCCCACATACATGCATAGCCCTTTTCCATCAATAACCCCCACCGGAGAAAATAGCAACTCTCAAAAATAAGTCTGAGTTCCATATATGGTGTGGTCTTAAGACTATTATAAATGTTGGAAGTCAAACCTATGATAAAAATTATAAGACATTTTATTTTTATAATGCACTCCCTCCTAGTTTACCACTCATACTATCCAACAAGTTCAAAAACAAAGAACAAAAATTTCAACAAGTCCACTTCAGGTATTTTCCTTCAAACCAAAAGTGAAATAAATAGCAACATTTAAAGAAAAACGCTCCTCATGGAATAGCACTGGATGGTACCATGCCCTTCTTTCTTGGAGATAGAGACCCTTAAAATAATTGAGTTTTACCAAAGATGTCCAGAAGTTTCTCTAAATATACTAGAGTGGGATCATTCTGACACAATAACACATGCCACAAAATACCAAAGGCTGTAAAATGTGCCACCAGTATAAATTGTTTTAAAAACAGAATTGGGCAAGTATTTGGAGAAAAGAAATATTGAAGGGCAGACCTGCTAAATCAAAAGGAAGCGATGGGCAATAAATGCCAAGCTACTGAGTTCTTGTAAGATTTACTGCAAATTCTTACCGTGCAGTAGCCTCATTTCTTTTCCTGTGAAGAAAATGAAGTTATTATAAGGTATCATGCCAAATCTCATGAGATGTCATGATACAGCACTAAAAAATGGTCACTTTTTTGCATGGAACTCCTGAAAATGGTTTCGTAAATAGCTATAGCATGAAAACCCCCCGTGAACTACAGCTACTTTTAGGGAAAACAAAAAACCCAAAAAACACACACAAAAAAACAACTTTGTTGATTCATTTCATTTCTTACCGCACACATTTAATATTTTCTATTTTGAGATTAAGATATATTTGAAAGTTTTCCTATAACGTGTCACTGTTTATGGAAACTAACCTGTTATTCTTTTAAAGATTTATTTATTTGAGAGAGAGTGATGGAGAGAGAACTTGAGCAGGGGGAGGGGCAGAAGGAGAGGGAGAGAAGCAGACTCCCTGACTCTTGGCTCAATCTCAGGAACTGAGATTATGAACTGAGCTGAAACCAAGAGTCAGATGCTCAACTGACTGAGACACTCAGGCACCCTTAACCTGTTATTTTTTTAATGAGGAAGATGTTGATTCTTTCTCAAATAGGACATGTACTTAGCTTTGTTTTTCCAGTAAATGACATGCATTTCAGTTTTAGTCACTTCCCTTGACCCATGCATTACTAAATATATTTATTTACATTGGCTGACAATTGAGATATACTTGGCAAAATTAAACTTACTGGCATATGCAAGAGATGTGGCCGGTGGCAAAGGTGTTATAAATACTAAAACAGTTTTACCTAAAAATATTCAGTCAGATTCAATAGGGCTGCAACTGAATTCTCTAAGCCAGACACAATTTCCCATCAATACACTGTCCTTCTCTCTTGTACTGAATCATTCCAGAATCCTCTTCTCAAAATGTAAAATTTAGAATCAACCTCGGATATTCTTCTCCCTTACACCTACTGTGATGGACTTGGAGATGATCCACCGCTCCAATCTCCCTGCAAAGATGGTCTTGTTTCCCGGGCCCTAGGAAGGCTATAAACACTCCATCTTAAGCTCATTCAGGGCTTGCCTTGGCTTCAGTTGGATGGCCTCCGCCCAAGTCATGCTGTTGGCAGTGTGGGCCACATCCAATGACTAAATGTATAGACAGGATAGAAACTCATTTTCACCCGATACAGGACATCCTGACCAGTTATTTCAACCTCAGGAACCCCTTTTGGTCTGTTGAAACTGTTTGGACTAAATCACAGCTGGATTTCTCCCTCTGCCCATCCTTATTTCCTATTTCCCCTTTCTAAAAGTATCTATACCATTGTTATCTTTAATAAACATCCAGAACAGTAAACCGGCTCAAAGTCTGCTTCTCAAAGAATCCTATTCGTAATACTCTTGTACAGTACTCCTTAAATATTTCAGCTATATCTCTAATTATATAAGAAATTCATCCAGTTTTATAGCCTCTATTGATCCTGCCTCATTACAGTCTTTATCATTTCTACAGGAGATCAGAGAGACCTCCTAACTGAGATCACCTTTTCTAGTCCCGTACCCTTCAAGTAGATACCCTACAAAACTAGAAAGAGCTTTAATGCAAAAGAGATTGTCTCTCACTTTATTCCCTCAGTGACCACCCAACAACTACAGAAAAGGGTTTAATCTTCTTAAAATTGCATGCCGAGTCTTCTCTTTATAAGACATGGCCTACTTTTCCAGACTCAATAGCTTTTATTCAAACTTGCACACCCTGGAATTTAGGTTTGCTAACTGCTTCTTCTTCCCTAAACAACTGCTTCCTCTTACCTTTGTATATTTGCATTATTGTCTCTTCCTGAAACAATATTCTTTGTCTTGTTATTTTATCTTCCAGATTCAGCTAAAGCCATACTTTCTCTATGATGCCTTTTTGAAATAAACCTTCTCTGACTTCCCATACTTCATTGGATGTCTTTTCTTCCCTGCTTCCACAACTCTCTGTATATATATCAAAAGACATTGTCGTGTTGTTGTATAACTTTGCCTTATTAATCCATTAGGTTTATCAGAATTTGGTTTTCTGATAGGAGTGAATTCCTTTGCATCTCTATCAGGCCTCTGCACATAGGTGTTCTATAATGTATGTAGGCCCTGAATGACTAATGAACACATCAAGTAAGTATCTTAAACTACTCTTCTTTTTTCAGTTGAAAATAATTATGGTTAGTAGAGAAACAATATAATATTGATGTATGTGAAATTTCACTTGTCTTGTAAATGTTACATTCATCTGATAAACTTTACTTCTGAAGAGCCTGATTAAGTGGACAATTTTCTACAGGATTTTTATCTTTCAAATATTGACTAAAAGAGGGTTGATGAAGATAATATTCAGTCTGATATGATTTAAAATTAATGCTTATAGTGTTTTCATAAAAATTTGGCACTAACATTGAAGAGAAGAAATTTTGTAAACCAAAAAAAAAAAAAAATTGTTTCCTGTCCTTACTATGAACTAATTCAGCAAAAACTATATAAAATGGCATATATCATGTGCCCAACATGTGTGCGTTGGCTGAATTGAATATGCTGTTGCATGTTTACATTTATATTACATGTATACAATTTAAATCAGTAAATCATTCTTATTTCAACAGTTTATATATTTAAATACATACATATAGATATTACTATAGTACAGTTCTAAATGCAGAAGGGACAAATAAAGGACAAACTACAATTTCTCCGGTTTATCCTATTTTTTCAAGTTCTTTCTTCTCTCCATCTTATCTTCAAATTAACTTGTAGGGTCTAAATCAATATCTTTCCAGGGCTTTTGTTACCTTATCTTGATTTGCTGTTTCTGAACTAATGATGAAAATGTAGTTTATGTTTAGATTTAGCTCTTCAAATTCAACCTACTGAAGGACAAACATATTTCTTCGGACTACTGCTTGCTTTTCATTTTAAAATAATCATTTTCTGTTTTAATAACATAGCAATATTGTTGTTGTTGTTGTTGTTCTTTCTTCTTATTATTATTTAGAACCTTTTATGTAATTCTTTCCAGTGTTACTGCTGCTCTTTCCAGATTCTCTTTGTAGGAAATTTAAACATTCAAAAAAAAAAAATCATTCTCCAAAAAATTGTTGAGGGATCTATAAATGTTAATCAGTGTAATTTTTCTGTGATTATTTGCATCAGACTCACTGAGAGTAGGTAGAATTCCTTCTCTCCGAAGTCACACATTCTTTATAAAATAATATGTAATTGTCTATAAAATGTGATTATATTCTTTATAAAAGAATATAAGTCTGCCTTCAGGAAAATAATAATTGTTATAATAATATATAATTTAATATTATTGTAATAATATATGATCATTATAATGAGTTTTTCACTAGAAGAATAGATATTTTGGATTTAAGAAGATTTCGTGTTCCATTTAACTACTTTTTAGACTCAATATTCATCTCTTTTTAGCTGTTCTTCATACATGAGTTAACCTAGAGCCTATCTATCTGGGTCACAGTCTCCATTCACAGTCATTCTCACCTAGGTTAATACTGAAGGCAGCAGGGAGAACTGAACACCAGTGTCCCAGCAGTCTGATCGTGCAGAGTTGCAATGGGATGACCATACTTTAGGTTTATGCTAATACAGCCTAAAATTGCTTTAGCTTTTGAGAAAATTGTGCTGGAACATATGATTGTCTGTCCATCAGAACTTGTAGAAATGAAATCATTCATTTTCAAACACGGATATTTTCTGTCAGTATTCTTCACCCTTCTCTGGCTCCTGTGTTTCATCATTTCTTTGTAAGTCTCTTTCATGCTTCTCCCATAGTATTTGTACTTTTTTTTCTTTGTATTTGAAATTGTCTTTAAGATACATCATCTTTATAATATGTGCTTTTAGGGTTTTTTTATTGTTGTTGTTTTTCTTTTGTTTTTACCAAAGAAAGTTTTTGAAAGATCTCACCTGGTCCATCATGTTTATCCCCAAATACACACACAAACCCACACCTGATGCAATTAAGTTGAGGACTATTGTATTAATTGTTTTTGGCATTTAGATCAATGCTAGGCACATAATAGATGCTCAATTCAAATTTTGCTATAGTTGCTCACATTACAAAATTAAAATTAAAAAAAAGATTGAAACATGATTTTACCAACTGCAAGCCAAATGTTAAAAATTAAAAATCGAATGAAACATAAATATCCAAAATTTTCAGAATTGAAAGACCAAAAAATCATAATATGCAACCCAATTAAACAAAAATATATAAACCACTTTAGTATCAGTTTTTAGATGATGTTATTAAGCTACGTAATGAAAAAATTCAAATCATATATTACATTTGAAAAGCAAGATAAAAATGTGTTTTGAGGTAGATTAGAGCTACAAATATAGCAATTCAGATGAATAGTTTCAAATCTCATTAACTCATACCTTTGGGGTTCTTTTCAAAGCTATAGCTCCAAAAAAGAAACAATTTACAAACTTAGGAAGTTCTTGGACACCTTGAATGCTTTCAGAAAAAACACCTTGTATGAAATAAATGTTGTATTTGTCAAAATTTTAAGGAGTACGGATTAACTGAAGTAAATACACCAGTATTTAAGAGCGTTGGTAACTGGTTGAGGAACTGATGAATATTTCCCAATGCTTTGCTGTATGTCTATTCTAAACTTTAATTAGGAGATAATGCTTTAAAAAACAAACAAACAAAAAACCTCAGTAGCAACTTATTTGCAAGCATATGAAAAATGGTGCTTTAAAAATAAATCATAAAACATTTTTAAAATTAGTCCAATAATAGTTATGTATCAATTAACTTTAAGATACAGTGGTATAATAAATGGTCTTAATGAATCAAAAAGAATAAAATCTTGCCATTTGCAATGACGTAGATGGAACTGGAGGGTATTATGCTGAGCGAAATAAGTCAATCAGAGAAAGACACGTATCATATGACCTCACTGATATGAGGAATTCTTAATCTCAGGAAACAAACTGAGGGTTGCTGAAGTGGTGGGGGTTGGGAGGGATAGGGTGGCTGGGTGATAGACATTGGGGAGGGTATGTGCTATGGTGAGACTGTGAAGTGTGCAAGACTGTTGAATCACAGATCTGTACCTCTGAAGCAAATAATACATTATATGCTAAAAAAAAAAAAAAAAAAGAAGAAGAAGAAGAAGAAGATAGCAGGAGGAGAAGAATGAACGGGGGGAATCGGAGGGGGAGACGAACCATGAGAGACTATGGACTCTGAGAAACAAACTGAGGGTTCTAGAGGGGAGGGGGGTGGGGGGATGGGTTAGCCTGGTGATGGGTATTAAAGAGGGCACGTTCTGCATGGAGCACTGGGTGTTATACGCAAACAATGAATCATGGAACACTACATCAAAAACTAATGATGTAATGTATGGTGATTAACATAACATAATAAAAAAAAATTTCAGGTATGTGAAACACCAAAAAACAAAACAAAACAAAAAATATGGTCTTAATGAAAAATAAAGTGAATATCTTGCCATTTGCAACAATGTGGATGGACCTAGAGAATATTATGCTAAGTGAAATAAGTCATACCAAGAAAAATAGCTTATGATTTCACTTAGATGTGGACTCTAAAAAACAAAACAAATGATTACAAAAGCAAACAAAAGCAGAAACAGACCCCATGAAAACAAACTTATGGTTGCTAGGGTGGGAGCGGGGGGTAGATGAGCAAAATAAATGAAGGAGAGTGGGACATACACGCTTCCAGTTATGAAATGAGTAGTCCTGAAAATGAAAGGTACATCAAAAGGAGTATAGTTATTGATCCTGTAGCAGCACTGGATGGTGACAGACCGTAGCTACACTTGTGGTGAGCAGAGCATAAGGAGTAGACTTGTCAAATCACTATATTGTACACCTGAAACTAACGTAACACTGCATGTCAACTATACTTCCATAATTTTTTTAAAAAAGCACTCAGTGGCTATATGAGATAGTATAATACACTTACCAGAATGATGAAAATAAAGATTAACCATGTCAAGTAGAGTGATTAGAAAAACAATGCTATACTAGGGCAATGAAATTATATACATTAATGAGAATGAATGAGTAAATTTTTTCACAATGAATGACATAAATGAATTTTACAAATATAAATTTAACTGAAACCAGCCAGACAAATGAATGATATAAAACTGGTGAGTGTAAACAATGGTGATAGAAGTCAGGCTACTGAGTCCTTTGGGGAAGAGCAGTGACTGGAAGGGCATGACAAGGAGATCTGGGCATATTCATCATCTATTTATAACCAAGCTTTTGGTTCCAGGGTGCATTCACTTTGAAAATCTATTGAGCTGAGTATTTGTGACCTGCGTATTTTTCTGCATGTATGTTATACTCTAGGATTTTACGTTTTAAAGAAGGGACTGTGTTAGATAGAATAAGAAACTATTTTAATATTTTATAGGTTGGAAAAGGAACCACATCTAAAATTTGGTTTAGGATGTAAGGATAGGTTCAGTTCCTAAACAATTCCTAGAAAAGCACCACGTTTGCTACACAGAGAAAAGACAGGGCATAAGGTAAAAAGTCACATGCTGTAAAGGTTGGATTCATGATTTTTTGTAACTGCATTTTAAATGCATACTTAACAATATATGCCTCATTTCTTTCCTCATTTCAGACATTGCCTAGATTCTGGGTAGAGGGAAATAGAATGGACAACAGGCCACCAAAGACAGAGTTTAATACTTCTGGTTAGTCGTGGGACTCACAGAAATGAAAGCATTTGGGATTTTGATATGGGGTTCTAATATGTCTTCTTATATAATCATGAATGCACAGAAAACAATGATCAGTTTTTAGTGAATGATAGTAGGCAGCAATTTCATGCTGATGCTATGCAACTGACTTTTTCAAATAAATTTGAATTCATTTAATTCTGTTTTTTGTATGTATGACTTTGGTACAATTGTCCACAGCTCATGAAAGGCCATAAGGTAATTATAAACTGTGACCATCAACAAAAATATTCGTAATAGAAAATGCTAGCAGTTACTAAAACACACACACAATACTTGCTAATACAGAGAACATATATTATGTATAGTTATTTGTGATTTGGCAATATAGAATTACCTATGTAATGAAATAATAATCTTCAGGGGCCTGATCATATATTTCTCTTGTCCTGCAGTGTTCCCAGATTCTTGAAACATGCTCTCTACCCATCTGAGACATTTGACCTTTAAAGTACATTCACCTCTGTCCATTACCTCTAAACTCAGTCATGATGAGAGGCAAAATAAATTTTGAAGGAACACAATGTAATTCATTACCAACTGCAATTGTTCCTGGTCTAGAAATCCAGTTGTGGTATTTGGTATTTCAACAAAAGCCACAGCACAGCAGTGTGACAGAGACTCTGAACTCCATAGCTAAATAGCCAGATGTCAAAACCCCAGCTCCTCTGTCACCAGCTATGTACCCTGGGCAAGTCACTTAGTCCCTCCAAACCTCAGTTCTCCCATTGTAAAATACGGGTACTAATAATAATTCTACCTCATAGGGTTATATGGAAATGAAATGGATTCTCAGTTGTGAAGTGCATAGAATCAAATCTGGCACATTTCAGAGTATCCGATTCATAAGTTTAAGATACTAAAACATGACTCTAGTCCCCACTTTCTTCATTGCAATACATTCCAGGCCAAAAATCACTGCCCTGGTGACTGCCTACTTTCTCGAGAGCTGCAATTATTTTCCTTTAACTCTAAATGGGGAGGCCAGGCTCCACTATGGTGCTCATGACATGCACAATTGCTCACTAAATGTTTCTTGGGTCTCTATTACACTCTGTCATCATGTTCTTCCTGTCTTTTAGGAATACTATTACCCCTTTCTGAATCTCCCATATATTTTCCGATTTGCATGATTTACTGATCCATTATATATTTTATGCTGCCAAGTAAATCTATTGATCTATCTACAGTCATTTTTTCAGCACTCTCTCCATGACAACTACTGTGCTAACTGCTTTTCCCTCTTATTTAATCCTCACAGTAGCATTTAGGGAGTAGGGCCTATCATTATCATTATCCCTATTTTGCAACTGAGAGAAGTGAGAGTCACGGAAGTTAAGAAAGGTGGCCAAAGTCATCCACCACAGGTTAGGCAGGGCTCACATACCAACACATTTGGAGACTATGATATCAAGTGTTCCCTGGAAGAGGGAAAGGGGTAAGTTTGAAACAGAGGCTGGTACCTTTGGGGTCTGTGATTCTCCTTATAGAAAAGCTGTCCTCTGCTTCTTTATATATTAATTCCTCGTTCTCCACCTCATTTCAGCATGGATATCTTATCAATCTTAGGTTGGGGAAAACAAAGCTAGTGCCTCTCATTTTATTACCATCAACTTAACTTTCCTATTTCTGTAACTCTGCCGGAGGATGTTAGCAGATACACATGGTTAAATAATTGATTCACCCTCCATTAATATAACATATTATTGAACACCAGGAATTGTTTAAAACTGGGGGATATAGCAGTGAATAAAACAATAACAATAAAAAGTCCAATATCCTTATAATAAAAGAAATAGACTCCATATTGATATCTAGATACATATGTATACATATGTATATGTATATAGATATATTATATACATTATAATATCAGCTAAAGGCACTGTATTCTTTTAAAAACTGTCTTACAGGGATGCCTAGGTGGCTCAGCCGGTTAAGCATCTGCCTTCAGCTCAGATAATGATCCCAGGATCCTGGGATTGAGTCCCACATCCAGCTCCCTGCTCAGTGAGAAGCCTGCTTCTCCCTCTGCCTGCTCTGCCTGCCATTCCCCCTGCTTGTGCTTCTGACAAATAAATAAAATCTTTAAAAAAAAAAAAAAAACTCTCTTACATAGTAATTGATAGTTTTATATACTTTTTAAAAAACTGTTGCCATGATGATATGTAAATAATTAAGGTAATTATAGTACACTCTGAAGCTTCAAAAGATTGCTTATGAAGTATTGGCTCAATTCTTATGCAGACGCAAGAGATTCTTATCAGAATCACTGCAGAGAGATGGTCAGATGTCATCATAATCATAATTCACAGAGAAATTTCATAGTTACTTCAAGTATAAAAATGTATTAAATACAAATAGAAAAAGAAAAAGAAATGAATGGGACGCCTGGGTGGCTCAGTCGTTAAGCATCTGCCTTCGGCTCAGGTCATGATCCCAAGGTCCTGGGATCGAGCCCCGCATCGGGCTCCCTGCTCAGCGGGAAGCCTGCTTCTCCCTCTCCCACTCCCCCTGCTTGTGTTCCCTCTCTCGCTGTGTCTCTCTCTGTCAAATAAATAAATAAAATCTTTAAAAAAAAAAAAAAATGAACTAGTTGCAGATCTCAACTATGCTGATGTGACACAAGAGTGACCTAGCCAAAATAATTAATGTGTTTATACGACAGATGTTGGCAGGGATGCAGAGAAAGGGGAACCCTCCTACACTGTTGGTGGGAATGCAAGCTGGTGCAGCCACTCTGGAAAACAGTATGGAGGTTCCTCAGAAAGTTGAAAATAGAGCTACCATATGATCCAACAATTGCACTATTGGGCATTTACCCCAAAGATATATATGTAGTGATCCGAAAAGGTACCTACACCCCAATGTTTATAGCAGCAATGTCCACAATAGCCAAACTATGGAAAGAGCCCAGACATCCATCGACAGATGAATCGATAAAGAAGATATGTATATATATGTGTGTACATATATATATGTATATGCATATATATATGTGTATATATATATATATATACACACACACACACACAATGGAATACTACTCAGCCATCAAAAAATGAAATCTTGCCATTTGCAAAGATGTGGATGGAATTAGAGGGTATTATGCTAAGTAAAATAAGTCAGTCAGAGAGACAATTACCATATGATCTCACTCATAGGTGGAATTTAAGAAACAAAACAGAGGTTCATAGGGGAAGAGAGGAAAAAATGAAACGAAATCAGAGAGGGAGACAAACCATAAGAGACTCTTAATCATAGGAAACAAACAGGGTTGCTAGAGGGGAGGGGAATGAGGGGATGGGGTAACTGGGTGATGGACATTAAGGAGGGCGCATGATGTAATGAGCACTGGGTGTTATATAAGACTGATGAATCACAAACCTCTTCCTCTGAAACTAATAATACATTATATGTTTAGTAATTGAATTTAAATTAAAAAAGTATCTCTCTAATTAAAAAGAATAATGTGTTTATATATAGCTCTCTGTAAATTGAAAGAATTTACTGTTCAATTTCTGGGGCAAAATGGCAGGAGCTACTTGAATAATGCCAAAGAAATATTAAAAAAAAAAACAAAACATTTTTCTTGTCATAAATATGTTCAAGATCCTTGGATTGTCTCTTTATATATAGGTTCTTGTTGTATCCTAGACCTATTAAAAAGTCAAAATATTCATCTGACTCTCAACTACAGATACAGACTAACACTCAAAGATTAGCAATTCAATTTATTTTCTCAATACTCATAACATAAATTCCTAAAAATGTATAACCAGAACTACAACTTAAGCATCACTGTCCTTCTGGCATAAAGAATATTTTCTTAAAAAGTTTTTATTTGCATTTGACTAATTAAATGTTTTTAATTATTGTTGCTGAAATAATGGTTTTGTTTGGATATAGATAGGTTAAGTCTATCTTAGCTCATGTGACAAAGAGAAAAGTAACATTTGTAGATGAAGACTACAACATGTTATTCAGAAAACAGAAATAACCCCTATGTCAGGGTATAGAGGGGACAATATAATCCAAATACCCAAAAAGAAAGAGAATGAAAAGAAAGTAGAAGCAGTAGCAATATGTTATCAAAGATACTTCCAGGAAAAGAGGGTTCTTAACCTTCTTAAATCTGAAAATGGGTTAAAAATATGTTATAAATTCAGTGTTTTGCATTTATGCCCAAAAAGGAAATTACATTAAATTACATATATCCAGGTAAAACAGCCCAAGAAGGGAGAAGGAATTTGTCCAATTTTTCATCTCAGATCAGAATTCATAGCCTCAAATCAAAGTGAATCAAAATATTAATCCCTGTAACTTGAATTTTCGATAAATATTCATAGAAATTCACTCTACTCTGCAGATTTCAAGTCATCATTTAGATACTCCCATTAATCTCAGCCCTGATCACTTAGATCTGTTAGTTCTTTTTTTTTTTTTTTTTTTAAGGTTTATTTATTTATTTTAGAGAGAGAGAGAAAGAAAGAATTTGGGGGATGGGGCAGAGGGAGATGAAGAGAATCTCAAGCAGATTCCCCCTGAGCGTGGAGCCTGACAAGGGGATCCATCTCAAGACCCTGAGATCATTATCTGAGCCAAAATCAAGAGTCAGATGCTTAACCAACTGAGTCACCCAGGCGCCCCTAGATCTGTTAGTTCTAATCAAGAATGTTGGAGTGGTTGGGGCGCCTGGGTGGCTCAGTTGTTAAGCATCTGCCTTCGGCTCAGGTCATGATCCCAGGGTCCTGGGATCGAGCCCCGCATCGGGCTCCCTGCTCCGCGGGAAGCCTGCTTCTGCCTCTCCCACTCCCCCTGCTTGTGTTCCCTCTCTCACTGTCTCTCTCTCTGTCAAAAAAAAAAAAAAAATCTTTAAAAAAAAAAAAAAAAAAAAAAAAAGAATGTTGGAGTGGTTATAAAACAATCACAACAAAACAAAAATAACTGACTTATAGCAAACTAATATATATAACAATATGATTAAATTTTTCTAAGACCATTTTATTATAGTGTAATAAACAGTCTGAAAATGATACAATTTAAAGTTTGTAGATTTCTCACATTTTTTTTTAAAGATTTTACTTATTTTTGACAGAGAGAGAGAGTGTACAAGCAGGGGAAGAAGCAGGCAGAGGGAGAGGGAGAAGCAGGCTCCCTGCCCAGCAGGGAGCCCGATGTGGAGCTTGATCCCAGGACCCTGGGATCATGACCCAAGCCAAAGGCTGACGCTTAACCATCTGAGCCACCCAGGTGCCCCAGATTTCTCACACTTTTAATCAAATATCCCATTTTATTTACCATGCCCCATTATATGTTTTAAGAATATATTTATGGAGGAAGTTGCTTAATTTTTCCAATGGAATTTAGTGTTACTAAGGCATGTTCACAACTAAGTATTGTATTCTCTGACCTTTCTGAATAATAATTGGAAATAAATCAGCTTTCTACACTATTGCACATTTTGAAGTCTTTAGGATACCATTGCTTGCAAGGAAGGAGATTTTGTGCATGCATTTCATAGCATATTTACTCACCATTTAAAAATGTGAGTGAGACATTCCTAACACTCTGGATTGTATCCCTTTTAATAATTTTCCCATATCCCTACATTATATTTTAGCTATTTTTTTCAGGGAAACTCAGCAAAAACAGCTCTCCTCCCCCTTCATTCCACTATCATCCTCCTCCACTATCATCCTCCTACTATTTCTAAAGCCTTTGGCATCTATTCCATATTCTTTGTTTTTGTAGACTTCTTATCCCTGCCAATATGCAAGATTTTACTTTTTCCAAAATTCCTAAAGGAGAGAGGCTTTTGTGAAGAAGCTGGGTCCTTTATCCTTCCTTATCAAGGAGGCTGTGGAGGTGGCAAAGGAGGTAAAAGGAAGAACATTCAGAACACTCGCAGAGGTTCTGATTGCCCAGTGCTGCTGACCATCATTGCTCCTGTTCAGCTCAGTTACATCCCTGCGGACGTAACTGAGAATATTCAATGTAGTTGTGACACAATAACACAAAAATCAACACCCAATTGTCAGAGTTTTCATTTAACTCAAATTCAACAGGCCATTGAAAAAAAGACAAAAAGCCTCTTCTTACCCTTTCTGTTTCCTCAGGCCTTTTTGTGAGCTTGGCACAACTCAACTGAATTTAGAAGTCCTACCTGGCTCTAATGTTCCCACTGTCCTGGAAGTCAACAGCAGGGAATTGCAGAAAGACTATTTGTTTTGGATTCCCCTTTGGATTTGTACCTCTTTTCTAGGGACAATTCCTATTTGAAGCATTTTTATTTACACCAAGTTTTCCTCTCTTGCATCTGGATCTTTAATAAAAGAAATGGGTGTTATAGTTTTCAGAGTACAGGTCTCTTACCTCTTTGGTTAGCTTTATTAGTAGGTATCTTACAGTTTTTGTTGCAATTGTAATTGGGATCGATTCCTTGATTTCTTTTTCTGCTGTTTCATTAGAAATGCAACAAATTTCTGTACAATGATTTTATATCCAATGACTTTAATGAATTCACGTATTAGTTCTAGCACTTTTTGGTGGAGTCTTTTGGGTTTTCTACATAGAGTATCATGTTGTCTGCAAATAGTGAAAGTTTGACTCCTTCCTTGCCGATTTGGATGCCTTTTATTTCTTTTTGTTGCCTGACTGCTGAGACTAAGACTTCTAGTACTATGTTAAATAGTCATGGTGAGAGTTGACATCCCTGTCTTGTTCCTGACTGTAGGGGAAAACCTCTCATTTTTTCCCCATTGAGGATGAAATTAGCAGTGGGTCTTTCATATATGGCCTTTATGATGTTGAGATATGTTCCATCTATCCCTACTTTTTCGAGGATTTTTATCAAGATTGGATGCTGAATTCTGTCAAATGCTTTTCTGCATCTATTGAGAGGATCATTCAGTTCTTATCCTTTGTTTTGTTAGTGTGGTGTATCACATCGATCGATTTACGAACATTGAACCACACATGTAGTCCAGGAATAACTCCCATTTGATCGTGGTGAATAATTCTTTTAATGTACTGTTGGATTCAGTTTGCTAGTACTTATGAAGGAAATTGAAGAGGACACAAAGAAATGGAGAAACATTCCATGCTCAGGGATTGGAAAAACAAATACTGTTAAAACATCTACACTACCTAAAGCAACATATAATGCAATCCTGATCAAAATGCTACCACCATTTTTTCACAGAGCTAGAACAAACAATCCTAAAATTTGTATGGAACAACAAATGACTGCGAATAGCCAAAGCAACTCCAAGAAAGAAAAGCAAAACTGGAAGCATCACAATTCCAGATTTCAAGCTATATTACAAAGCTGTAATCATCAAGACAACATGGTACTGGCACAGAAAGAGACACATAGATCAATGGAACAGAACAGAAAGCCAAGAAATGAATCCACAACTATATGGTCAATCTTGACAAAGGAGGAAAGAATATCCAATGGAAAAAAATCTCTTCAACAAATGGTGCTGGGAAGACTGGACAGCAACATACAGAAGTATGAAACCAGACCACTTTCTTATACCATACACTAAAATAAATTCAAAATGAATGAAAGACCTAAAAGTGAGACAGGAAAATATCAAAATCCTAGAGGAGAAAGAAGGCAACAACCTTTTTGACCTCAGCCAGAGCAACTTCTTACTAGACACATCTCCTGAGGCAAGTGAAACAAAAGCAAAAATCAACCATTGGGACTTCATCAAGACATCCAGATGGCTAACAGACACATGATAAGATGCTCAACATCACCATCAAAAGGGAAATACAAATCAAACCACGATGAGATACCACTTCACACCTGTCAGAATGGCTAAAATTAACAACACAGGAAACAACAGGTGTTGGTGAGGATTTGGAGAAAGAGGAACACTCTTGCACTGTTGGTGGGAATGCAAACTGGTGCAGCTACTCTCTCTAGAGAACAGTTTGGAGGTTCCTCAAAAAGTTAAAAATAGAACTACCCTATGACCCAGCAATTGCACTACTAGGTATTTACCCAAAGGGTACAAAAGTACAGATTTTAAGGGGTATAGGCACCCCAATCTTTATAGCAGCATTATCAACAATAGCCGACCTATGGAAAGAGCCCAAATGTTCATTGACTGATGAATAGATAAATGGAAATTTTCTCTCTCTCTAAAAAAATAAAAGGTGTTATAAAGACAAAGAAAGACAAATACCATATGATTTCACTCATATATGGAATTTGCAATATTCTTTTGGTTTGTTTATTTCATTCCATACTGTATTTCTAAGTCCATCCGGTCTGTTGTTTTGGGTTTTCTTTGTCTGTTTCAGTCCAGTCTATGTTAATATACTCATTAAGTCTGCTGCTTCCAGTGGCCAAGCGGTATTCAACTGTGTGCATTAGCTACATTTTGGTTCATACCCTCCTATAAATTTGTTTATACATTTCTATAATTTATGTGAGCATTTATTTGGGATCTATGTCTAGCAGAAGGGTTGCTGGGTTACAGAGAATAATGTGCCTTTTATTTAATGGAAAAACTACCAGTTTTTGCTTCAGCAAAAAGCAGTATGCGAGAGTTGCCAAGTCTCCAATTCTGAAACAGAAGTCCGTACTACCCAGTTTTTGAACGTTTTGTCAGTCTAATTGGCATAAATTGATTTCTCAATGTTTTTTTAGCAATTTTATTGATATGCAATTGACATACAAGAAACAGTATATTTAAATTGTATATCTTAATAGGTTTTGACATGTAAAATGATCACCACAATCAAGGTGGTGAAAATATCCATTACACCTAAATTTTTCTTCATTTCTTTTCTCAATTTTTCCCTCTCTTATCTATTGGCTTTTTTTTTTTTTTTTCCCTCCACTTACTACAATGCCTAGAGACTCCACTGTTGTGGTGCGTAGAGGAGGTGAGTACTCCCATTCTTTCATTGTTCCTGATCTTAAGTAGAAAGCTTTTAGAGATGCCTTTTATCAGTTTGAGGAAATTCTCTTCACTTTCTAGTTTATGAAGACTTTACAGGGAATGGGTGTTAGATTTTACCAATGTTTTTTTCTGCATTTGTAATTTATATGATCATATGATTATTCTTTTTAAGTTCATAAACATGGTGAATTATAATACTTGATATTTTAATGTTAACAAACCTTGCATTTCTAGGATAGAGGCCAATAAATCATGCCGTATTGTCCTCTGTATATACTGTAGCATTTTATTAAATTTTTAAAATAATATTTGCATCTATGTTTATAAGGGATACTAAGCTTTAGTGCTCTTTTCTTTAATATTTTGGTATAAGTGTTATATTATTGTTTTGTCCTTAAATATTGGTAGAATGCTTAAGTGAAGACATATGGTCCTGAGTTTTCTCAGGGAAAGGGCTTTTAACTAAAATTTCAATTCTGTTGTAATATAGGCTACTCAGCTCTTTGTGTCTTCTTGAGGGAGTCTTGGTAGTTTGTTTCTTTCAAGGAATAGGTTCATTTCAACTATGTTATGAAGTGTATTGTCATTATTTTGGAGGAATAACATGTCTGGCTTGAAGTTTATCAATTTTAGTGATCTTTTCAAATAACTGACTTTTTTATTTTTTATTTCTCTTGTTCCCTATTTCTATTTTGTTGATTTCCAAACTCTGATCTTACATGTTTTCCTTAATTTGGATTTCATTTGCTCTTCTTTTCCAAATTATTTTTTTTAAGACTTATTTATTTATTTATTTACTTGAGAGAGAGAGAGAGAGAGAGAGAGAGAGAGAGAGAGAGAGAGAGAACGAGTGGGGGAGGGGGCCGGGCAGAGGGAGAGGGAGAATCTGAAGCAGACAGAAGCTCAGCGCAAAGCCCCATGAAAGTCTCAATCACAGGACCCTGAGATCATGACCTGAGCTGAAAAAAAGAGTCTGCTGGGTAACCAACTGCACCACCCAGGCTCCCCATTCTTCTTCCAAATTCTTAAGATGGAAATTGAGGTCAGTAATTTCATATTGTGCTGTCTTGAAATGTAGGCATTTAGTACTAAAAAGTTTCTCTTAAGTACTGTCTCAGCAGCATCCCACACATTCTGCTAAGTTGTGTTTCCATTTTTATTTGGATTAATATACATTCTAATTTCCCTTTTTGGATTTCACTGTTGTTGATTTCTAATGCAATTCTATTATGATCACAGGACGCACTTTATGTGACTTGCATTATTTTTAATTTATTGAAACTTCTGTTGATTTCCAGAATACAGCTTTTCTTGGTAATATATCCCACGTGCACCTGAAAATAATGTGTGTTCTGTTATTTTTGGATGGGCTGTTCTACCAGGGTCAATTTACTAGTTAGTTGATAGTATTATTCAAGTCTTCTAATATCCTAGCTGATTTTTAGTCCACTTGCTATTCCTTTCAAGATCATATCTCTCCAATTATCCAGATTATAATATGGATTATATGTATTATTTATTCATTTTTAAATGCTCTCTGTGGAAGTTTTGTGTATTGTTAACCTACAGATTTCAATTACATTTTAAATCTTTTGTTCCTACTATAAACTCTATCAAATGACCTATTTTTTAGGTTTGACTGACATATAAAAATACTATTTTTATTTGATCATATATTTGTCAATATTCTTGAATTATATGATTATTTCAAGTAGTTTCTTCTATTAATTTTACTGTTTTTTCACATAGTTGATTATATGACTTAAAAATAATTAAAAAATGGTCTCTACTTTTCTAATCACTGCACCTCTGTTTTCCCTCTTTCCTTGTGGACATGTTGACAATGAGTTCTTAGAGACTTTTCTTTTACTTCTTTTTTATTAGATCTATTTTTTCATCACCAAAACAATAAAAACTTCTACTAAGTATACATAACATATGTGATTATCTTTACTTTCTTAATTTCTGCTACCCTCTTCTTGGATTTCTCTTATTTGAATATCTCCTCTAAGAGTATTTTCCAAATATATTTCTATGACAAATATTCTAAAGCCTTCTCTGAGAGTATTCTTACACTGCTCTGGGATTTTAATAATAGTTTGGCTAGATACAAAATTTCAGGTTCAGAATATTTCAAATTGTTTTTATAGTTTCCTTCCATGTTTTAAAATATTAATCCATTGTCTCTCTGCCTCCAGAAGACACATATCTTACATTTTTAAGGCTATCTGTTCTTTAACTCTGGAAAACTTGTCTTTTTATATACAACTTATCACTTACACTTTCCTTATTTCTTTAAATTTATTTATTGCACTCATTAAAAATTAGTACATTAATTCTATTTTATTGGTATGAGTTCAGATTGTTGTTTTTGTTTTATTGTATTTGTATTCTCGGTTGACTATTATTTTTACCCTGAAGTTCATAATCAGAGGCAGAATTCTGGTAAGCCAGCAATCTCAAAAAAAGAAAAAAAAAAGTGCGATTTGAGGTGTTTGTCCATTTCTGTGGTTAAATACTCCCACCATGGCCAATACTCAGCTACTAAAGTGTCATCCCTGAATTCAGAGTCAGAAAGAGAGGTTCACCCTTGGCTATCAGGGGTAGGTACAAACTGGTTCTAGCACACCACCACATTAGCTACTCTAACATACAGAATATATTGAGAAAGGAATAAGGCTATGCACAAATCTTATCTTTCCAGTTGTAGAGGGGAGGCAATTAGTTTTAGGATGATGATCCAGAACCAGTGAGGATCACATCCCTTTACTTTTACTCCAACAGACAACTTGTCTGTTCAAGTATTAACTATTAAATTCTTAGAATTCTGAAGAATTAGAAGAGAACAGTCACCTTAGGTTGTAAACCAGTATCTCTGAAGGGAAAGGAAAGATAATGTACCTGTAGAACAAGAACTCAAGTCAGTCTGATCAGTCACTTTCAAATGTTTTCAAAACTGTTCATTCCAGCAGGGTTTACCCTGCCTGATAGCTCTTGGTAGAACTATGCTGTAAAACTTACCTTGATTTATATTTCATATATGGAAGGCCTGAATAGCTATATGGGAGGCCTGAATAGCTATTTTCATATGGAAGGCCTGATTAGCTATTTCCATTTTCTGCAAAAAGACAGGAAATTATTATTAGAAGACAATGATGGTATAGGGAAGTGGGCAGAACCAACCTTCAAGAATTCCCTTCACTGAATACTCAGACTGCTGTTCCAGATGTGTTTCACCCAAGGTGGCAGCCATGAACACTCTCCCCCACCACACACACACACACACACACACACACACACACACACACACACACAGATTAGTTCCTAAGAACTCCCACTTCTCTAAAGGTTTCTAATTTTTTTATAAATTGTCTCTTACGTGATTTTCTCTCATTTACTTAAGTTCATCAAGGTTAATCTTGATGGAAGGAGCTTACATTCCTTCAAAACTTCTCCCCAGAACACCCTATAAATTAGACTTCCATGAATTGTACCATGATATAACTTTGAAGCAGGTTATACCTGTGAAGATTCTAGATAATTAATTTATCTCTTCTGTATGTTGATTGTTTTCTACTTTATACATATTAAGAGAAGTTTAAAATTCACTTGAAAAGTAAATATAAAACTAAATTAAATTCAGCTGTTACTTAACATTTTAGAACAAAGAAACAAACAAACAAAAAAAAGGATTAATCTTGACTGTCACAAGTAAGGAAAATATAGAGAAAATGTCCCCCTGCACTCTTCTTCCAGCACTTTTATACCCTGAAGCTGCCTGTTTATTGAAAAGGAAATAATTTATTCTAGACTGAAATATAAATCAAAGTAAGTTTTACAGCACAGTTCTACCAAGAGCTTCTGTATGTAAATCCCTTTAGCAATTTAACTGGGCATCTAGAGATATGTGGCTATTGGGAACAAGTGAAAGTATTAATAAAACTAAAACATATGAAGAAGATAATTATAATGCCTATATGCATGAAGAATTAGGATTCATTTTTTACCTGAAGGACAATTTACTAGAACTTGAAGGAGTCTTGAGACTAAGTGCTAACAATGTGTATAGGATCATTATATACGAGGTTGGATTTTGGAGCTCTACTCTGAAATTCCCCACAAATTTGAAAAAGGAATAAGTTATCTTGTGCAGTAATAAAGTGATTCATCTCCTTGACTACAGCTGCATGTGAAATTGCTGAAATTGATAACTCTGACTATCAGACTATTGTCTTTGATTTCTTTGAAAGAAAAGTATATTTTTCATAAATTTCCTTGCATGAATCTCAGATTTCCTTTAAGATAATAAGGTAGCAGTATTTGCTATTCATTATAAGTCTATTATAACCATAAGAACATTTGATATAAGAGAAAGGAACTATACAATTATATAAAATTAGAAAGGGTGAAAAGTCTTCAAGAAAGAAAGAGTACCCAAAGAAGTGTTTGCATTCCCCTGTCTTTGAATCCATAGCACCAGACACATCACGTCCATTGACCTAACAGTAACTGTGATTGACAACTCAGTGATTAAGTGGTTCCCCCTCATTAATGAAAACTACTTATTTACTTTTATATTTTCAATATGTAGAACAGCTAAACTATTGACTCATTAGCTACTGCCTAAAATATATTTGGCACCTAACAGTAGGGAAAAATCATTAATTGATAAATTGAAGTTATTACCAGGGAGAAAAGCTCATCATTTACAATTTTTCTTTCAGAACAAAGTTGAAATTAGCAAAAAAAAAAAAAAAAAAAAGAGGTTTTATATTTCACAAACAAAATCATTACTTAAAATGATTCATATTCTGTAAGAATCCAAAAGTTGCCAAATCTGATCACTTACAAATAATTACACTTTTATATTTAAATTTCTTAAAAGTTTAGGTGCATCAGTTTCTAAACCATATATAAGTTAGATGATCCTTTTAAAAGTATAGAATTTGGGGCGCCTGGGTGGCTCAGTCGTTAAGCGTCTGCCTTCGGCTCAGGTCATGATTCCAGGTCCTGGGATCGAGCCCCGCATTGGGCTCCCTGCTCCGCGGGAAGCCTGCTTCTCCCTCTCCCACTCCCCCTGCTTGTGTTCCCTCTCTCGCTGTGTCTCTCTCTCTGTCAAATAAATAAATAAAATCTTTAAAAAAATAAAAAATAAAAAAATAAAAGTACAGAATTTACATTTCTTCAGTGACTCACTTGGTTACAGATGGATAGCACTTTAAGGTTAGTGACAATTGCCATATGTGTTTCATAATTCAGTAATATTCTAATCTTGGTAAAAGCATCACTTTAGATACCATTTCATTCAGGCTCTACTTCATTTTTCTTCTTTATCATCTAAAGTGAGTGTAATTTTCATATTCATTAAAAAATACCTCAATTTACTTTCACCACTTGTTAAATATTCATATCTGCCATATGCCATTGTTTAATAAATTTGCAATTGCTTAAAAGAACATCTACCACCAACAAATTGATTGCTTACATTGTTTATTTTTAATATGTACAAAATGGCCAGAATGTCAAAATGTCATAAATGCATCAAGATTTTAGTCAAATTTTTGTATTAAACAAACTAGACTAATAAATACTGTCTTCTGCAGAAAAATCCTTCTATTTGGGGCGCCTGGGTGGCTCAGTCGTTAAGCGTCTGCCTTCGGCTCAGGTCATGATCCCGGGGTCCCGGGATCGAGCCCTGCATCGGGCTCCCTGCTCAGCGGGAAGCCTGCTTCTCCCTCTCCCACTCCCCCTGCTTGTGCTCCCTCTCTCGCTGTCTCTCTCTCTCTCTGTCAAATAAATAAATAAAACCTTTAAAAAAAAAAAAGAAAAATCCTTCTATTTGGAGTATCTATACCTCCTACTTGGGGGTGGATCTCTGTTTATTTCCATGCCAAAAAGGAACTAATGCATTTTGTAAACTAGGGAATTCTTCTCCAGCAAAGTATAGATATAGTTTGCTAGAGTCGTCTTCACACATAAAATATATTTTAGGAAAATAGAATCTATTCTGTCTGAAAGATGAAAAAAATCAAGCCAGTAACAATGACAAACAGGCTGATTAAGCTTATCCAAGGGTAATGCCCAAACTTGTTCTTTTTTTTTTTTTTTTTTTTTTTTTTATTTTTTTTAAAGATTTTATTTATTTATTTGACACAGAGAGAGAGTTAGCGAGAGCAGGAACACAAGCGAGGGTGTGGGAGAGGGAGAAGCAGGCTTCCCGCCGAGCGGGGAGCCCGATGCGGGGCTCGATCCCAGGACCCTGGGATCATGACCTGAGCCGAAGGCAGACGCTTAACGACTGAGCCACCCAGGCGCCCCTCTTTTTTTTTTTTAAAGATTTTTTATTTATTTATTTGACAGAGAGAGACACAGTGAAAGAGGGAACACAAGCAGGGGGAGCAGGAGAGGGAGAAGCAGGCTTCCCGCCGAGCAGGGAGCCCGATGCGGGGCTCGATCCCGGCACCCTGGGATCACGACCTGAGCCGAAGGCAGACGCTTAACGACTGAGCCACCTAGGTGCCCCCCAAACTTGTTCTTATCTCAAGTAAGATGAGTTCATTATCAAATTCACAGCCTCACAGAAATGACAATTTTTCAAGAATGAGTAATATTCACATAAAGATGGAAAATACTTAATATTCCCCTTGGACTTTTGTTTCCTTCACTATAGAGATTCTATTCAGATTTGTATAACTTAAGTAACGTTCACAAAATGATGAAAGCTTCACAGAACTATCTTTTTCCATTGCAACACATTAAGTCATATATTTTCAAAGTGGCCTGGCATCAATAGCACCATGGAAAAAAGCTTCCTGGGAAAGAGTCGTGTCCTCCTGCTTAGCATTTAGATGCATAATGTGTCATATATATGAATGAATAATATTGGAATTAATGAAGTAAAATTATAATCATTTCTTGGACTATCATAAGTTTATGTTCTTTGCTTATATACCTAATATCAGTAATTCCCAGTGGTTTAATGATCTAAAATGTCCATATGTACAGCAAGATGTTTAAATGACTGAAATTTCTAAAAATAAAATTAAGTTAAAGATAAGACAATATTACTTTAAAATGCAATTTAATACAAGACACAGAAGAAAGGTATCATGAATTGCACAAGCATGGATTATGCGATTGTGCAAGCAAGCACAACACAGCGATTTTCATGACTTCAAATGATTGGTTAAACACATGATAAACAGAGGAATTATCATCATAGTATGACATGATGTTAAATTGAAAGTTTCATATGGTGCCAGAGATATATTATATACAATATATCAAAGCGAGACGGGAGGTAAGCCAATATGCAAATTAATAAAGAAAATAAATTAGAACTATTTAGATGACTCTTGAATTCTTCCATTAACTTTAAGCATATACAAAGTATAAGAAGAGATTTTGTGGGAGAAAATTATTGGAAAACATATTTGTAAGGAGCGTTTCCACTTTGTTATGAGTTTCAACATTCACAAGGAGAGAGATGACTGTGTACCTCTCACCTTAACAAGAAGGCAACAATGACACAAATCAGAAACAGCGGTACTTAACTCCCACATTCAATGAGACCCTTGGGACTTATGTCCGATACATATGCCTGAAGAATAGAAGACTAGATTCTACCACTATTGGCACGTAGTAGTATGGAAGGGACTGGGGAGAAAGAAAGAGAGGAAGATAGAGAGGGAGGAAGAGAAGGACGGAGAAAAGGAGGGAGAGAAAGAAAGAAAAAAAAAAGAGAAAGAATGTTTTAGGAAGGAGCATTATCAATAGCATAGCAAATGTATTTGCCATGGACTGAGATGAGTCATACAAGACGGATTTTATATTCAATCCCCAAAGAACTTCAGATGACAAGGAAGAATGAGGAAACTCCTAAGGATCTGTGTGTGGAGCAGCAGCTAGAGTTTAAAAGCCTTTATTGTCTGTGAAATGAAAGTTGCAGGTGGAAGGGAACAGTAAGGAGTCTCTACCAACCCATAAAATGTCCTCCATGAGATTTAGGTTTAAACCCTTGCCTTGAGGCCATTTAAAATTACTATAAAGTAAGAAGTCTTTGCTTCTCCCTATTTTCTACCCATATTCTCAACCCTAGTGGGGGTCAAAATACATGATAAGCATACCAGCAGAAGGGGTAACTGTCCAGTCTTCATCATATCCTGTCCTAGCAGAAAATAGGTTCTACATAAATATGACTCATTGGGAAGAGTGGAGAAGAATTAACTTCAAACCAACATTGTGGTTATGATTACTTAGTAAAACTAGGGATTTTAATTACTTAATTGCAATAATTGCAACTTATTTCTATCACTTGAGAGTAATCATAAAAGTCATGATTCAGTACAGCATGATGATTGTAGTTCATAACACTGTATTGTATATTTAAAAGTTGTTAAGAAAGTAGGTCTTAAAAGTTCTCATTGCAAGAAAAAAATTCTATGTATGGTGATTGATGTTAGACTTATTGTGGTGATCTTTCATAATATCCACAAATATTGAGTTGCTATGTTGTACACCTGAACCTAATATGTCATATGTCAGTTATACCTCAACAAAAAAACAGAAAAATCATCACGAAAAACACTCATGATTTTTACTACAATTTTCATGCACCTTCATAATAATAAAAGATTTCTCTAATAAATGAGTTTTAAATGTCAGTGGGAAAGAACAATAAGGTTGTTTCTTGTTGCTATTCCATGATCTATGTTTGCTCAATGTGCAGGTTATAGTAGAAAAGAACATTTCACGTAGATATCAAAATACACATAAATACCCTTGAATGTAAAAACATTTTTAATAACACAATAAAGTTTTCTCTCTCAACTTGATTTTTTTTAAAAAAATTGGTTGACTAACATTAATGGCAGAAATCTTAAATTCTTTATACAAACAACCCCAAATCTGCCAAATATATTCATGATGTCAGGAAAATCTCTAGGCCACAGAGGTGATCAATGCAGAAACAAAGTAAAATTAGAGGGGAATAGAATCAAAGCAGATGCTCTTCAGAATAATTTGTACAAGTTAAAGGGATTTTGATTTTCAGGCCTGTATGTCTTTTCTGTATGGTTTCATAGCAATCACAAGAGTCCAAGAGGTTGTGTGTCAATTACAGTTCAGTTAAAAACAAAACAAACCAATCCAAGCACTGTAATATACTGGATGTCACATGTGACTGGGCAACTGAAAACTTTATGAGAGCACTGACTGAAGTCTAGTTAATCGCTTCTTACTTTCCTACATTAGACATTATAAAAACCAACCCACTCTTTTGACATCTCATTTCGAAAATAACAAATTTGTCATGAAATCAGAGCTCTAAATTCAAGCTTCTTGATATCTCTATTGGCACAGTGGCATGAGAAGCTATATATATTACTTACATTCTTATTACTAACTCAGAAGAAAGATAAATCACTCATAGGTCTCAGAAGATAATCAAGAAATGGGCAAGAGAACTATATAATATCCTACATAATGAGAAATTGGATTAAAAATAAAGTTGTTCAAACTTCTACTTAATTCAGTCTTACTAACTTTCCTATATTCTAATTTCTCAATCAGTAAAGGCAATTAAGAAACTTACACTGATATTCTTTAGAACTTCATTCAATAAACATCTGTGTAACAGGCAATTTTCCAAGAAATAGAGCTATAGTAGTGAATGCCATTAGATACACATGCTGTTTACATCAAGAAAGCATCCTAGTGAGTTCAAGACAGTATATTTTTGAGGAGGGCACAAAATGATCCCTTGTCATGTAGGAAGAAACTGTAACTTCTAAATTCTATTCTTAACAAAAAATACTCCAAAGTTTTATTCCTCCAATTCTGAAACAGCTCTTAACAAGATCACTGACGACTATGACGATGCCAAATTCCGTGGGTCAATTCTCAGTCTTCAGGATATTCAGATTCTCAGTGGTAATTACTATATCTTTCTGCACTTGCTCTCCAGGCACTTCACTGCCCTAGTTTTCCATCACACCTTTGCTCTTTTTGTCTCACTTACTAGATCCTCTCCTTTCCAATTTCTAATTGTTGCTGTGCCCTTTTTCTCTGTTTTCAGTAACTTCTCTCGTTACATCTCCCCTTAGGTGATCTCATGCATTCCTCTAAGTCTAAACACCATCTATACCTTGATGATTTTCGAATTTTATTGAGAGTTGTGATTGCTCTCCTGAAATCTTGGACCTTTTATCCAAGTACCTGTTTGACGTCTCCATCTAAATGTCTTATAAGTATCCAAATAGTACTGGGCCAGAGCTAAAACACACATTTCCACCTCCAAATCTGCGATTGTCTACATGACACCTCCACTTATCCAGATGCTTATCCAAAAAACTCCATGGCATCCTTGAATGATCTTTGTCTCATATCAACACATCAGTAGATTCTCTTGCTTTTCCGTCACAGATTCTATCAATATCCTTTATACTGATATAACCAAATTACCTCCTTGTTCCCACTCTTTCCTAGCTATAATTTCCTTCTTCACAGAATCTGAATGACTTTTTGAATATGTCAATCTTATCATATCACTTCTCCAATGAACTTTTCCAAAAGTTTTCTGTAACACATAGGAAAATATATGACGAGCTTACAATAGCTACCTCACCATATAGGTACCCTAAAACATTCCCTGACCTCTTATCTTTATTTCCCTTATTCTTGTCATTTCAGTCAAGACTGCATTCCTCACAATTCTACAACTCTTTGAATGCACCAAACAAATGCCTACTTCAGAGTTTCGAGCTTGCTCTTTCTTCCACTCCTCTCCCAGACATTGGCATGGCATCAATTCACATTTTATTCAAATGTCTGCAAAATGTCACCTCCCTGACTTATCTTATTTAAATATACCTGGCTCATATTTCATTCTGTGTTCATTATCTGCTTTATTTTACTTCATACCACTATATGATGTATGATATGATATATGATATGATTTTCTAATTTGTTTATTGTCTATGTACTCCTTCCAAAATGTAAGCTTCATCAGGGAAGAGACATTGTCTTTTACTCACTACTTTTGTAGTATCTAGCAGAGAGTAAGTACTAAAAAAAGATATTAAGCAAAGGAATGATTACTAGATATGGTACCATGATGGAAGAGTGTTAGTTTCATAATGTGAAAATGGTGCTAATATTCATCTTTAGGGTTATACAACTGCAATGCATTATAGTGTACCTGTTCCAAAATAATTGAAGTTAAAAACATGTGCATGTATGTATATATGTATATTTATATAAATGGATTATATATATATATATTTGAAGTTAGAAATATATATATTAGTATAGGTATGTATTAGATATATATAAATAGAAATTTAATTATATTTTATATAATATATAAAAGACACTTGTTATATAATTATTTTATATTTATTATATTTTATACAATATATTTTAACTTTATATATATTTAACATATATAATTATTTATATTCTTATTATCTATAGTTTATATAAATAATTCTATACTTAATATATAATATATAATTATTAAGCATATGTCTAACTTCAATTAAACTAATACTCAAAAATAGAAAATAGTTTTTAAATAGTTTTTAAAGTATATTAAAATATTGCTAATAATAAATATCTAGGAGAATAAAAAAATGGCAGACCTGTTATTTTATTTATCTTAATCCTATCAAGAGTATACCACAAGCCACATTAACAGGTCAAAATAATGATAATCAAATCAGATATGACAGAAAGTCAGCAAAAATATTTTAAATCAAAGTGGTGACTATTTTAAATAATTATTCCAACCCACTATCATTAACAAATCATTTTATCCTAATAGTATATTGTGCTTTGAGATATATGCTAGTGGTTAGCAACTTGAATGTGAAGCCAGATGTCTAACATTTATTTCGGTGATATTTAAGGAAATATGATTCCCATATAAATATTTTACAAATTTTCCCAAATTTAGCAATATTTGAAAATCTCATACTTAAAAACTACATATTTGAAAACGTCTTCATTTATAACCTAATAACCTCATACCCCTGAGCAAACGTCTCCCATTCAAACTATACAAAAATGGATAAAATTATATACAGAAAACAATATGTAATAAACTAAAATGCATCCCTCTCTTAGCAAATAATGTTGAGAGACATAAAAAAGACAAACATCAGTGAAATTATGGAAATTTCTAGAGTCTGTTTAAAAAGTAAAATACTCCAAAACTATATTTTTAGGAGTCACTAGAAGAAAGATAATTCATAAAGGATATATATTCAACAATAAATTACTTTTTAAAAACCAATAGGATGCTTCATGAAAAAATTGGGAAAATGTAACCATTGATGTATTGGTTGATTTGATTGGCATTATCACAACTCATTGATAATTGTACCGGATTTGTCATTCAGTAAATGATTCATAAGTGAAATAATGCTTCTGAGACATTCAGTCAGTATTCTCAATGTATCATACATTTTCATCAAAGTGATTTTATATACTCAAGGTATTTAGAATGGAATATAGGGGTGCCTGTGTGGCTCAGTTGGTTGGGCATCTAACTTTTGATTTCGGCTCAGGTCATGATCTCAGGGTCATGGGATCGAGCCCCACATCTGGCTCTGTGCTCAGCTTGGAGCTTGCTGGAGATCCTCTCTTTCTCTCCCTCTGCCCCTCTCCACCCCTCTCTAATATAAATAAATGAAATCGTAAAACAAAAGAATGGAATATAATTGTGAAAATACTTTCCATGAAATGAGGATAGACCATAAAATAATTGCACTACACACCTGTCTGTTCAGTATTCCATTCAAAACAGTTATTCCAAATTTGCTGACCTAGTTTGTGATGCAAAGTAACTGTCAGTAAATGGTGCCAGGCACCCATTTAAGGGGAAAGAAATAAAAACACATATAATTAGTCTATAGCATGAGATTAAAATCACTGTTTTAAAAATGGGTGAAACTATTTTGAATGAAAATTGTACTATGGTAAGAACAGTTGAAAAGGAATGGTTGAAAGCATTTTCACCATTATGTAATTGTTACAAGACTTGAGGTCTTCCACATCCTTGTCAATGCCTGGTACGGTCAGTCTTTTCAAATTTTACCTGCTCTAATATATATGTAGTAGTATCTCATTGTGGAATTAAATTATGTAACCAGAATGACAAATGACAGTGAACATCTCTGCATGTGTTTATTTGCTATCCATATATCTGTGGTGAAGTGACTGTTCAAATTCTTTGCCTTTTTTAATTAAATTGTTTATTTCCTTATTGAGTTTTGAGAATTATTTATGTACTCTGGCTATAATTCCTTTAATAGATACATGACTTGCAAAACAATTTAGGGAGAATCAACATCTTAATATTGAGTTTTCTGACCCATGAACCAAAGTATATTATTTCCATTTATTCAGACATTATTTTATTCATTAATTTCTCCTAGCAGTGTATATACTTTTTACTATTTGGGTCTTGTACATATTTTGTCAGATTTATCTATTTCACATTTCGATGCTAATATACATGTTAAAATGTTACCATTTACAAAAATCTCAAAATGGAAAACTAAAAAAGAAACAAATCTAACAAAGGATATGGAACATCCTTATGTAAAAGTATAAAACTTCTTTAAAATTTCATACATAATAGGGTCATGGATCCAGAGAGGCTAGTAAAAAATATCTACTAAAACCTCAAGTCACAATGGTGAGGTCAGTGCTGCCTGAGACTCAGAAAGGAGAAGGTCATTAGGAACTCCTTGGGAAACCCAGCCCTCAGGACCCTCTCATCTCAGCCTATAAATAGTACTAGGACTACAGTAGCAGCCCTGTGGGAAGAAGGCCTTGGACTTTGTTCCTGGTACAAAGTCTCAGCAAGCAGAGGACTGGGCACAATGGAAAGCTGTTCCGTCCTGCATTTGTGCAACAGCAGAAAGCATAGTGTTGGCTGCTGAGTGCAGCTGTGGCTCTAGATCCTTCTCCATGCCTCTTAGGCTTCAAAATCACTGAACAAGCAATCTGATGACTTAATTGTATTTTTCTCATTTCTTCCTTCAAAACAAATTCTTTTAGAGATATTTTGGCATGAACCTATACATTATCAGAATCCAGTCCAACTCAAAAAAAAAAAATTCATATAATAAAGAATGCCAAAAAACAGAGAAACATTCATGAAGTTCCAATACCTACAGTTGTCATCTCTACCCAAATTGACCTATAGATTCAATGAAAACAAATAAAATCTTAAAAAGTATTGGTGTAGGTTTGTGTGTGTGTGTACGTAACTAAAAGTACAAAAACATTATCTAAAATCTTATGAGGAAGTAAAATTAAGGAATAATCAGGGCACCAAAGAAAACAATATGTGAAATCAAGACTTAATTTGTATAAAATTAATATGAACTTTAATAATTTAGAAAGTACAATGTTAGAATAGATGAAGGATCAATAGAACCTAATGGAAACTTTATGGCACAACTAGCATTGTGGTTTAACGGAGAAAGTTTTGAATATTTAATAAATAATGCAGAGACATTCAGGAGAAATTGGAAGCCAAACACACATACACCCAAGTCCCTTCCAGCATTACCGACTTAACACGAGGAAGATAAAATTGTAAAACTTTGAAAACATCTATTCCTTGAAACACACAATAAAGCAAGTGGAATGGCAAGATGAAAGTGAGGAAGGCATTTGTAATACTCCCAATGGATTTGTATCCTTCAAAAGAAGGATGGCCACAAACAATAATAGTAGCATAAAAATACATAAAGGATCTAACAGAAAAAAAAAAGTAAATATCCTGAAAAAGTGCTACATAGAAGAGAAAATATAAGTGACTAAATCAAAGAACATGCTCAGCCTGACAACCAGAAAAATCACAAGTTAAAAAAAATCTTAAGATATCATTTCATGCCCACCATATTGTTAGAAATTAAAAAAAAAAATGATCGTATCAATTGTTGGTAAGGGCTTGGGACAAACTGGACACATAGATTGATATTACTGCATCACCAAAATAAGTCATGTCGTAAGACTTTATTTTGTCATCCTGTTTATGATAAGAAGTAGATATCAGGGGCACCTGGGTGGTTCAGTCGGTTGAGCGTCTGCTCAGGTCATGATCCTGGAGTCCTGGGATCGAGCCCCTCATCAGGGTCCCTGCTCAGCAGGGAGCCTGCTTCTCCCTGTCCCTCCGCCTGCCACCCCCCCTGCTTGTGCTTGCTCTCTCTCTCTCTCTGTCAAATAAATAAATAAAATATTTTTTTAAAAAAAGATGTAGATATCATTGTTTCCCTGAATACAAATTGCCTTTTACTCTGTTAGCTTTACAGATTTTTCTTTTCTTTTTTTAAGTTTTTAAGCTGCATGACTATAATGGACCTAGGTATATATATTTTTTAACCTGCCTGAGGTTCCTGAATTTGTTTTTTTTGGTTTATTTTTTATCATATTTGGGACAATTTCTCCAATATTTCTTCAAATATTCCTCCCTCCTTGGTCTCTTTCTTCTTTTGGAACTCTACTGCATGTATGTTAATCATATAGTATTTTCCCTCACATTTCTAAATCTGTTTAGTTATGGTTATCATTCCCTTTCTTTCTATGCTTCAGTTTGGATATTTTCTATTGACCTGTCCTTCAGTCCAATGGCCTGGACACAGAAAAATGTTGTGTCCTGTCTGCTGTTAAGTTTGTTTGATGAATTCTTCAATTCAGATATTGTCTTTCAGTTCTAGAATTTCCCTTTGGTTTGGTGAGTTTAGTCAATGTAGCCAGAAATTGCACTATGTTTTGGTTCTGCTGTTATGCTCACCCTCACCGCACCACAGGCTTCAGATTCTTCTCACGTCACCTTGAGCTTGGGGCATGGGCTGGTCCTCTAGGAGAATTTTCCCAGTCTGTTCTCCACCAACAAAAGACTTCCCTTTATATTTGTGCTTCAGAGAGGTCTCTGTCCATGTTCTTATCCCAAACCCTGAGAAATTCTGAAATTGATTGTTACTCAGTTCTTGCCAGCCTGGTTATGGTAGGCTAAAGAGTTATAAATGTGTAATACAAACTGAGCTGTTTAATGTTTGTCTTTATTCTGTTTTGTGTTTCCTATTTAGGCTTATCCTTCCTCATTCAGGGGGTTAGGACAAAGCTAATCATAAGTGGAGCTGGGACTGGGTTGAAGCTTTATTTAATTTCAATTCAACTCTGAATTGAATTCCAGCTGGGTCCTTGCACCTAACTTCCAATAACACCACAATGACTCTGTTTTCCACCCTATACCCACAGATGCTTACTTATGGGTTATAACTGTCTGGCCAAGAGATTTATTTTTATGCTGGGGCTCTTCCAGATTCCAATCATACCAGACCAACCTTTCATTAAAAGTATGGCTTGCTTCTTCTCATCCCAGCAAAGCCTCTCCTTCTATGGCATGCCTCCTCCTTCACCCTTGCTTAACTTGTAGACTCCTTTCTCATTTTGAAAGGCTCATCTCTCTTTGGAACTGGGTTTTCAGTTGTTGTACACTTAGATGGCTTTAAAGCAAATTATTGTTTTGTTTACTTATCCACTGATTTCCTGTTATCTGGTGAGCACCATCTCACATCCTAGCTAGAACTGGATATATCAAACACTCATTTTTAATTTTATATTTAATTTAATTTAAACCTCAAAATTTTCTATTTAAATTGTCCCATTCTAACTATGTGCAGAGTTGAGGTTTTCCCTTTATTGTCAAGGAGATAGTTAAATCTCTTATTATGCAAATGTCAAAACATTGATCAACCAATACAACTGTCTCATCACACTAACATCATTTCTCATTTGAGAATCATGTACAGCTGGTGGGTAGGAACACCTGTTGTGGTAGAACACATAATTACTGCAACCTCTATATTAGAAATTCCTTTATCTCCATAACAGGACTCAGGAGCCTTTTTTTTTTTTTTTTTTTGAGTAAGGTACATTCCCAGTGCTGATGGAGTTCATATTTTGCTATATTTGGTGTAAAATCACTTACTAATTTAACATTTTCTAATGGATTTTGGATAATTTATTTATTTATTTATTTATTTTTTTAATTTTTATTTTTTTTTAAAGATTTTATTTATTTATTTGACAGAGAGAGAGCACAAGTAGGCAGAGAGGCAGGCAGAGGGAGAGGGAGAAGCAGACTCTCCACTGAGCAGGGAGCCCGACGTGGGGCTCGATCCCAGCACCCTGGGATCATGACCTGAGCCGAAAGCAGCTGCTTAAGCGACTGAGCCACCCAGGTGCCCCGGATTTTGGATAATTTAATATGGACATTTCAAAAGCAAAAATGCTTTTGTACTCTTGTGGAGCAGCAATTATTCCATCATTTTCCAACTCTCTTTGTTAAATAAGATACTTCATTCTTCAAATGTGCCCATAATATATAAGGGTGACTTTATATTTGACTGTCCTTGATAAAAGTATTAAATTAAAGACAACCACTATAACATCTGAGTAAAATTACAGACCTGTGGATATTATGTTTAATCTTGGATTTTTGCCAAATTTCATTTGGTTCCCTCCAGGTCACTTTAATAACCTATATTAACACAAATATTATTTTCAGTATGTGATTTGTTCTGATAAGAAGCATGTTAAATTACTGATTCCTCTTTAAATGTATTCATTTTCCTAACAGATAAAGTTTTAATACTTTTAACAAGTTAATCTGTAAATGCCTTTAGCTGGTTTTAAATTTGATTGTGAACATCCATTTTTCTATAAATCAATAATCAGAAACCCTGTAGGCTTTCATAATTTTCAGAAATATATTTGTACATATTTATTTTCCATTTTTATTGGAATAATTTTTAAAAGAAAGTGCTTTGTTAGTCCATTAGTATAGACCAACCATCTTCAAATATCTGAAAAGTAAAACAATTCATCAGTCAACTAAATATTTAGTTGATGTGATACATAATTGTACCTGCTTTAAAATATCTGAATAAGTGATTAAAACGTTTAATAGTTTGACATAATCATAGAAGATTATTTTACTCAGTCTTTATTAATATTTTAAATATCCATCTAAATCCATGTAAGCTGTAACCCTTTAGGTTAAGGTAAAAAGAATAATATAAAACAAAAGTAATTTATGCTTTTAAAAAATGTCCATATTATATCAGTGTTTTGCTTCCTTTCAAAATGTATTTGGTTCCTTCATTCTTTGTACTATTACTAATAATTTAAAACTCCCTATAAATAATACTAATGCTTTCCTTGCCCATATTAATTATTCTCTATGAAATGAAAACTAAAATATTTCAGGTTCAGAAGAAATAGCAGATAGTAAAAGTCGAGAGTAATGGGCAAAATGAAATTATTACAGTCACCTTTTTGATATAACATTTCAAACTTTAGAACCAGTACTTATAATTTATATGAGAATTTCTTACAAATTTGTTTTTTTTAATAAATGAAACGTTTGTCTGCTGCCTTATATACGTATCAGTATTGTAATGATTCACAGACAATGGAAAAATAAAGACTGAAACACAGAGCTAAGATATATGTATATATGCATTTCACCAGAGTAGGGAAACCTGCTCTAAGAGAGAACTTAGGCCCTGAATGATGAAGTTGTTAGGGGAAGGAGATTCTACAGTGTGCTAAAAGCCAAAACCCACAACCAGTCTCATGGCCAAATTAGGCTTGGGAGAGCATCTTTGGGCTTGGTTTTCTGATGCTACCATTAAGTTGGAAACTGCAAACTCTAGCTATTTTTCTACTGGCTTCAACCAGTTTCCCAGAAGCTGCCTCTGTGCTTTCTTCTTCTTAGGCTCTGGTCATTGTTATCTTTCAATTTCTCATGCTGTAGATTTTCATACTGTAGTTTTCATTTAAAATAAGCCCAAGGAACAGTTTGTTAGATATTTTCCTCTTCTTGTTATCTGCTATAAAAAAAATAACAGATTATACGGAAAGGACAAAATCAAAGCTTCATCATATTTAGTCATACACTGCAAATATGAATGAATATGTAAGTGGTTTAACATTGTTAGACTGACACTATGCTGGGATTAGTTTACTATGTGAAGAATAGAACATTCAAAGAAAT
The DNA here is from genome assembly GCF_004348235.1 of Phoca vitulina. Classification (NCBI taxonomy): domain Eukaryota; kingdom Metazoa; phylum Chordata; class Mammalia; order Carnivora; family Phocidae; genus Phoca; species Phoca vitulina. The sequence continues at coordinate 31,356,190 of NW_022589709.1, read as the reverse complement.
GTGATTAGTTATAAAACTCAAAGTGGAAAGAGATTACTGCTCAAACTGATACACAAATTCAGTGAAGTCTCAGGATACAAAATCAACATGCTGAAATCTGTTGCATTTCTATACACCAATAATAAAGCAGCATAAATAGAAACTAAGAATCAATCCCTTTTACAACTGCACCAGAAACAGTAAGACACCTAGCAATAAACCTAACCAAAGATGTAAAAGACCTGTACTCTTATTTTATGTTCATTTTTTAAATTTTTTTTGCTTTGTTTATGAAATTACATAATATTTATTTATTTATTTATTTATTTATTTATTTATTTATTTGTGTTGAATGATTCATTAGTTTCGTAAGGTCATGTGAGTCATTGACAGGATGGTCATTTTTAGCCACGCACTTACAGACAAGTTGTCTTAGAAAGTGGTATTACTGAGAGAAACCAATCAACATTTTTTAATGCAGCTAGAGAGTAAAAATACAGACACAAGAGAAAACTCAATCCTTAGGACCTTTACAACAGAGTATATGCTTTTCTTTTCTTTTTTTTTTTTGTTATGTTATGTTAATCACCATACATTACATCATTAGTTTTTGATGTAGTGTTCCATGATTCATTGTTTGCATATAACACCCAGTGCTCCATGCAGAACGTGCCCTCTTTAATACCCATCACCAGGCCAACCCATCCCCCACCCCGCTCCCCTCTAGAACCCTCAGTTTGTTTCTCAGAGTCCATAGTCTCTCATGGTTCATCTCCCCCTCCGATTTCCCCCCCTTCACTCTTCCCCTCCTGCTATCTTCTTCTTCTTTTTTTTTTTTAACATATAATGTATTATTTGTTTCAGAGGTACATGTCTGCAATTCAACAGTCTTACACTACTCTTAAAACTATAAAACCCTGATGAAAGAAATTGAAGATGACAAAAAGAAATGTGAAGACATTCCATGCTCATGGACCAGAAGAGCAGACATTGTCAAAATTTCTATACTACCCAAAGCAATCTATACATTTAACACAATCCCTATCAAAATACCATCAGGATTTTTCACAGACTAGAACAATCTTCAAAAAAAGTATGGAACCACAAAAGATCCCAAATAGCCAAAGCAACCTTGGGGGGGAAAAAAAAGAAAAGAAAAAAAAGCTGGAGGCATCACAATTCCAGACTTCAAGTTATATTACAAAGCTGTAGTGATCAGACAGTATGTTACTGGCACAAAAATAGACACCCAGATCAATAGAATAGAATAGAAAACCCAGAAATGAACCCACAACTATATGGTCAATTAATCTTCAACAAAGCAGGAAAGAATATTCAATAGGAAAAAGACAAACTCTTCAACAAATGGTGTTGGGAAAACTTGACAGCAAAATGCAAAAGAATGAAACTGGACCACTTTCTTACACCATACGCTAAAATAAATTCAAAATGAATTAACGACCTAAACATGAGACATAAAACCGCTAAATCTAGAGGAGAATGCGGGCAATAACCTGTTTGACATCAGCTGTAGCAACTTCTTAAAAAACATGCCTCCTGAGGCAATGGAAACAAGCAAAAATAAACTACTGGGACTTAATCAAAATACAAAGCTTTTGCACATTGAAGGAAATAATCAACAAAACTAAAAAGCAACCTCCTGAATGGGAGAAGATATTTGCAAATGACATATCCAATAGAAGGTTAGTATGCAAAATATTAAAAAAATTATAAAACTCAACACAAAAAAAATGAATACTCCAATTAAAAATGGGCATAGGACATGAATAGACATTTTCCCAAAGACATCCAGATGGCCAACAGACACATGGAAAGATGCTCAACATCATTCATCATCATGGAAATACAAATCCAAAACCACAATGAGATATCATCTCACACCTGTCAGAATGGCTAAAATCAGCAACACAAGAAACAGGCGTTGGCAAGGATGTGGAGAAAAGGGGCCGCTCCTGCACTGTTGGTGGGAATGCAAACTGGTGCAGACACTCTGGAAAACAGTATGGAGGTTCCTCAAAAAGTTATAAATAGAACTACCTACGATCCAGCAATTGCACTAAGTATTTACCCCAAAAATGCAAAAATACTAATTCAAAGGGATACATGCACCCTGATGTTTATAGCAGCATTATTGACAATAGCAAAACTATGGAAACAGTCCAAGTGTCCATTGACTGATGAATGGATAAAGAAGAGTGGTATATATATATACACAATGGGATATTACTCAGAATAAAAATAAATGAAATCTTGCCATTTGCAATGATGTGGATGGAGCTAGAGAGTTTCATGCTAAGTGAGATAAGTCAGTCAGAGAAAGACACCTTATAATTTCACTCATATGTGGAATTTAAGAAACAAAACAAATGAGCGGAGGAGAAAAAAGAGAGAGAGGCAAACCAAGAAACAGACTCTTATCTCTTAGAGAACAAACTGATGGTTACCAGGGAAGAGATGGGTCGGGGGATGGGTTAAATAGGTAATGGGGATTAAGGAGGGCACTTGTGATGAGTACCAGGTGTTGTTTGGAAATGCTGAATTACTAAATTGTACACCTGAAACTAATATTACACTGTATGTTAGCTAACCGGAATTTAAATAAAAACTTAAAAAAATGGATCTTCCCATTACCCACCAACTTTGCACCTGTGCGTAATTGCTCAGTAGAAATACATGTTTATAAAAATACTTATATAAGAATGATCATGGTAACATTTTTCATAATAGAAAAAACTAAAAACAAAAGAAATGTTGATCAATAAGAGAATGGATAAAAAATTTATGTCATAATCAAAGAATACTAGTCAATAATAAGAAATGAATTATTGATACAACAGTAAACTCAAAGAACATTATATTAAGAATCTCAAAAAGCATGACATTAAGCAAAAAAAAAAGTCAAACAAAGAAGGAAGGCATACTTTATAAGTCCATTTAAATGAAATGCAAAAACAGACAAAACTAATCTATAATGATAGAAATCACAAAGAAGTTGGTTCTTGGGAAGTAAGGTTGAAATGGAACTGCCTGGAAAGGGAAACATTCTGTTGCAATAAAAATATTCTCTCACTTGAATTAAATGGTGTTTATTAGGGAATATAAATTGTCTCTTAATTTATACTTATGTTATTCATTCAACTGAACACTAACTTCTTTTTCTTTTTTTAAGGATTTTATTTATTTGACAGAGAGAGAGAGAGAGAGAGCACAAGCAGGGGGAGCAGCAGGCAGAGGGACAGGGAGAAGCAGGCTCCCGCTGAGCAGGGAGTAACGTGGGGCTCGATCCCAGGACCCTGGAATCATGACATGAGCCGAAGGCAGACGCTTAACCGACTGAGCCACTCAGGTGCCCCTGAACACTTAACTTCTGTGATTTTTTTGTATGTCAATATTTCCTCAATAAAATATACTATAATGAAAACCAATAAAATAGATCTATATTATTAACATATTCCTAGTGCTTATAAGCACACGAAGTATTTCCTAAGAAGGAATAATCTCATTTAAGCTCTGTTTCAATAGTATATTTTAAATTACCTGACTAGATGGTGTTTATTATATAATGTTTTAACTTTTTGGATAAAATGTAATACATATAGATTATTATTATAAATACCTCAGAAGATTTGCTAATCATACTTAAAATGTATTCTACTGCAAGCATTTCTTTTTGCAACAGAAGTATTGACATGCGTTTTTAAGATAATGTCCCACTTTAGAAAATTATAAAAATATCATGAAAGGAGGAAAATATGTATCTATTAAAAGGTTTTCTTCCAAAAGTGTTAAAAAGGATTCTTTCTGTTCGATAGGATCTGCATCACTAGGATAGTCTCCGTAGCACAATTCTAACACATTCCAATCAAGAAAACAAAGATATGCTCTGAGAAGGGATTGGTAGCATGTATCCCCTAGCACTTGGATGCTAGAGGTTGTGAAAACTTTTATGATGAGGGCTGAAAAATTGAAAAACGTTTTAAAAGAACCCTAAGAAGTTGGAGTACAGTTAACTTGGGAGATTTAACTAGAAAATCTGGAGAGCAATGAATGATTCGTTTACATGCACAAGTCTTGTGAATGTAGAACTCTCAAAAAATCAAGTACTCGGTATCTACTCTTTTATTTTATTTTCAGTTAAGGCAAGTAATGACACTTAATGCTATTGAAGTAGCAGCCATAAGCAGCAAATAAGTGAGAAAAAGCAGTAGTTTTCTTGGGTCACATATTTTTCCTTTGCTGAAACACAAATGTTGACTAACCCGAGATTACAGAAAGTGTAATGCTAGTCTACCAGTTGAAATCTCTCATAGGATAAATACTACACTATCTTAATCATGAATGCTAAAATTTTCCAAAAATTCAATTACTGTTTTATACATGTTACACTTTAGGGTATATTAAGCATTGTTTATGTTATGTATTAATGTGAAAGTTAAGCTCATGGTATTTGTTGTGGGTTTGTGCTCCCAAAAAAGAATTGATGTCCTAAACCTTGATACCTATGAATGTGATGTTATTTGGAAATAGTCTTTGTTGATGTAATCAAGGTAAGATGAAGTCATACTGGATTAGGATGGGTCCCAATGGCTGGTGTCAGAAAGACAGAAAAATGTACAGGGTAGACCGCTATGTGAAGACAGAAGCAGACCTTGGAGTGATGCTCCTACAATCCAAGGGATGTTAAGGATTGCCTACAACATCGAGAAGCCGGTATGCGGCAAAGGATTCTTCCCTAGAACCTTCAGAGGGAGCATTGACCCTGATGACATCTTAATTTCAGACTTAGCCTCTAGGACTGTGAGAGAATAATTTCTGTTGTTTTAAACTACCCAATTTGTAGTAATTTGTTATGGCAGCCCTAGGGGAAAAAAAAAATATGCTTCTTTTTTAAAATTATTACTATCTAAAGAAGTAAGTAGTGATGACCTATATATTTGTATGAAAAAGTTCACTTCTTGAATTTTTGTTTTTTTCTCAACTTTGCCTTATCTTTAGCCATTTTGTGAAATAATTTCTAAAAATATATTAGTATCATTAAAATAAAATTTGAGTAAGTTTCTATGTTATTTAAAAATATAAAGAGGAAATTAATGATATCTGAGAATGTGATAAAATTTGCTATTACATCTGTGATTTAAAAGTATAATATTTGGATAAATGCTTCTGAGCAACAAAGTCTCATATGTTCATTTTATGTCACATTTACACTTCTCAGAGTAGCAATTTTCATGTTAAAGGTCAATAGCCATTCGTTGTAAAATAAAGTTTGTTCTGTGTTATTTTGGATGAATTGCACAGAACTTGGTTAGCTTCTCAGAATGTGGCTATGAAAATATTAATTTAATTGAATTAAAGGCCTTCATGAGAAGAGTGAAATATCTAATTAGCTCTCTCTATATAAATTATCACCTATTCCTTATAAAAATAATTATTTTACTAAATACAATTATCTAGCGCCATACAGTATTAGTAGATTTTCAAGAAGACCAATTCAATCCTACAATGAAGGACTTGATAATCCATGCCTAAATTTAGAAACGAATGCTTATTAACATGCTTCTTGGGCTCTGTCTTTAACAGGGTTGAACAAAGTAAATTACTGTTGATGAGTTAATCCCAAAATGATCTTGTTAGTTGCCATGGGCAGTGTGGCCATAGCTTGTGGCTCTGAGTCTGGCACACCATTTGTGACCTCTAGACAGATGAGTGCTAGAATGATAAATGATGGAATGTGAATCTAAACTGGGCCTAATGGAAAATCAATGAGCAGAGACAAATAATGTCCAGTTGCATATCTTCTATACGAAGGACCAAAAACTTTCACAACTTGTATTAACAGTACTGAGATTTAATCTGAATAAAAATCAGAAATTGTCACCAGTTTATTAGTTCCCTGCAATTTATTCATTGAACTATTCTTCAGGTTTATAGTGAAATGATTTGTAATATGATAACTTTATTTTAACACATCGCTTATGCATATCAGTATTTTCTGAACATTCTTATCCATGTGTCTTCTTGTTTTACATACTATTCTTGTACATGAATTACTGAAACAGAAAATAAGTTCTCAACCACTGAGTACTAAAAATAAGAAACATTCATTAAAATAGTTGACCTTAAAAAATAAAGTAGTTGACCTTATGAAATTCGTCAAATGTATTATACAACTATGTGACATTATAATGATCACTCTCATACGTTGAAATGATGTGTTTAAGTTCCTATGTGTTAATCTTTGTTACTCATATTACTTTACAGTTGCAAATATTAGGAAAATTTTAGTTATAATAAAATGAAAATAATAACAAAGATTATCAAAATTACCTGGCCTATATTAAATATGGTAAAAATTATATCACATTCCAGAATTGGTGTTCTAGCTATAAATAGTAATCAAAAATAAAAACAACTCAGTTTTTGTTCTAGGAATGTATTAATTTTGCACCCACTCAGAATTCAATACCAAGTAATTTCTAGTAGAATAATTAATACATGGTCAGTTGCAGCCTTTCCAACTTACCAGATTTAAAAAATATATAGAAATATGCATAAAAATAATCACATTTAAAACATATCCATAATTGTGTGCAATGTAAACAGATATATATGACATATATGTATAATAGGCTGCTAATTAATACATTAAAAAGATACATGAGCATAATCAGATTACATATTTAATATAATTTGTTAATGTCTTTAAAAAGCCCATTTAAAATTTTTTTTAAAATGTTGGTTAGAACTTCTTCAGAAGAAGATTCTGATTTAAAAGAAGTTCTTTCTTATTTTTTTTCTTTTTTTCTTTTAATTTTATTATGTTATGTTAGTCACCATACAATACATCATTGGTTTTTGATGTGGTGATCCACGATCCATTGTTTTCATATAACACCCAGTGCTCCATGCAGTACGTGCCCTCCTTAATACCCATCATCGGGCTAACCAATCCCCCCCCCCCCAAAACCCTGTTTGTTTCTGAGAGTCCATACTCTCTCATGGTTCATCTCTCCCTCCAATTGCCCCCCCCCGCCATTTTTCCCTTCCTTCTCCTCATGTCCTCCATGCTATTCCTAAAGTTCTTTCCTATTTAAAATACCTTAAAATATCCTCACAATCCATTTGAGCTTCTTTAAGAGACAGTTCTACATTTTAGTTGTCAGTGTAAGAAGCTGAGGAAATAATATTTTGCTCAACCTGACATGTGCAATTTGAATTAATCGATGGCTACATCTTATAAATTACTGTTGGTGAAGCATAGTGAAAAGAAAATTGGTCTACAAATATCTATTTAACTACTCAGGTAGTAAATACCTGCTGTCATCTACCTATTTCTCAAGTGTGCTGGCTTCAAGTATCTTGCCTGTGATTCAAGACAGCTCTGTAGTTCGTTTCAGAAAGCAGTGAACCCAAAAATCCACCTCAGAAAATTTTGAATATAGCCTAACTTGATTATACAATATCCGAGTCTGTAAAACTTCATTAACTCCCACATTTCATCTAAGACATATTTTGATAGAATTAAATAAGCTAAAACAAATGATAGCAAACAAAAGCAACAAGTTATCTTTTTTTCTTTGCACCAATTTGCCATATAACTTAATTTGATCTCCAGTGAGTCAGATAATATTCCTCTCTTAATCTTCCATTAGCAATTACAAAAACGGAGCTTGCCAATATCACCAAAAGAAGTGAACCAATAAATTGAATTGCTTCCACAATAGTTCACTCTTAAAGTGATATCTATTACGTTACTATTTGGAAACTGTTTTCAAAAACAGCATAAGCTGCAAAAGTTTCATATTTCAGATAAAGACTACTTAAAAACCAGATTTCTTTAGCTTTTCGCACATGAATCCTTATGTCTGCTCATTCCTACTAGATAGAAACTTTGTAATTCCTAATTTCCCTGCCTGCAGTGATATTCTCTAAACAGTTTCAGGGCTGGATTTTCCTTGGTCTTCATGTCTTAGCTCAGGTGTCATCTCCTCACAGATGTTTTCCTTGATTTAAACTAGTATGATCTTCCTAACACTTCTCAGTGGCTAAAATTATCTCCTTGTTGTATTTATTCACCTTTTCTTCCCCATTGTATCATGTAAGCTCCATGGAAGCAGGTTTTTGTTTTTTTTTTAAAGATTTTATTTATTTTTCAACACAGAGAGAGAGACAGCGAGAGAGGGAACACTAGCAGGGGGAGAGGGAGAAGCAGGCTTCCCGCGGAGCAGGGAGCCCGATGCGGGGCTCGATCCCAGGACCCCGGGATCATGACCTGAGCTGAAGGCAGACGCTTAACGACTGAGCCACCCAGGCGCCCAGGAATTTTTTTTTTACTGAGAATTTTTTTAGCAGTTTTAGGTTCACAACAAAATTGAGGGGAAGGAACAAAGACTTCCCATACATCTTCTGTCCCCACACACGCGTAGTCTTTTCCAGGATGAACATCTCCACCAGAGTGGTACAATTGTTAGAACTGCTGACCTGCACTGACAAAACAGAATCACCCAAAGCCCATAGTTTACATTACAGTTCGCCATTGGTGTTTTACGTTCTGTGGGTCTGGATGAACATATAATGGCATATTTCCATCTTATGGTAACATAAAGAATATTTTCACTGTCCTGAAAATCCTCTGTGCTCTGGCTATCCACCACACCCTTCCCACAATCTCTGGTGAGCACGTTTAACTGACTCTACAGTTTTACCTTTTCTAGAATGTCATCTAGTTGGAATCACATAGTGTGCAGCCTTTTCAGACTGGCTTCATTCACTTAGAAATATGCATCTAAGTTTCCTCTATGTCTTTTTTGCCTATGAACTGATTTTTTTTTTAAATAATAGTCATGTGTCTTTAAGGTTCTTCCATAGTTTTCTATGGGTTGATAGCTCATTTCCTTCTAGTGCTGAATAATATTTCATAGTCTGGATGTACCAGTTTGTCCATTTACCTACTGAAGGATATCTTGGTTACTTCCAAGGTTTGGCAATTATGAATAAAGCTGAAATAAACATCTGTATGCAGATTTTCCAGGGGACAAAAGTTTTCAACAGGGTTTTTTAAAAATTTGATTTAACTCAATGTAATTTAATTTAATTTTAATTCCAGTGCAGTTGACATGCAGTGTTTTATTAGTTTCAGGTGTACAATATAGTGATTCACCTGGGTTTTGTATAAATACCCAGGAGCATGATTGGTGGATCTTTATGTTTAGTTTTGTATGAAACTGCCGAACTGTCTTCCAAAGTGGCTGTACAATTTTGCATTCCCAAAGTGAATGAGAATTTCTGTTGCTCCACATCCTAATTAGCATTTGGTATAGTCAGTGTCTTGGAGCTTTGCCATTCTAATAGGAATGCACTGGTATCCATGGTGTTTTAATTTACAATTGTCTAATGAAATGTAACATTGGACATCTTTTCATACACTTATATACCACCTATGTACATTATTTGGTGAGGACTCTTTTGCCCATTTTTTAAGTGGGTTTTTCATTTTCTTATTGTTGAGTTTTAAGAGATTTTTTTATATTTTGGGTAATAGTCCTTTATCAGAAGTGTTTTTTTGCCAGTATCTTCTTCCTGTCTGTGACTTATCTTCTCATTCTCTTGAAAGTAACTTTCACACAACAAAAGTTCTGAATTTTCATGAAGTCCAATTTATCAATCTCTTCATTATAGATCCCGTGTTTACAATTAGATCTGATCCTAATTCACTCTCTCCTAAATGGATTTTTTTAATCTATCCATCACTTCTGAAACCTAATAATCTTTTTTTAAGGTTTTATTTCTTTTTTCTTTTCTTTTTTTCTTCACAAGTTTCTTTTTAAAAGTTTTTATTTAAATTCTAGTTAGTTAACATACAGTGTAATATTACTTTCAGGTGTACAATTTAGTGATTCAGCATTTCCATACAACACCAGGTGCTCATCCCTAGTGCCCTCCTTAATCCCCATCACCTATTTAACCCATCCCCCTACCTACCTCCATTCTAGTAACCATCAGTTTGTTCCCAAAGACCAGTAAGGGATGAATCACTGAAAAATTTCAAAACAACTTTAAAGTTGTCCATTATACAAGCAATAGTCATATGTTGTGTTAAAAGTATCTATTGTATCAGCTTTATTGAGGTCTAAATTTATATAAAAAATGCACATATTAAGTGTATACAATTTATTAGATTTGCACATACGCATACACCCATAAAACCATCACCACAATCAAGGTAATAGACTTATCCATCACCTACAAAAGTTTCCTCCTGACCCTTTCTTTGTTTGTTTGCTTGTTTGCTTGCCTTGTGGTGAGAATACTTGACTTGAAACCTACCCTCTTAACAAAAAAATTTTTAAAGATTTTATTTATTTATTTGATAGAATGAGAAAAAGAGCATGAGAGGGGGGAGGGTCAGAGGGAGAAGCAGACTGCCTGCTGAGCAGGGAGCCCAATGCAGGACTCGTCCCTGGGACTCCAGAATCATGACCTGAGCCGAAGGCAGTCGCTTAACCAACTGAGCTGCTCAGGAGCCCTCCTCTTAACAAAATTTTAAATGCACAACACAGTATTATTAACTACAGACACTAAGAGATAACTGCACTCCCATGTGTACTGCAGAATTATTCATAATAGTTAAGTTATAGAAACAACTTAAGTGTCCATCTTGGATGAATGGTTAAAGAAAATGTAGTATATACATACGATGGAGTATCATTCAGCCTTAAAAAAAGTAAGGAAATCCTGTCTTATGTGACAACGTGGATAAACCTGAAGAACATTATGTTATGTGAAATAAGCCAGCCATAGGACAAATACTGAACGATCCCACTTATATGAGGCACCTAAAATAGTCAAACTCATAGAAGCACAGAATAGAATGATAGTTGCCAGAGACTGAGAGTAGGGGAAATGAGTTTTTCAAAGGGTGTAATGTTTTAGTTATGCAAGATATACATTCTAAATGTACATATTTGAAGTAGCTTTAGAAATTACAAGTTTGTTAACAACTTATCCTTCATCTCACAAAGCAACTACGTGACTTCTTTCATCTTAGGTTCACAAAATCCCTGGGTACAATCAATTTGAGGATACATTCTTTAATCACAATTATTACTTAATATTTACAGAGTTATACAGAGCAGTAGAAATGGAGACATGCTTGTGGACAAACATTAAATGTACTAAAAGACCTTAATCACTTTATTTCTTTGTGAATTATATTCCTTAGTAATAGTAAAAAGTAAACCTGCACAAACAAGTAGGAAAATTGCTTACAAAACTTCAAGGATTTTTCTTTCAAAAAAACATGTTTTATATAGTGTTCTACCCCTCCCCCAAGAGTGCTTTAAAGCCAGGAGGCATAAGAAATGCTCTAAATAAGATGGAAAGATTTGTAATAAGGGAACTAGAGGAGATTTACAATTTTCTCTGCAGCAGACCCTAAAACCCGAGACAGTTATATACGGTAGTATGACATTATGATGGGAGTTGAGGGAGAGTGAGTTTTTCTTAAGGGTGGAATTCTAGGCTGTTAATTAAACAATTTTTTGCAGGATTTTTACTTTTTTTATGGATGTGAATCACAGTTCAATTTAACGGGAAGATGTATCCTCTAACACCAAATCAATTAAATCTGCACTTAACAATCTTATACTAAAGTTCTTCCAAAATTCTTGTGCAGTCCTTGCAGCCCTCTATACTGACTAACCATCCTCTTTATTTCTGGGTATAATATTTACTTCTAATAATTGCTTTCCTTATCTTTGAAATGAGGCAACTGTGGGGTAAGTTTATCGTGTAAAACATATTAATCACCCTCCTAGGATTTAGAAGCATTTTAGTGTATATCAAGCCTTGAAAATGTCCTGGGATGTAATTATGCCATTATGTTCACATTTTGAGTTATATCCCATTGCTTAATTGTTTGTTGTTGTTGTTGTTTTTAATGGCCTCATCATATCACAGGTTGCCTACTTTGCATTGCAGTCCATGTTTATAAAATGTAATGGAAGTAGAACAGGAAGATGTTAATTGATCTCAGTTATTTAACCTGTAACCTCTACACATATTTGCCTTGTGAACCTACCCAATCAGATGTTTCCACAGCCCCTTGAATAACTGACACTGAAACAGATTAGTAATGCAACACTATGAGGGTTACCTCTATACCATGGCTCCACTGTTTTTTTCCCCACATTTATATCTTAAACCCCTGAAAAATAAGCTCTAACTTGATGGAACAAAATTTCTCTGTCCTTTCATAGACTAAAACACTTTTAATTTTCTTCCTCATTTAAGAAATGATGAAATTTCAATTATTTTTCTACTTCATTTTTTGCAGATAGAATGATAGTTCTCTAAACTGAAATTTTATTTACACTTCGATTCTTGTTGTTGCTTAAGGAGAGTCAGTTCTCCATGCCTGTATGAGGATGAAAATGCTCCTGGACATTTGCAGTTTTTTGAAAGCCTATTTGGAATACAAGAGAAGAACCTGACATGGGTTCGAGAAAAGCTGCTATGAGTTAACAAACCGGATGGTATTCCTCAGAGACAATATCTTGGGAAGTAACTCTTCCAAGAATTCAGGTGGACCACCTAGAGACATACATACCAATCCAAGTGGTTGGGAAAGGAGGGGTCTGTGGGTATGAAACCAAAGAAATAAAAACCAAACACCAATTTCTTTTTTTTTAAGATTGTATTTATTTATTTGACAGAGAGAGAGAGAGAGAAAGCACAAGCAGGGGAAGTGGCAAGCAGAGGGAGGGAAAAGCAGGCTCCCTGTTGAGCAGAGCCCAACGTGGGGCTTGATCCCAAGACCCTGGGATCATGACCTGAGCAGAAGGCAGACACTTAACCAACTGAGGCACCCAGGCACTCCCCCAGACATTGATTTCAAACAAAATATCCAACGAAGGATTAATAAAAGGGGCTGGACCTCAAAGAGGTCAAAATGACCTGGGTGTCGCCTTCCTTCCTTCCGTCCTTCTATCCTTACTGTCCTTCTTTTTTGAAGGCTATCAAATAGTACCATATATACTGTGACCTATTTAATGTTTATATAATGACAGGCACACCTAAGCACACATGCAAAATTGGGCCTCACTCGGAGATACTGTCAAAAGTCTGACCTCTGTATGATTGAGAAGGTAGGCAGGGCAAAATGACCCCCTCGAATTCCCCTGTGATCGGCACTGGTGGATGCTAGTAGTCAGTCCATGGAGATATTTTATTTTAGGTTTGCAACTATTCTTTAGAGGATATCTCTACTCTGAGGTGGGTTGGGAAGACTCAACATGGAAAGAAAGTAGATATGTAGAATTCTGACAAAGATGCTTTGTCTTGTGCTTGTAGACTAAATACATTCATGCTCTGTCATAAGCATGAACCCACAGTATACATAAGCACTAATTTTTAGAAAAATATTATTTCCATGGATATACTTTTGCATCAAAATCAAAAGAGTACTTGTAAATTATATTCCAAAAATAATTTTAGAAGTGCTGATAATCAGAAACCAGCATGTAGGCAGGTAAACATGGCCTTTTTTTACGGTGTGGATATGGGTCTTTGAAATAGAGGAATTATATTGGGTGGTACTCATGGGAACTAGGGGCATGGAAATTTTAGAGGCATTGTTGACAGCCTATTAATTACCAAAATTTTATAGCAGGGCAGACAGAGAGGAGCTAGCCCCCTCTGAGAAAAATCCATAAACCTTCCTCCCCCAGTAAGTATTAAGGCATGGCCAATAGTTTCTACAAATGTTGTTCTCTTTTTATAGGTGTTATAAATGGTATGTTTTCATTTACAAAGTATTTTTCAACCATAGTATAAATGGCTTTTGCACTAGGACTAGGTTTTATATTCTGTTCATTTATTTTCTCTCCTTTTCTAGGAGTTGTAAATTCTTTGATTTTCTCGATTGAGTGCATTTTCTCTTTTTTAAAAAACAAAGCCCAAATCAATATTCACATGAATAAAAGCTGATTTATTAGAATAATGGATTTGAAACCAAAACAAATGGAATGCTGCTGCTGTAAAAGGGCTTTTACCTTAACAATCAAAATAAGAAAATTGAATTAATATTCAAACTTTCATTTCTACAGCCAGTTTGAATATTAATTGCTTGAAGAGTTACAAATTTACTCTTTTTTTAAGATTTTATTTATTTATTTGACAGATAGAGACATAGCGAGAGAGGGAACACAAGCAGGGGGAGTGGGAGAGGGAGAAGCAGCCTTCCCGTCGAGCAGGGAGCCTGATGCGGGGCTCGATCCCCAGACCCTGAGATCATGACCTGAGCCGAAGGCAGACGCTTAACGACTGAGAAACCCAGGTGCCCCTACAAATTTACTATTTATAAACCTTACCCCATTGCTGAAAATCATATTGCCAACCACCATGTATTTTTTCTTGTTAGAGAAAAAAAAGTTCTCCTTCTAGAGTCAAAGAAGATGCATCAAGTAATTTCTAATTGAAAATCACCTGTCATGATGACCGTGAATGAGGGTTCATTGGAGAGTAGGTAGTGTTCAATAGGAAACCATTATACAACCTTACTGTTATGACCATCTCCTGTCTAGATGGGGTTTTTAATATTTTTTCTGGAGTTGTGACAGAGACAATTCTGAAAATTAAATGAACTGTAAGAGTATAGTTAGGAAAAGAAAGAAATGATGCCAAAATTACTGAAATCCAAGTAGTGTGTCTAATGGTGTAAGCCCTAATGTAGGCATCATTGCTCAGGAAAAAAATATATATGTTGTTGAGCCTTTCTTTAAAGAAGAACAATTAAGTGCTGATTTATCCTCCAGAGGTCTCTCTGCTAACTAATAAATTGTTACTCTTTCATATATCTTGCTTCCATCAGCTGAGCACGATAGTAAAATTATGATGATAAAAGCATTTTAATAACCAAAAGAATAAGAATTACATTAGTCGGAAATCATGAAGACAGGTAGAACTTTAGGCAAAGTGAAGCAAAGCTCTTCCTTTCTATTTCTTTGGGTTGCACTGACTGAAGATTAAAATGGCAGAAATTTTATTTGGTACATTTAAATGGTTGGCAAAATTTATCATAGCAGTATAATATAAGCAAATTGTAACAGCCGCTGGCATAGTCTAGAATTACTTTACTCCTTAAACACTAGTTTTGTAGGTTGCCAATCAATGGTCTATGACCTAGATATTCACTGAGTCTTGTTTTGTTTAATCTGCTGGGTACTTTTTTAAATGATAAGCTATAATTCAGTAAATATTTAAAAATTCCAATTTTTAAATTTTTCTTGACAAATTAGAAAGGCCACACCCAAATCTTTATGTGCAAGAAGATTAATAAAGGTTTTATCCTTTAGACAGGGCACTTGCTTTTTTTTTTTTTTTAAGATTTTATTTATTTATTCATGAGAGACAGAGAGAGAGGCAGAGGGAGAAGCAGGCTCCCAAGGAGCAAGGAGCCTGATGCGGGACTTGATCTCAGGACCCTGGGATCATGACCCGAGCCGAAGGCAAACGCTTAACCATCTGAGCCACCCAGGCGCCCAGGGCACTTGCTTTTTTGATTACCATAGTCTACATCTGTTTCTATCAGTTCCCACCATGAAGACCAGCTGTTGATTGGCATGCATCATTTTTCTTGTGCTATTTTTTTTTTAATATATGTAACAGAAGAGTATAGATTCTGTATTAGTTTCCAAGGGCTGCTGTAACAGATTACAACAAATTGGGTGGTTTAACAGAAAAATGCATTGCCTCATAATTCTGAAAGCCGGAAGTCCAAATCTAGGTATTGGAAGGGCCATGTTCCTCTAACACCTTTGGAGGAATCCTTCCTTGCCTCTTCTAGCTTCCAGTGGATGGCAATTTTTGGCATTCCTCAGTTTGTAGCTGCATAACTCCAGCCTGTGCTGTCATATAATGTTCTCCCTGTGTGACTCTATTCTCACATGGCCATCATTTCACAAGAACACTAGTCATATCGGATTCAGGGCCCATCCTACTCCAGTATGATCTAATCTTAACTATATCTGCAATTGTCTTATTTCAAAATAAGGTCATATTCTGAGGTATTTCAGGTTAGGACTTCAACATATTTTTTTGGGGGGGGGGCACACAATTCAAGAGAATACACTCTGGCCTCCCAAAATTCATGTCTTCTCCACATGCAAAATATATTCACCCAATCCCAACATCCCCAAAAGTCTTAACACAAACCAACATCAGCTCTAAAATTGTATCTAAATATCCTCTAAATCAGGTATGGGTGAGATTTATGGTATGCTCCTGTGCTCCATTCTGGGGCAAAATCCCATTCCACCTGTGAATATGTGAAATCAGAAAACAAATTATCTCCATATGATAGACATTTCCATTCCAAAAGGGAGAATTTAGAAGGAAAAGGGGGGGGGATAGATCAGTGGTCTAAAGCAAGTTGGCAACAGAGCAGGGTAAATTCTATTAGGTTTTAAGGCTGAAGAACAATTATCTGTGGCTGGATTCTCTCTTCTCTGGGCCTACAGAGGTGGCCCTGCCCCTTGGCCTGGGCAGCAGCTCATCTCCTGGAACCTAGGAGGACCTGTCAACCCAGGCTTCTGTGTAGGTGACTCTGCCTTATTCTTCTTGCATTTCATCCCACCTCTGTTTTTCTTTCAGTCCAAGCTGGTAGAGTTTCTGCTGGTAAAATATTCTCAAAACTTTTTGTCAGCCTCCTGTGCAATTTATGGGAGTCCAAGCCATCTGACAAGAGGGACTTCCACAGGTCTTTTCCAGATAACCACATCTCTATCCCTGGCTTCTGCTGAGATGGTTGATTGGATCCATAAATCACATACCTAATCTCTTTAGGACACTGCTGCCCAGCCACACTCTGCACTGTTTCCAGAGCGCATTATCTGGAGACACTGAGAATTTCCCAAATTATCAAAGGCTGGCTTATTTTTGCTCAGCAGTTCCTTCTTCAATTTATCTCTTTCTTCTTCCATTTTACTATTTTGTGGCAAGAAAAATCCAGGCTGTGTCTTCAAAATTTTGCTTGGAAATTCTCTCAGCTAAATATCCAAATTCACTGCTTATACATTTTCTGCCACTTCATAAACAAGGATCACTTTTCCTCCAGTTTCCAAGAACACCTTCTTCATTTCTATGTTATCCTTCAGCAGAATCACCTTTGACATCTATATTTCTACCAACAGTCTCTTCAAGGCAATCTAGGCTTTTTTCCATCACATACCTAAAAATTATTCTACCCTCTACCTATGGCCAAGTTCCAAGCCACTTCTACATTTTTATGTATTTCTTACAGCAGCACTCCACTTGTTGGTACCGTAATCTTTATTAGGTTTGTTTGTTTGTTTGTATACTGTAACAAAGTACCACGAACTGACTGGCTTAAAACAACAGAAATTTATTGTCACATGGTTCTGGAGGCTAGAAGTCCAAAACCAAGGTATTGGATTAGGGTTCCACTCTACTCCAGTATGACTGCATCTATAACTAATCATATTTCAATGATCCTATATCCAAATAACGGTATTCTAAGGTACAAGGTGCTGGGACATTCTTTTGGGTGGAAGGCACAATTCAACTGATAAGTTTCTTACCGATACCTTTATCAAAAGTAACAAAATTAAAAAAAATAGACTGAGAGGGCTGCTTGATTTTTCTAGAACCTTGGCCACTTCTCACATACATATTTCTTGTTGGTATCTCTAAGAATTTGGTACAGTGGCTTGCAACCATTATATGACAGAATATAGATACAGATGGATATAATTCTCTAGACTTGAATATAAACATATTCATTTATATGCCAATAGTAATTTACACAATTAAATAATAATGCAAATGTTATATTCAATATACAATACAAGATTTGCTAAGATGCTCCAAAGAATGCAATCCTTAGCTCAAAACCAGTTATGAGTTTGCGAACAATTTACGATCTTCAGATAAAACAAGACTTTCTTCAAACAAATAATGCAATATATGTTAAGAAAGAAAAAAAGAAGAAGAATGTAGCAGCAGGGGAAGAATGAAGGGGGGGAAATCGGAGGGGGAGAAGAACCATGAGAGACAATGGACTCTGAAAAACAAACTGAGGGTTCTAGAGGGGAGGGGGTTGGGAGGATGGGTTAGCCTGGTGATGGGTATTGAGGAGGGCACGTTCTGCATGGAGCACTGGGTGTTATGCACAAACAATGAATCATGGAACACTATATCTAAAACTAATGATGTAATGTATGGGGATTAACATAACAATAAAAAAAATTAATTTTAAAAAAAAAAAGAATATGTGCTAATTAGGAAAATAAATCAATATACATCCATACATTAAAATGCCTTTTAAGATTCTTAGTGTTATTTATTAAAAACTGAAGTTTCTTTGGGGTGCCTGGGTGGCTCAGTAGATTAAGTGGCTGACTCTTGATTTCGGCTCAGGTCCTGATCTCAGGGTCCTGAGATCTAGCCCCACGTCAGGCTCCACATTCACCAGAGAGTCTGCTTTCCCTCTGCCCTTACCCCAACTCACTTGCTCTCTCTCTCTCAAATAAATAAACAATCTTTAAAAAATACCCCCAAAACCTAACGTTTCTTTTTACAATTAACATAGAGTGTCTAAATTACCAAAGCACAAATATCCAAATAACTATTTAATAGATATGGAGATGATTTGTACATGAAACGAAGCATGATATGAACGGTACTTGCTTTTAAATTTAATATATATTAAAAATTGAGGATAACTATTTGCCACCATGGTATCAGAGACAGTGAAAACAATAAATTCTATTCTATAAACAATTTAACTTGTGGAAGTTTAATCTTCTTTAAATATAATTATAATGAGTTTTCTCAGAATCATTTCACTTTCTCCCCAGTCTTCTTTCTCTTGCTGTGATTATTATTACTATATTACAAAAGTTGTGTTAGTTTTCCTCATGATCAAACAGAATGATGGTCAACAAATGTCCAGAATGATCTCCCTTTTAGCCCCTTGTTATTACACTTCGCACTGTCCCAGGATGGAAATAAAATGGGTTATAGGGAAATACTTAAGTTGGGAAAAGATCGAATTTAAAGACCGATTTAGTTTCTGAAGGTGATGCTTTTGTTTACAAGTTTTTCCTAATACACACACTGCTTTCACTGCTTTGACCCTCACAAACTGCATTTTTTTTTTTTTTTAATCAAAATGAAGTTCTGGGAAGTCCTCATTTATCCACATTGAAATTGGGTTCGTTTTTTCACGAGTCACAAAGGGATCATTATATGCAATATTATAGTAGCCAATGCCAGCACTGAACCGCCAAACAGATCCAAGTAATACATAATTTAATATGCATTGTGGTTGCCTTTTTTCCCCATTTTCCCTGGCGGTCCCTATTACAGACTCTTAATCCTTCACTCTAGATTTGGAGACCAGCCTTCATGGCCTCATTTTATACACCGGCCTCAGGTCGCTGTGCTCCACAGTCCTCAGTCCTCAACAACCTCCAGCAATCCTGCCACGATCTGTTATTCCCCAGAACCGCTTTCATTGAACCTAAAAGCACGTCTTCTCTCTGAACAGCTTCATCAGATTAAAATGCTAACGTCGTGTCCTACTGAAATGTCAGAAACCTCATCCATTTCCTTTTTATAAGCTGCCTGTTTCTCCAATGAAACATATTTATGAAGTGCTGCCTGACATACCAAGACAGTTTTAGAGGAAAAATCAGAGGCATATCCAGGTTTTGAAACTTAGAAAATTAGATGTGTCCTCTGTAAGAAAATGAAAGCATAATTACAACTGTTAAATTAAATCTCAAAATGACTATATAAATCACGACAAATAACACACTGCAGAAAATTACAAATACTGCTAGATCACAAAATCCAGAAAAATATATTTTTACCAAATAACTGTCTTACCACCTCTATAATACTTCTTACATTTTGATGCATTATTTCTGATTGCCTTGTCAAACGAAAACAATCTTGTAATATCATTGTCAATGTAGAAATAAAAAATATAATTCAGGCTTTCTTCTAGCATGGTCAATGAAGACTTTTATTAGTTATTATTCGGAAAAGTTTATTTTGGTTTCAAACTTGTTGGAAATGTCATATAAATTCTAGGGTTATTTCCAAATTTGCCAAAACCTCTTTTGAGCTTCTTTCATGTATGAAATTTAAGATTTCAGGACTTTTTTTTTTTTTTTGCTTTCTTATACAATGTCTAGTATTAAATATTTTTTTGAAGTAACCACTATTTGTTGATTAAATCCTTTATCTTTTTTGGTTTAGCATTATAATTTTTAATATTTTGTGTTATTCAGCTGGAAATTAATATGAGTCTGTAAAGATATAATTGGGCAAGTCATTTGGCTGAAGCAAGAATATGATAAAGGCATAGTCAAGCAGAGACAAAGAGCCAGGTAGAGTACAGTGTATGGCTGGGAGGTAAGTGGGCAAGAGGTGTGGAAAACATATGTAGAGCCAGATAAGGAGATGGGTCATCGTGCCAAATTCTGTAAGTGACTAGGGATCAACCAGAATGCTCTAAAATAAAGCAGATGATATTATATATTGTTAAAATCATTAGCATTTATATCAGACAAATTAAAATTTAATCTTAGTGCTGTCCTTGTTATCTTATGAAAACTTGTTAGCAATGACTGAAGTATCCACAGAAGTACCTGCAATCTCTCCCTCTGTCTGTCTCCTGTCTCTCTCTCTCTCTCTCACATACACATATCCCAAACTGAATTTGTATCCCCAATTTAACTTTCCTTTAATTGGGTTCCCCAAATGACCGTAGTTACTCAAAGGAATGTGTCAAAACAAAAATTGCACCAGGGAAAGTTAAACAGGAAGGGAAGATTTTATTCAAGGCTATTGCAATAAATGAGAGACACCAAAATGCAATCTGAACTCAAGGCTATAGAAACAAAGGTGGAGGAGCTTTTAAGAGCTGAGATGGGAAGGATCATATGTCATCTGTGCTTGGTAACTGGCCTTATGCAAAGACAAAATGAATTTTCTCATACCTTCATGACAGGAGGTAGTTTTACAACTTAGAGCAAGATGCCTCCCAAAATTAGGCTCCTACCTACAAAATTAGGCTCAAGTTCTACAAAGACCAGGAGATAGGTGCACTATCTTCCTTGATGATCTCATTCTATAGAGGGATGAATCCCATGTCCTTGAGAAAAACATTCCTGGGTTGTAAAACTGGCAAGAGGCTTTTAAAGAGATTTATTTCTAAAAAAGGGGCAGAGAAAAAAGTTACAATTACAAATGTTATAAAGCAAAGCACTAGGATCAGGGAGTTCAGTACCTAGAGTCAGGAAGAAGGCTGTCTGTTTAGTCAAGCTGAGGGGAACTTTGAGGCCATCTTGGTCACACCCAGCATAAAGAGAATTGGGAGAGAAGTGTCTGAGTAAAACGACAGTGGACTGAACCATAGTTAAAATATTTTTATAGAAGCACTGCCATGAGAACACATTTCTAGGGCCACTTCAGTGCCTTTGAAGGGACCTGAGTAAATGAAGGACACTGACATTCAAGTTTCTTTCACACCCAATATATCTACCTCTGTGAGTATGTGGGAGCACTGAGTTAGGCAGAGCCAGGTTCACATCGCAGCTCTGTCATTTCTAAAATACTCTCCTGAACAAATTGCTTGTTCTTTCTCTAACCATCATTATTTACACTACGCCAACAGCAGTTTATGAAAATTTGGCTTCCTAAATGGTTCTTAATTCTTCTCTTCCATATTTGTAGCCACCATGCTGGTCCAGATCATCATGATCTCTCATTTACAACAACGCTGACACGACGGAGTCACTGTACTTCTGCTGCCCTCACATGATTCCCTCACCACAACCACAGTGATCTTTGAAAGATTTAAACAGTCTGTCACTCACCTGTTTACAACTTCAAAGATATTCCCATTTCACTTCTAAATAAATCCACACTCTATCCCACAACCCACAATGGCCTAAATGACTTATTTCCTTTATCCAGTATATTCCAGAAATTCTGACCTGCTTTCACACCTTGAGCATGTTAAATATTGTCTTGTCTGGGCATGTTCATAGATTGATTCCACTGAAAAACAGCATTTTCTTCATTTTTAATTATTATCAATATGATGGAGAGAAACATTTAAACTTAATTTGATTATTAGTGAGGTAAAATAACTTGATCATCTTGGATTCTTTTTCATATGTATTTTTCACCTACATTTTTTATTTATTATTTCTGTCGTGCCCAATGGTTTCCAAAGGCTTTTGTATAAGTTTGTGTAATATTTTTTACATATATTGCAAATGTATTTCCCAAGTTTACATTTTGTTTTTATTCATTATTTAAAATATTTTCCCCATGTTTTAAAAGTTTAAAAGTTCTATGTTGTGAATTCTTATATAGTTTCTAGCACATTCTTTTTTAACCATCATTGCATTTAGGTGGGTAGAAGTAGTGAGAACGTATATTCTCTTACAGTTGTCCTATTTTTCTTAGAGAAATAACAAGCAAAGTCATTAGCTGAAAGTTCGGATGTTTTGAGGGAAAAGAATAAGTCTAGGAAAAGAGGCAAAGGAAACACCAGGTTTGCTGAGCCACACTAATGGACAATTTGACACTTAGGCATTTATGTAACAAATATTTACTGTGCTCCTTCTAGATTCTAAGTGCTCCCCTAGGCTCTTGTGATACAACAGCAAATAAAAGAGATTTCTGGTCTTAGGGAACTTAGGTTAGTGGTCATGAATTTTAAATGAGACAACTGTGATTTTCACCAGCCAGTTCTATTGGGAAGTTTCATTCACAAAGTAGAGGGAAGAGGAAGGTAATTAGAGTTGAGGTTTTGCAGATATTGACATGAGATGAGAGAAAGGTAAGGAAATTGAGGTTAGACAGAAAAAAAAAAAAGAAAAAGATTTAAATCATGAACCATGGAGTTTTAGCTGGTAAGGAACAAAGTAAAGGCATCAGATTTGTGAAGGATAATAAAAATTGGCAGTATTAATGAAAGGTAGATCTTGATGGAAGTCAAGAGATTGCTTAAATCAGAACTAGGCTGGAATAAAGAGGTTGTTTGGAGAACAGGATTCTTGAATGTGAACTTAACTGTAGTAGCAATAATTGATCATGATAATATGAATGACAGTGATTCTTGATTCTAAACTGTACAAATTGAAACAGATGACAAAACCCCAGTGTGAGTCCTGAGCTTTTGTAGTTTATAAGTGCTCCCAGATGACTCCAATTTACAGCAAGAGCAGAAAACCTACCCTGTAGGAATGAATGGCTGAAGTAGCACGGAAGTTGAAAACATTCCAGGAACTGAGAGACCAGAGAAAGAATCAGCTACATATGTACAAGGACTTTCAAAGCATCAAGATTCACAACAGGACTAGTGTTGAAGAGAGTGATGGTGATCTAGCTCGAAAGAAGGGTAAGTGATCCCAAAGTGGATAGTAAATTTAGAGCTGATGGCATGCGATTCAGAGCTGGGTGGTTTTGTTCTGTTTTGGAGAGAGGCGAGATGGAGAATGGCTTTGAGGCATCATGAAGAATGAAAAGGTCTCGTACCCAGAGGTTTGAGGGATGTGAGAAACAAAGAGCAGAAACAAAAACACCTAACATAAGGAGGCAGCAGAAAACAAAAAACAAAAAACAAAAAACAAAGAACAATGTCTATGTTTAGGGACCCTGACCGTGAGATCATGACCTGAGTGGAAATCAAGAGTCAGACACATTTAACCAACTGAGCCACCTAGGCGCTCCTGTTTTGTTTTATTTTTAAATAATGCACATTCTCCCAAAAGATCTGATTGTTACATTAAAGCCTAAAAAGCAAATTAAATTAAATTTAAAGGTGATTACTATGATCACTACAAATGAATTACATGGAGATTTAGGTAGCCATTGCCCGAAAATTATATTTTTAAACTTTTTCCCTGAACCATAACCTCTCGGGCAAGGAATCCGATGGTCTCTGTGCTTATTTCCAGCCCTGATAGAGACTTTAGTCTCCCCATTGTCAACAAGGATATTCTTTCTTTCTCCCTCATGAGGAATGCAGGCTTTGCTCTCGACATTAAATGATAACTATAACATATTAAGCTCTCCCTGTACTGTACACGATCCTCCACAGCCATGAGGAATGCTAACTCTAGAGTCTCGAAGACCCGGGTTTAAATCCTACCTCTGTTACTCCCTAGAACGTGACCATGGACAAAGACTACAATCTCAGATCTCTAGTTTCTTTGTTTATAAAAGTGGGCTACTATGGTCCTTACCAAATGTTGGGGTTATGTAAAGGAGAGAAGCCACGTGGAATGTATTATCTATTCATTAAAATTGCTACTTTTCTCATCTGTCTCTGCCCACAACACTCTTGTGATGTAGATGTTATTAGCATCACTTTATCGACAAGGAAACTGAGGAACACAGCCAGCACATGGCAGGACCAGGCTGGATCACATGTATCTGCTGCTGCACACTGCAGCTGACTTCTTTTCAGTCGGTGATGGTAGCAGATCACCCTCTCTCTCAAGACTGACTCGCAAGAACAGAGAGGAAGAGGGCTCATTAGCCTAGAACTTCTTCAAGAAGAACCCCTCTGAAGCGAAACTAGAGTTAGCATAGGGAAAGAACACTTTGTCTCAAGTGTCAGCATTTGGCAACAACCCAATACCCCTTTGATCCTGGATGCTCAGAAAACCCAATGGGGCACAGGATCACATATTCAAATTAATTCCCAGGATATTTACATATATACATTTATATTTATATTTGTATATAATGTATATTTATATATTATTATAATATATAGTTTCTGAAGGGGTATTTATCAACTAAATTCTAAACTCTAACAATTCTACTGATACAATTACTAATAAAAATAAATAACATGGATTGGCTGGCTAAACTCAAGGAGCAGGGATTTAGCAATACAGAGACTTACAAAGCAGGATAGCTTTTATGTTACATTTATGGAGAGCAGCTTCGGTAGCCACTGTTCTTTAGAAATCTATCTGGGAGGACAGACTAAAAACATGGCACAATTTTCTGTGATGCTAAACCTAGTTATATCTTTAATATCTTTAATAAAATTATTTTTAAGTAAAATGGATTAAGGTTAAACAGATTGCCTGTGTTATACCTCCGCTTCTAAGCAACATTCAAATTCATTCTTTTTCTTGGGTATGAAAATGCAGACTCTGCATACATTTATTTTTAAAACTAGTTCTAAAAGAATAAATAAAATTAAAAAAAAAAAGTCTCTGACGATAAATTTGACAGCTTCCCTAAAAGAGAAATATCCTTTCTCCATATATGATCCAGATATCATAATAAGAAAGTGAATATGACATAATAACCGTGTGCTTGTTACTATGATGTCAGGCAGTCCTGAGCTAAAATTCTGGTGTTATGACTTGTTTAAGCTCTCTAAGCTTCCGTTCCTGCATTTTAAAAATGATAATAATGTAATTAACTCATAAGATTGTTGCAGAGATTAAATGGATAATGTCTTAATATAGAATTAGCAGATAGTGATCATCCTATATTATCTGCTATTAGTTGTTGTAGGAGTAATAAGATGGCGGAAATATTTTCATTTAAAATACTCTTCATGGGGCACCTGGGTGGCTCAGTTGGTTAAGTATCGGATTCTTGATCTGGGCTAAGGTCATGATCTCAGGGTCACGGGATCAAGCCATCCTGTCGGGTTCCGCGCTTAGCAGGGAGTCTGCTCAAGATTCTCTCTCTCCCTCTCCCTCTGCCCCTCCCCCCAAAAAATAAATAATAAAACTTAAAAAATATAAAACAAAATAGTCTTCACAGTTTGTGACTCTAGGTAAAGAAAGATTAAGATTTCCTCAAAACCTCAGCACTAAAGGATTCCAGATCCACCCTCTCAGAAGTCTGAATGGGGCTCACCCCTACTCATTTCCAGGTCTGCATTTCCAATGTAAGGCTCATTTTATTAGTTGTAGCACTGCCACTTTGGTCTCTCTTTGTTCTATATCCATCACTCCTAATAAAGAAGAAATTAAACAAAAACAAACAAACAAAAAATGCCAGGTTAGAAAATGCTAGCTGCATTGTTGTAAAGAAAGCGGTCAATGAAAGCCACATCCAGAGCATTTCTAGCTTACCAAAACAAAGTAAGATAGAAGGCATGGCCTACATGGAGGACATATTAAGTGCAAACAAATTAGTCAGTGGGAGAGAGTAACTGCCTATCTTAGGCATGGGACTGGGCATTGTATATTTGTTATACATTTTAATCCTAGAGGAAGGTTCTGGTATCCTTTTAACAAATAAGGGAGAAAATGAGAGACAGGTGGAGGCTATGGAGGACAAAGGATACACAAAGGCAGAGAAAGCATCCTAACCGGTCTTTCCTGACTCCACTGATCAAATTCTTTCTTCTATGCCAAGCTGCAAATTCTCTGAAAATGGTAACTGACAGTTTTCTTTAGATGGAAGAACTTTTCATTCAAAAGCTGGAAAGCTTTCAGAGCAAAGGAGGATATATAGTATATTTCCCACTGCAATGCATAAAGTGTACATTACACCTTATGAAAAATGGGAAAAGAAACTGCTCTTTAGTCATAATTACTAGGGTCTCTTATTATAATGGGAAATACCAAGTTTATTATTTCCCTTAAACGTAAGTGTGTGTAGGGGCGCCTGGGTGGCTCAGTCGTTAAGCATCTGCCTTCGGCTCAGGTCATGGTCCCAGGGTCCTGGGATCGAGCCCCGCATCGGGCTCCCCGCTCAGCGGGAAGCCTGCTTCTCTCTCTCCCACTCCCCCTGCTTGTGTTCCCTCTCTGTCAAATAAATTAAAAAAAAACCTTTAAAAAAAAAAAAACCATAAGTATGTGTATTTACTTTCAATGAAGTAAATGTGCCATTTTTGTAAGTCAAAAGTTATCAAACACTGGCAGTTGTATGCCATTCAATCAAAAATAGATGTGAGAAAAAATTTTATCCTTGTTAATTTCACATTTTATTTTATTATTTATTTAGTTTTGTTTTTGGGTTTTTTTTGACAGAAATTTAAAAAATTTTTCAAAATAAATTATATACTGGATTCATCACTTGCCAATACTTGTCAAGTGATATACTTGAAAATGTGATTATACTCCTTTAGAAAACAGAAAATGGGATATGATTTTTCATAGTGAAGGTTTAATTAAAACTTTACCTTTTTATCCTAAAGGATTTTGTCTTTATATATGCATGTGTGTGCCTCTGTATATGTCAGCCGAGGGTCTCATGGAAATGAGCAGAAGTGAAATAATATTTAGGAAGGACAATCAGGAATGTTCAACAAGGACTTGTTAGTACTTACAGAAAAGGAGATGGAAAGTGTGAATGCTTGTTGATAAAACTGTCATTTTAACTCCATTGAGAGAGTCTCTTTTCCCCAAGCTGCCTTAATGTCTTAAAATACATCCTATATTAGATGAAAAAATGGAGAAAGTAATCAGTATTATTCCAAAAATAAAGCATAGAACCTAATAATAGATGTGATTGCTAGAATTTATGATGTGAATAAAAAATTGTTGCACTTACAAGTTTATTAGGCAAAATGTCATAAGCTAAAAATATTTCTTCATGTGATTCTGCTATAAAGAAAGGAGATGAAACACATAAGTGCTCTATAGTATAATTAAATTATTTTTGTTAGTGGTAGTAGTATTGATATTATTGTTATATTCTAGGCAGTAGGGCATGAGGGGTAATGACACCTTTTAATTAAAAGACAGTGTAGAAAATCCTTCCCCAATTTATTATGTCTCTTACATTTGTAAAAATCTCAAGTGAGGAACATGCTCTGTGGCACTTTACCCCTTGAATTGATCATGCTGTCTGGCAGCAGAAAATGTTTAATTATCCTCAAACTTGATCTCCTGCTTCTGCTAGATAGAACATTGTGTTCAGAGCTGGGTAAGAAGTCAGACATGTAAACAATCTATTTGCATTAGCTCTTTTAATCTAATGTGTAATTTAATTCTTGCAGCTTCTCTCTTATAATACTATTGACTTTCTTAAGGGACTGGTGATAGCAGAGCCCTAGTTACCTTTCTCTACAGTCTCCACTTAACTATTGATTTTCAAATGTATTAGGGCAGAAACTAGGTGAATTTACAGCTTCAGGATATCCAAATGCTTTATTTCACAAACAATAGTTAGATATATGATCTAGATATTTGAAGAGGTTAGATACAAAAGAATGCCAGATTTTTAAAAATAGTATTTTTAAAACTTTGGGGCACAACTCAGCTTTAGGATCAATCAGAATCATTTTACTTCACTCATTACTTACATTAAGTGGATAAAATTAAGTCTTAAGAATTAAAATATATTTCTTAGATTTATATTCACAAAAAGCTGAATTTGTTCTTCCAGCAGCTAGCTTTTCATTCTGGATCTCTACACACAGCAGACCATGTAGACTCTTACGTTTCTTAGGAGCCTCCCCTCAGGTATCTCAGGGACCCTCACTGACAGTAAAATTACAAAAGCGCATTTCACAAGAGCCATTAATAAAAATGAATAGTGACATGTTAAATTTGAGCCAGCAACTTACTGATGCAATCAGTGGGATATAAAATAAGGTGGGGGTGGTCACTCATACATTTCAGGACAAGTAAGAGAGGCCCTGGTGTTTATCTGAAGGGTTCATTATGAGAATTGCCAGAAGATTCCTTTTAAGATGGAAATTAATATGATGATGGTAATATGAGATCTCCATTCATCTTTAACTGATAGTCATGATACCCACCTAATCAATAGAGGCAGTTTCAAAAAGGACTCATATAATTATAAACATAGGGACCAAATTTAAATCATAATTTAGTTGAATAACAAAAATATTTCAGGATTAATTCAACTAGAGCATGTTATACTCCAGAAGTAGAATATAAATAATCTACAGATTTCTATTTCACAAATGCAGAGAATTTTTTTTTAAATTTGATGTGGATGAATAAAAGTATAATCGTCAGCTAAATGAATAACTCATTGTACTAAAAGGCAAACAAAAAACATTGCGCAAAGGAAGATAATCCATCCATCTTCCCAATGTTGTGTATTTCAAATCTTTAATAGAAAACATAGTCATTCATTTGAGTATTCAAAAGTAATGTATTACTGCACTCTAAACACTGGGAATAAAGATATCTGTCTATCTATCTAACTATATGTGTGTGTGTATATATATATATATACACACACATACATACATACATACACTTCAGGAGCTCACTGGCCCTAAGGGTAATAGACTAGCAAGCCAAATATATGATATTTCATGATGAGTAGCCTAGCTATATTATGCTATCAAACCATAGAGACTGATCATCCAAACTCGGCCTGGGAGAAGAAGGGTTTTAGGAGTTTATACTAAAACTGAGCCAGGTCAGAAAAATAAGAGTAAGTTCTAGAATGAAAAGGAAACAATCTTTTAAAAGACAGCAGCATACATATTACGCTTGTTCAAATTTTATGTCTTCTTCTAATAGACAACTGAGGTCAGGATTTTTTTCTATTTAACTTTTATACCTCTGATTTTATGAAATATTTTCATATAGTTGGTATTCAATCAAGATTATTAAATGAATAAAATTAAATAAGTAAGTCCATCGGATCAGTCACTGAATGTATATATATGCAAAAACTGAAGATATATACTTAATAGGATATATGCTGAATGAAGATCAGCAACATCAGAAGAGACTGAAGACAGAAAAATTAAACCAAAGAAAAAGTATGATATGCTAAATAAAACTGACTTATGAGAAGTGATGTTGACATATGTCAAAAACAGGAGTTTAGAAGTACACTGAAGATTATTTGAGTTGAAATAAGAGGAGCAAGAAAGAGAAATAAAATCACAATAGAGGACCAAGCTGGAGGGACTATGTGCTGTATTTCTGCTATTGATGAGAAACCTGTGATAGCATCACATCAGTGTTGAGCAACTTGAAGAGACACAGAAAGAGATGGTGAGTCTCAGATGTAAGACAGACCATTTTAATTAACATATAAGAAAATTAACTGTTGGGGCACCTGGGTGGCTCAGTCGGTTAAGCATCAGACTCTTGATTTTGGCTCAGGTCAGGATCTCCGGGTCCTGAAATTGGGCCCCAGGTTGGGCTCTGTACTCAGCAGGGAGTCTGCTTAAGATTCTCTCCCCCTTTCCATCTGCCCCTCCCCCTGCTTGCAGGAGTGCTCTCTCTCTCACTAAAAATAAATAAATAAATCTTGGGATCTATTTATTTGGGCAGCTTGGGATCAGTGTTGTAACAGAAGAAAATAACAGAGAAAATATATTAATTACTTAGCTGTCTTTCATTTCTGACTATTCTGTCCAAAGAATACTCCTAATGTGGTAAAGGAGGTAACAAGTGGCATTTGGTGTGGCTTGAGTGCTAAAGAATACATGGTCTTCCAAATAAGACACGTGGATTTAAATACTTTGACTTGGGGGCAAATTATATTCTCTCAGCATTAATCTGATGGAGAGATAAAATGCCTGGACTGATGGCAGTGAACAAAGCAGATGACAGAGAATGAGAGCTAAAAGAGGAAGACTGGAAATGAAGATGATCCTGATTAAACCAAAGTGTACCCACCAAAATACAAATTTTGGGATTCCCATTATTCTCAAGGAGAATTCTGTAATGGATAATTTAAAATACTCCTCTCTTTTGAGAGGGTTGCAAATATGAAGGAAAACCAACTTGGTTTTATCTGGAGGTGGTCATAGAAAACTAATTTTTTAATTCCTTTGCCCTTTCACTTCCCTGCTTGACAACATTTACTGAAATTTTTCTATGTGCAGGCAGGAGTAAGGATTAAGAATTCTCGGGACACCTGGGTGGCTCAGTCAGTTAAGCGGCTGCCTTCAGCTCAGGTCATGATCCCAGTGCTCTGGGATCGAGTCCCGCTTCGGGCTCCTTGCTCAGCAGGGAGCCTGCTTCTCCCTCTGCCGGCAGCTACCCCTGCTTGTACTCTCGCTCACTCTCTCTCGCCCAAGCTCTCTCTCTCTAACAAATAAATAAATAAAATCTTTAAAAAAAAATAAGAATTCTCAAAAAAGAAAAAAAAAAGTGATTCATGGGAAGCACCACATTTGGGTTCAAGCAATCAACTGTAAGCATAAACAGTTTTACTCGTCTTAGAGGTGGGAGGGAACTTTTTTTTTATTTTACAATTTATATTGTTCAAAAAGGGCCACTGCTTTATTGAAAAAATTCAAAATCCTCTTCATTTTAGAGATACTTGAGGTAGCTGTTTGAAATTTAGCCTGAAGAACAGAAGGAAATCTTCAGAGGGAGCATGACAACTCTTCCTACAGGTGGTGGTGGATTGTCATGTGGAAAAGAGACAAAAAGCAGGATCTAGGAACCAACAGGCAAAAGGTTTATTTGATTCATTTAGAATGAGAACAGTACTTAATCCTCTATTACACAATCCGTGCAGAAGCTAGAGACTACTTATGGATAATTTCTTGGTGAGAGTATAATGGTCAAGTTTAAATGACACTTCATGTTACTCTTTTTTTTTTTTCTTTTTTTTTTAAAGATTTTTTTTTTTATTTGAGAGAGAGAGTGAGAGAGAGAGAGAGCACAAGAGGGGGGAGTGGGAGAGGGAGAAGCAGACTCCCTGCCAAGCAGGGAGCCCGATGCGGGACTCGATCCTGGGACTCCAGGATCATGACCTGAGCCGAAGGCAGTCGCTTAACCAACTGAGCCACCCAGGCGCCCCACTTCATGTTACTCTTAAACCTAGAATTATAATACTCTGTTAAAGTTTTTGTAGTCCTTTAATAGTCCCATGTTTAAAAAGTTATTTGGAGTGGACACTGGCAATAAGTAGACTCATTTAAAAATCTTTTTATAGAAATTAATTCAGATTTATATAATCTTTAAAAGATATAATCAAGAGACCATATAATTGTCTATGATTTTCAAAATGGTTTATTCTTAGAACAAAGCTCATTGTTCATATTTCCTATAGGACAATTGGTTCAAACAATATGAAGAGTATTCTGCTAGAATAGACAGACTAATAGACTCCTATTATTTTTAAGTGCTGGCTAGGCTTCAGACAGAGCCTGTGAAGCTTTCATAACAGGAGATCTTCTATGATAGTACAGTATCACTTTTGGAGGTTTTAGAGATTCATCCCATCATCCATGTTTCAGATGGTATATAATATGATATCGGCATGGGTTCATCCATTCCTATGGTTGTTCAAAATTTCCTCTTGTGTGTTATAATAGTTCAGTCTCCTACTGCCATTGGAATAGCTTCCCCATTGGTAAGTAATATTTTGCACAATTTAATTTTATGATGGTAATTAGTGCTTTATTGTTTCTTTTTTGTTAAATAAATAAGGTCAATAACTTTTATCCTTTTGACATTAGTTATAAATGCTGGATTATTTCAAGAAATTAAATACCTATATATTCATTTTAAGTATTTTCTAATACACATCCTATGCTACTTTCAAGTGCTATTATTAAATATTATGAATAGTGTTCTCAAGAATATAGGAGATAATCTTTTCTTATTATCAAATATCATAAAAATATAACTGGAAACATTTCTCTCTGATTAACACTATCTTTACTAAATCAAGCTGAAATCACTTAGAACTATGATTTTTTTGAAAACTAAAATAGATTTTACAATTTCTTATTCTATTAAATGCACTGTTTATAACAACATTTTTTCTGGTTTATTTTTACGAAATAGAAACATGTTTTAATCCAACTGGAAGTATTTAGATCAGTTCAGGGGTGATATGGCAGCTTTATGGTACCAACTTTTGTTTTGCTACTCAACTGTCTCTATCTAAAAGAACTGCAAACCCAAACCAGCTGCTTTAAAATGATTTCTTAACCTCTAACAATTCCTGCTTATATCCTATTGGCAACGATGCATCACAGGCCACTGTTAGTTGTTAGAAAAGGTGGGAGGTTAGGAAACTGATCCAGACACATTGCTGCCCCACACCATAAATGGGTTAATATTAACACAAAAGAAGAAAATGAACGTCATAAATGCAAATAATTGTCTGGCATAGAATTGAAGGGACTAAAAATTCCAAGGAAAACAAGAGTGTGTGAGTTAGTGTCTTGAGAGATAGGCTAGAAGAAGGGGCACCCTTAGAGAGAAGCTGTCTCATATCTAATGCTTCTAGCCATTGTGGTCAATGGTTCTTTAATTCATACGATGCTTGAACAGTAGTTGAAATACTAATTGAACTATTATTATGAATCAAAAACACTTCAGGAAAATTCCTTGAAGAATGTCATTGCTTCAGGTACTGTTCAGCTCATAAAGGAAATAAATACATGAAAAAAGAATAATGAAAAAAAAAAAAAGAATAATGACATAATACCTTTGCCCTTAACAAGTTCACCCTGAAACAAGTGACAAAAGAACAGAAAGCATAATGATATAAGTACAAATAGGAATATCTATAATATTCTACAGGAATAAAAAATAAACAATTTGTTCTCACTGGAATGGGGAAAGGTCAAATAAATTAAGGCAACGTGGAATCAAAGAGTGTAAGAATTTTTAAAAGGGTCAAGGCTTCACAGAATGTGGTTAGCAGAAGCCATCCATTTTTCTAACAGATGTATGTAGACATGGTTTTATAAACTTTTTAAAGGAAACTTCAAGAGGGTAATTTCAAAAAAGATTATATGTTCAATGCTCACTGATCCATTAAATTGCATAGTTTCCCATATCCCATGACTTAGTTTGTCATAATTATAATTTGAAGATATTTCTGAAAAGGCATATAATATTACCATAGTCCTAAAAATGACAACCCCATGGAGAAGATTATAGCAGAAGGCTAGCAGATTATTCAAGGGTTGTGAACTTGGTTAATAGAATAAGTCAACTTTCATACTGAAAAACATATAACACTAAATGATATCAAATGGGCATATGAACTCTCTAGCTTCTTTTTCACCTTTTAATAGTCTACCTTTATATGCCCTACATCCCAAATTGACATCCCTGAAATCAAATCCCATCATTAATTCATTTAACTATTAATACACAGAAAACAACAGGACAAAATTCTTCACAGCATCCTGTGACTGGATTCAACTTCAACGATTAGAGCCTTTGTCAGTTTCATTACTGAATGATTTTTTTTTAGGTATTGCCATCTGCATAGTAAGTTAAACAGAAATTAGTGACCTACAATTACCATTCTAAAACTATTCTTACATCTGAATATCCATCTCAAAGACAAAAAGAAGACAGGAAAATAAAAGAAAGGAAAAGAAAAGTTTTAAAAGGCATCAAAAATAATATTAGCATAAATGTTTAATATTTTCCCCAATGTATAACCTAGGTAACATAAAAGTCAAATATGACATGATTTTTAACTAAATGTAATGGATTTTTTTTTCAAATAATACTCCTGGAGACCAACTACTTAAGGAAGTAATAGCTATAGTGAGCAAAAAATAAAGTTACATTGGTTAAGCTTTATTTTACCACATCATTTGAAAGACTTGAAAAAAATGAAGCTAACCACAAACACAGATGAACTGTATATACAACAAAAACATTTGGTTAAAATAAGGAACTAAGATTTCTGAGAATGATAAATGTGTTTTCACTTTAATAATAATAACTTTTTAATAAATTGATTTACTCAGAGCTTTAATGTGACAATTTTTACCACTATGGGGCACATGAAAATAAAAATGGTGCAAATATTTTGCATCAAGGAGAAATCTTATTGCATCTGCATTTTACACTCCCATTTTCTTAGATATTTTTGAGAACAGCACAAGACTTAATAGGACCTATTATTTATTTATTTTTTTTAGATTTTATCTATTTATTTGAAGAGAGAGAGATGGTGTCCAAGCAGGGAGAGTAGCAGAGGGAGAGGGAGAAGCAGGCTCCCTGCTGAGCAAGAAGCCCGATACGGGACTCGATCCAGGACCCTGGGATCATGACCTGAGTCGAAGACAGATGCCCAACCAACTGAGCCACCCAGGTACCCCAGGAGCTATTCATTTTTAAGCCCTGTTTATGTCATGAAATGGAGGAGAAACGCAACCAAAAAAAAAAAAAACCCCACAAAGTTAAGTTTTCCAAATTTTATTTATTTATAATAAATGTCATAATGTAGTATACTCTATCATAACTCTATCATAACTCAAATATTAAGCTAACTTTGAAATTCAGTTTTTAGTTAGCTTGAATTATTAGTTGAAAATGAGAAATTAACAGTTATGTTTGTGAAGATTTCTTTTAATACTAACCCTCACCCATTTTATTTTTATTTGAACACATCAGTTACCTTGGGCATATTTAACAATTTTTATAGAGGCTTTGGAAAATCTAATAAGGCTCCTCTCTGTCGCTGGCTTTGCTCACTTAACCTCATCTCCATCTTCTTGAGCTTGAAAAGCAGGGTTTTCCATTTTATATACAAGAAAAAATTATAGAGAGACACTTTAAAATAAAAGGCACCATTTTTAAAAAGAGTTTATTTTTCAGAGAGAGAGCGAGCATAAGCAGGGGAAGTGGCAGGCAGAAGGAGAAGCAGGTTCCCCTGAGCAAGGAGCCCAGTGCAGCACTTGATCCCAGGACCCTGGGATCATGACCTGAGCCGAACGCAGACGCTTAACTGACAAAGCCACCCAGGCGTTCCTAAAAATTATTTTTGTACCAAAAGAGATGGAACAGATTATCTTGCCTTTCACGGAGCCATAGGTAGCTTTATAAGTTACCCGTAATTATGATTTAAAACAATGCGTTTGCATAAATCTTTCATTGGCTGTCTTAATGCCATTTGAATTTTAACTGTGACTAAATATAGATCTGTCCTATGGAACAAGTGACTTGACTTTTCTAAGTCTCAGTTTTTTTATCCATAAAGTGGGGATGAAATTTATCTTGCAAGGTTTTTTGAAAGAGTCAGAAAAGATAATAAAGGTAAATCATTATAATGCTTGACCCATTAAATATTAAAATGTTATTCATCTTCTCTTCTGGCAGCTAAAATCTAAGTAGCTATGTTTGTTATGCATCATTTTGAATCAGTAATTAGAAATTAAATAAAAGGATATGTATTGATTTCAACAAATCAAGTATATATCATCTTTTGCAAAAAGAAAAAAGCTAGCGTCTTGATATGAATACTCTAAAAGTCAGCAAATCTGAGACTCAGGTGATGTTTTGTTGACACTGTAATTATACTTAGTCTACTTCTGGGGTTCACTCTTAATTTTCTTAACTTGAAAGTTACCACAATTAATACAGCTCTCTAAAAAATATTTTGTTAAAAAATAAATCTGATGGAAAATAAAGTAGATATTTTTGAGAACAGCACAAGGAAAATTAGGAATAAAGTTGAAAGGAGACAAAAGACTGAGAGGAAAAAAATTAATCACAGTTATCTTCTGCTTGCTTTTCCCTAAAAAAAAAAAATCACTTAGATAATAGCTATTTTGGTGTGAGAAGAAATGTGTAGGATTTCTGCTGTTTTAAATATTTGAAATTTTATTCTCTTTTGACATAAAACAATGGAACACTCTGATAATCTATACCATGTTGGAAAGTATAAGAGAAAACTGCTTAAACAGTATTTAGAAAACAGTACCAATAAACCTTATTACAAGCATTAAATGTGTTTAAAAAGTTGGTATTAATTCATACCTGCAATTGTCAAATGTGTATGACTTAAATGTTAAAATTCCATGTTATTTTATTTTTTTAAAAGATTTTATTTATTTATTTGAGAGAGCGAGAATGAGAGAGAGAGATTGAGAGAGAGCACATGAGAGGGGGGAGGGCCATGGGGAGAAGCAGACTCCCCACTGAGCGGGGAGCCTGATGGGGGACCCGATCCTGGGACTCCAGGATCACGACCTGAGCCGAAGGCAGTTGCTTAATCAACTGAGCCACCCAGGCACCCCAAAATTACACATTTTAAATAGTCTTCTTAATTATAAACCCAGCCTTTCTGTAGTCTACACAAACCAGATAAGCAGCTAGGATATTTAAGAGTTAGGGGATAAATAATAAACGTATATATTATACACATATATTATTATATGTATGTGTATAACATATACATATAAAATACATATGTATCAGTTATATTATCTAATAAAGCCATATTCTGTTAATACAGATATGGATTTATTCCAAAAGTTTAATCATATGTATCATTAATAGTATAGCTGTTGCATTTTCCAATATTGATAAAGTTATTCAAGTTTTTCATTTTCACGGACTCCAGACGAGCTACCAGATGCTGAAACTCTCCTTCTGGGTTAAAGGTTTGTTTCACATCTAAACTTTTCCTGTTGAATGCTAAATATCTGCTGAAAGTCGGTTGAACACATAACAGTTTAGGAGTTGGAAGAGTTTGGTTTGGACAGGCTGTAACATCTAAATCTGTTACATGTGGTGACTCATTAACTCGGCTTTATTAACTACAAACACCAGAGTCTTTCTTGTTGACATCTTTAATCAGTAAAGGAACTAGTTGTAGTTGTCATACTATAAGCTTATTCAGTCACTGTTGAATTGCACCATTTCGTTATTTCTTTTACCAGAAAAGCTTTGGTGGAGGTCCTACTGAGATCTGGTATTCTAGCTTCACCGAGGCTCCCTCAAAAACTTGTTTGCTTTGTTGTCTGAGGACAAGCATTGGTGCTCTTCTATGTTCTTTTGGAAGGATGCTCAGCAGCACAGTACAGGTGACTTCTCCTGTTCTGCTCATGGGAACACATGCAAAAACCCTGCATCTGAAGCTGTTCCCACTTCAAAGATGAATGAACGAAAACTCTTGTCAGACACCATCATTTTGTGAAAGTCGCCTGATTAAACTGGTCTTCCACTTATAAAGCAAGACATATCAGGAGCTGGTGGTCCACTCATGCTGCAGAATCTTCCAGTTCAGTCAACATATTCTCTGGCACTTGAATGAAATATGGTGGGTAAGATTTCTTCTGAATTGCATCCTGATCATTCACATTTCCCTCTGAAATTGGAACTTACAGTTGTGCATGTTCAGAACTGTGCTGTGGCAAATCTTGTGCCTCTCTGCAATTTTGAGCTTGAAACACAGCAGCTACACTCTGTGATCCTAGCAATCTGCAACCCACCTCCTCCTCATATGTTAGCCATTGATTTCCATTGTGATGAAGGCTGTCCTTACATTTCAGCTTTCCCTCCAAATCTTGACTCAAAGCTTCTCTTTTGATCCTTGTGTCTCGTGGTTGGGAGTTCCTGATGTGGGCCTAGAATTTGCAGTTTGAGATGGCTTAGCATTTATAGTTGACCACCTTAGGGTTGACGATAGTTGGAGTCCACAGTGGAGGGGATTTACTGCTGTGGTAATCAGACTGTGATGGCAATATGGAGCCCAGGAAGCTGGCTGAAGACTGGTTATAGGTGGCTATAACCCTTTGGCTCTGGTTGGAACCAGAAAGGTGCTGGAGAGAAGGGAAAGCAGAAGGGGACATGGTGATGTGAGAATTCACTGTTGAAGAGGTAGAACATCTTTTCTCTGTGCATGGGTTAGGCTGGATAGTGGAACACTGGTCTGGCTAAAAGAGCTGGAGGTTTCAACAAAACGTATTCTTACATGCATTATCTTTCCTGAAAATTCTAATATTAATTAAACAAAATGGAAGCAAAAAATATTTTTTTAAAAAAAACAAGCATGGTCTTTCAGATAAGACTTCTACTCAAGTGCTTAACAGGGCTTACTATTAAAATGTATTTTAAAATAATAACTTGAGGATGTAGAAGTATGCATTAAATCCCACAGATTCTTTGCTTTGCAAATGGGCTATAATTTGGAGGTGATAGTAGTTTCCATTTTACTTGAGTTTGTAAATATTGCGATGGATGTTTTAAATTATAAATGCCCAAGACCTCCTTGAAATATGTTTATTTTAAAACCATTCCAATTATTTATTTTGTCATATGCTGATAGGTGAAAACAAATCAGTAATATGAGGTAGAGATCAGTAGTCAGAAGAGGTTAATTTAAATCAAATCTTTCTGTGTATAAGTCTGTTCCAAAAAAAGTTTTACTCACAGTGTGTGTGTGTGTGTGTGTGTGTGTGTGTGTGAATGAATGAATGAAAGAGTAATGTAGTGGGGAAAAAAGCATGAGTTTTGGAATCAGAAGACCTATTAGACCAACTTGGAATACCTATTTGGATGCCTTTAGGCATGTTAAGCTTTGTAGACTTTGATTTTGTTTTTAAAATGCTAGAACATGGGCTATAATTTGGAGGTGATACTAGTTTCCATTTTACTTGAGTTTGTAAATATTGTGATGGATGTTTTAAATTATAAATGCCCATTATTATCCATATGTGTGGCTCTGGCCAACCATACCATGTTGTGACTTTCATGGTACTTGTGGCACAATGGATATTTAGAGTGTATGTCATAGACTTTTCATAGTCACCTGGCTTTGTCCTCAATAAGTATCCTGCTAATAAACTCTACCACTACAATTTGGTCTCAAGATTTTTTTAGAAAAAAGTTAACCTTTATTGAATGTCCATTTACTAGAAATCATTCTAAGTGCATGTATGCATATTACTTAATTAATGTATATGTATAATACCATGGAGTATTTATTTTTAATTCCCATTTTTAACAAACAAAGCAAGCTTGGGCGCCTGGGTGGCTCAGTTGGTTGGGCGACTGCCTTCGGCTCAGGTCATGATCCTGGAGTCCCTGGATCGAGTCCCGCATCGGGCTCCCTGCTCGGCAGGGAGTCTGCTTCTCCCTCTGACCCTCCCCCCTCTCATGTACTCGCTCTCTCTCATTCTCTCTCTCTCAAATAAAAATAAATAAAATCTTTAAAAAAAAAACAAAAACAAAACAAAAAAAAAACAAACAAAGCAAGCTTAAGAATAACGTACACACACTGGTACTTAGGAAAGTTACAGGACTTTGGGGGTCAGAAAGGACATACTTAGAAATGTGTATGTTGAAGATTTGGATGTTAAAAGAAGTTAAATTGAAGTAAGTGTAGAACTGCTGAATAACAGTCTAAGGTGCTTGGAATGAAACTCACTTAGGAGTCATAGAAGATTATTTATGCTGAACCAGAGGTGGCATTGGAAAAAATATGGGAAGACTGAAAGAGCAATATATATACATCCTTCCTCTGAAGCCTACTTTTGTTTGTAGGCTTCATTATCATGCACTTCATTATCAAGAGAACTATGTCACCAATAGAATATATTTCCCAATGTGGTGCAGTAGGTTGAATAACTGGCCACAATCTTTCCATCCTCCTTATGTTTACATCCTTTCAATGTAGCTTGGAATCTCTTTCTATTAAAGAGTGGAATTTCTTTTTCCATTTCTTGAATATGGGCTGGCTGTATGACTTGGTTGGCCAATACAGTGTAGTATAAGTGATAGCATGCCAAGTCTAAGCTCAGGGGCTCAAGAATCCAGAGTCACTTCTATTCTCTCTTGGAACCCTGCCCAGTTGTCATGCAAACAAATTTCAGCTGGCCTGCTGAAACATGAGAGACCATGGAGAGAAGAGACATTCTTCCAGCTGCAGTCATTCCACATTGCCACTTCCAAGCTGACTTTACTATTGAGCTCAGACATATAACTGAGCCAGTGAAACAAGAGTTGCCCAAATAAGGCTAACCCAACTGCCAAATCACAGAATCATTAGTTAAATAAATGGTCATTATTTTAAACCTTTAACACTTGAAGTGGCTTGTTATGCAGCAAAAGCTAACTGATACATGGTCAATAGCCCCCTGGTGGAGGAATATGGTTACATTAGTTTATCATGCAGGGAATCTATATGCATTCTGAGCCTATAGGTTTCATTGACACTCTATCCAACTGTAACATAAACTTCTTTTTCACCAAATTGTATTAAACAAGTCAGAGGTGTCTGTCTTACTTCTTTAAGTTGTAACTTAAAATGAATATGCATTGTAATTTCACTCTCCAGTGAGTTCTGGCTTTCTGTTCCTGACATATGAATGGAAGGTGGCTTTGTTGATTGTCCAGTCCACTTTTGGAATAATCAAAAAACTGACTTCTGGTTTTAAGTCATTTTTACATTAGGATGCCACACAACTGTCTAAAATACCAAAGAGAAGAAAGGATTTCTATTGCATACAACATTTTGTACATTTTAGTTAGGCTTAGTGTAACTCCAGATTGGGAAGCTTTGTAGCATTTCACATATTTGCCTTTCTGTGCACAGACTCTGTGTATATGTGTGTATGTGTGCATCAAAGAATGAATGGCAATATAAAGCAAATTGTCTTTCTTATGCTCCAATGTTAATTAAAACCAAATGTCCCTTCCACAATGTAGCTAATATACTTTAATTATTCTGTCTTGTGCAGTTGTGACAAAAGGGAACATGCAATTATTAAAGAGAAAAAAGTACACATTGTACCAATAATTGTCCATATTGTGAAATAGTATTGCTTTTCTCCTGTGAGTAACTTGAATTGTTGCCAAATAATCCTCTCCACACCATTTAAGTAATGTAAATTATTCTTTAACAATAATTTACCTTTTTATTGAGTTTAACTGAAACATGTTTATTTCCATTTACCTTCTTTCCACAGTTTTAAACAATGCAAAGCCAAAAACAAAACAATAAGTTTTTAATGTTCTCTACTGGCATAAATTTTTTTCTTTTTTAAAAAAATTTTTATTGTTATGTTAATCACCATACATTACATCATTTGTTTTTGATGTAGCGTTCCATGATTCATTGTCTGTGCATAACACCCAGTGCTCCATGCAGAACATGCCCTCTTTAATACCCATCACCAGGCTAACCCATCCTCCCACCGCCTCCCCTCTAGAACCCTCAGTTTGTTTTTCAGAGTCCATCGTCTCTCATGGTTTGTCACTACTGGCATAAATTTTAAACATAATAAAGTGAGTGTTATTTTACATAAGAAAGAAGGTTGGTAGCAATCATAATTACCTTTAAATGTTAACCTTTTCCTTTCAAACATGGGAAAATCTATTCCTGAGATTAATTTTCTTCTTCTATTAAATTAAGATAAGGATACCAACAAAGATGGCAGATGGAAAGTGGTTGAAAGATTAATAGGAAACATGTATAAAGTGACAAGGTTACATAATAATCTTTCTTATAGTGCTCAATAATTATGAAACAGAAATAGAATCTATTAAAATAAATTCAGATTTCCAGATATTTGAATTGTTTCTCTGTCTCCCACTCTCTTAAATTATCTTTCTCTGGCTTCTAAATTATTTACTCTACCAAAGAACACTTTTTCTTCTTCTAAATGAGATGGTATGATAAACATTTGAGGACCTCACTCAAATCAAATGCTGATATGTCAGAAAAAGAAACTCACTAAATAAAACATAAGGGTGTCTAGGACAACCACCAGAGACGTTGTGTTCTCTTCCCAAAGGAGGAAGTTGATTTTCCCCCAAAAGCATTGATTAAAAGGATAACTGAAAGGAGGAAATGAAGCAGAGACCAATTTCAGTCCAATTTTGGTGGTCGTTTTTCTGCAGCTCTGTTCCAAGCCTATTATCTAGTATTCTGATAGTGAGGAGTCCGCTCTGGTAGAGGCTTTTTGATTCTGACATTAGCTCCTGTGTTGGCTTCAGAGGAAGTGGCTACCCTAGTGAATCAGTTCGTCATTGCTGTGGGAAGTGTTCTTGTAGCCTGAGTGAGAATCTGATTTTGGTCTTCAGCATTTCTATCAGTTTTGTAGTCACTTAATTCCCTGTATTGAATTTCTTTCTTGTTAATATACCTACAGAGTTTTCTTTCTCTTGGATTAAACCCTGATTGATACTGCTTCAAAATATTTTTGATAAGGCAATAAATTTGTCCAATACAGTAGGATTTCAGGAGAAAATGATTGAGAGATTAGATTCCGATTATAGGTATTCTTTAATGCCTCAGTAACAAATTGGAATTCACTCTGAAATTCATAACAAGCCATGAGAGGGGTCTTTGAGCAGAGAAGTAGCATGATTAATATGTATTTTACAAAAATGAATCTGGAATCTGTGCATGGAGTAAATGGAAGTATGCTAGGCCAGAAGCAAATGGTTTGATCTGATGCAAACAGTTGGAGCTAGTACCAGTTACAGCATGGAATAATTGATAATTCTCTGAGACAATACCCCTTTCATAAACAATAGGCATAAAATATTTTCAGTACTATTAGAAAAATAACCAAGAAGAACCCATTTTATTTTTTTTTCAATTACAGCCAACAGCTTTCATTTTGTTAACGGCATTGTAACAGGTTTCCCAGCTAACCCATGGGCATTGTAGTATGTAAATGAATAGATATGGGGTGCATACATCAAGTATCCTTACTCTGACTGAAAGTTCCTGGCAAATACATCAGTTCTTGAAGCTCAAATACACCAGTTATTTTAATTAAACTGATGGAGCATTGGCAGAATCAAAAACAACTTGAATATTTCCCAGTAATAAAACCAAGTGCTCAGCCTTGTATACCTACTCAGTACATGTTAATTTTCTTACTCTCCATTATATCTACAATACTGAAAACTCCCTGATATTCCAAGACAAAGCTAGGCATGTTCTGAGGCTAGAAGGTGCCCCTAGGTTTAGATATTTTGTCTATGAAATACCCAGGCAACTGTATAACCATTGAAGGAACTGCCTAAGCACCATTTGAGAA
This sequence comes from Phoca vitulina, assembly GCF_004348235.1. Taxonomy (NCBI): domain Eukaryota; kingdom Metazoa; phylum Chordata; class Mammalia; order Carnivora; family Phocidae; genus Phoca; species Phoca vitulina. The sequence goes on along the minus strand of NW_022589709.1, from coordinate 31,312,455 downwards.
GATAAATATCCCCTGGTGCTCCAGGAAAAGTAAAGCACAAATTCAATTATGGGGCCAGAGAGGGGAGAAAACTTTCTGAGGAATAGAGTGCTCAAGATGAGCAGTGAAACAAAAATGGAAGAGTGGAATGCACGGAAATAGTATGAAGAAAGGTAATAACCAGTATGGGAAAAGAAAGATATAAGAATTTAAGTGAGGTTGAGTCTATATTGTGGAGGAGAAGAAATGGCCTGCTGAGAAATCAGTATTTAATTGATGGACTATAGAAAAACTTTAAAGGATTTTAAGTGGTAAATTGATAAATAATTTACAAAAACCCTCTAGTGTCTACATGTCATTTCCAGATGGAATTCCTCAGAAAGACAAGTTTAATTTTGCCTGTGCAGGGTTGGCCTATAATATAAAGGTTTTACAAAAAAAAAAAAAAAAATTGCCAACATTTGCGAAGTTGGATATATTACAATTATCAAGCTCAGACGTCTGGCTTTTTAATTTTTTAAATCAGAAGATATGTAAACAGCATGAACTCCTACTTGGCAACTGTAGTAGGTTTAGAGATGAAGCCTTACTTGATTTCATATTTTGAGGCAATGGCATTACCACTGTGGCTCCCTTTGCCCTTTTTTATACTTTCCACCAGAACATTTTACTTATCCATGGCCTCATTATATCTGAGAGATATGAAATCTGATTTATGGAACTTCCTATATCCCACCCCATATAAATCTGTGAGATACTTTAAACAGCCCAATATATTTGGCCACCATAGGATTTTCAGTACTATTATCCATACAAGTTAATAGACTGTTTATTTCAGGTCTGTTTTCCTGGGCAATTGCTCTGGTTAACAATAAGTGGGAATAAATGTGGATAAAAGAGATATAAGTATAGAAGCCAAACTTTACATTTGATTATGCTTTCATATTTATTACTTGAAAGAAAGTTTAAATTTGTTCCCTGTGTAACCAAAGTGGAGGGAAAAAACTCTAATTTAAAAATCGCATACTCACTGAATGCTAATTTATTACATTCATCAGTTATAATAAAATGTGTCTACATGTTTAATTTTGCTCTTTCATATTTAAATATTGAATGAATATTTATTTTATCACTATAGTGAAAAGTTTTGCATTAAAATGATTACTTTTTTATTACAACAAATAATAATTTAGCTAAATGATTGTCTCTGTATGAAGGCCCTTGATTAGGCTTACATGGGTCCTTGATCACAAGAAAAGTCAGGAGGTTTTGGAAAGTTTGGAGATGCCTAGCTGAGACATTTAGAATACTACAATTTTGACACTGTCGGGGTTTTGTGATTGCTTTCTGACTAACTAGAAGGTAAAGTCAAGGGAAAGGCAGAAAAGAAAAAGGACACAGCTGGGCATGATGTTCCTTCTGACTGCAAAATCAATTCCTGGCACCTGAAAGAAGCAGAGAAGGATAAGGGATTTCCGTATCTTAGAGATGTGCTGTGTCAACCAGAAGCTCAAGCAAACACGGGGAAAATAAAAGTAAATGTTTCTAGATTTTGTAACTTTCATGTTCCAATTTGCTATGTTTGCACCACTTGTTTACAAAGCCACTGAGTCAGGCCCACAAACTTAAGATTGTTTGCTCACCAAAATAATTTCAAAAAATAAACCAAGTCTTTAACCATTAAACAAACAAAAAAATATATATAGCGTTAAAATAATGCTGCTGCTAAGTGTACATGTAGTGTGTAGAATTATGGTTTTCTGGTGGTAGCTTTATGTCATTTTGACCCAGGCTACCTACCAGGAATATTTCACAGATCACCTCTGATGGCCCTTATTTGAACATGCGCGCGTGCGCGTGCATGCACACACACGCACACACACCATGAAGAGAGGAACATATGAAAGAAATGGTATCCAAATGAAAATTCCAGGTTATTAGCATATAGGCTAAATCTGCACTATGACATAGGGTCTGGTAAAGGCTGTGATATAGTTCACAGTGTAATGAAAACACTTCCTGTTTCTTAAATGTTGGCTTTATTTTCTCTATCTGCCTCCTAACCAAAATCAAAGTAAAAGGGCAAGTGACATCATCAGACATGTATAGTCAACTGCAGTATAACTACATCACATGGAGGTGGATGGTACACAAAGGAAGTGGAAAATAAAGAGGAATGGAAAAAGCACAATGGCTGGAGTACAGTTTGATCTCACCTTTTAAAAAGTGTAACCCTATCAATGTCTTGGACTGATGCAATTTGATCAGCAGCTTCTCTTCTCTGCAGGAAGCGCTAGTACGGAGAGGGGGGAAAGAAGCAGAAACACTATGCAACGCCCCTCTTTTGCCCTGCTCCCCTCATACAGCATGTTCCTATTTATAAGTTCTGTTTATGTCTTCATTGATAAAATCAACTTCCTCGAATAATCAGCACACAGACTATGTGTATCCAGGTTTATAGATTTAAAATACATCCTGTGAGAGTCTATTGTTTCTAAAGAAAAACAAACAAAAAAAAGCATTCAGATAAAGGCCATAGTGTAGAGATACAGAATTTTAGCATTTGCCGTCTCATTTTGAGATGCAGTTCTGGACTTTAGGAATTTCAAATTATTCCTGTGATTTGCAGACAAAGCAAAGTTCAGTGAGGCAGTATTCTTCATTAAGAAACATTTAACTCAGTAATGGTCTGGGCCAACTGGAGAATGAAGAAAAGCAATTTAAAAGAGCACAGGATCTGTTTTAAGAATAATCACTCGTTCACCATATAAAATGAATAATTTAGATGGCCGTTAGCCACAATTATTATAGGTGGGCAAAGGCAAATAGAAAATTGTATAATTTCATGGATGTTAATTGCATTTTGGTTGAGGAAGAGAAATTCATGCACTCGCTGAACTGAACTATAATATTAAAATGAAACAACTATTTGGTTGCTTGTGAACTCATCAGAGTTTTAAATTGCATATTGATCTTTTTTCTAATTTTTAATGTATTATTATAAAAAATATATAAATATACCAAGCATCAAGCTTCAGTAATTAATAAGTCATGGCCAATACTGTTTTACCTAAATGTCTACACAATTTCTCCAATCACCCCACCCAGATTTTTAATAAATATTTGCACATCCTATCATTTAATCTGTAATTTTTTATATTGATTCATTTTATGCTGCTATCATGTCAATTCTGAGTTCCTCTCATTGTTTTCAATGAGACTTCTCAAATGACTGAAGCAAAGGAAATGAGCCACATCTACCAAAATATATCAACATTCTGCTTTTCTTGCATGAGCATAGTTTTGTGGCTATTACAGTGGCTGATTGCTGAGATAAAGTTATTTTAGGTTTCCTTGTCCTTATAGTCATTAGTTCCATATATTACTTATGAAAGGGCTCGATAAATGCTTGTTGAATGAGTTCAGAGTTTCTATATTTTATGACCAATTACTCTCAATTCATGTCACTGTTACATGTAAGTAGATACTCATAACACAAAACCTGTAACAGTACCTACCTCGTATCATCAGAAGAAAATGTGAGTGCATATGGAGCACTTCGCACAAGCCCTGGCTTGTGATATACTATTAAATATTTGAACTTAATATTTATGTTTTTGTTTATTATTGAAAGTGATTTTGTAATAGCAGCCACAGAGGACTGAGGATCTGCAAACCTCCCTGGGGCAGACTTGCCTTCCTGATCATTCATGGAAAGAGAACTCTTCAAAATCTTAAAAACACTTTGGAGCTTGGATATATTTCTTCTGTACTCAACTGATATCAAAAACAGCCTTTTATCAATCATACTTAAACCATAGTGACAGAATGATAGTTTTGTCTTCTCAGTGCAAGACTTCCAAATACTCTGGATATCTACAATGCAGATATTCTAAGAGTGATGATCAATAGGTATGGCTCTCTTCCCCCGACTGCCTAGAATCACACTAATTACCTCAGTAGGACACTCTTGCTCTCTAGAGCTTTAATCTCTACATAGAAGAGTGTCAAGTGGGAGAGAAACTGGATAGGGGAGTGGGAGTGTGAATATCCTTCATTACTAAGAAGAGTGCATTAATAAATCAAGAAGCATTATTAAGAAAAAATAGAACTAAATCTTTGATTAGATATTTCAGCGGCATTAACCATTTTCTCTCCTGCGAGACACTAGCAGTCTGGTTGAGTAATGGACTCTAACAGATGGAACAATTCCACAGCAATGGAACACCACCTACTGTAGTTCCAAAATATAAATGTTGTATTACATTCCACAATTAAAACTTAACTAAATAGATAGATAATATGTATGAGAACGGATCTGCAAAAAAAATCAGTACTCTTTAACTAAAATATAATTAGATTTCATCCTCAGAGACTGTGATTATGTAACTCTGAGCTAGATCCTCAAGAATTTATGCTTTTAAAAAACTCTAGAGGCAATTTTGATACACACTCCTTGTTGAGTGACGAGAAAAAGACTATGATGTGAGCTGCATATGTACAATACAGAATGTAATATGTATGCAAAAATGATGTCACTTTATGTCTCCAGGAGTTCCCCAACTGGTCCTCTAAAATTACATAAGTGACTAGTACCTATCAAACACTCAAATGATATTTGATTAATTAGCCTTTTAATTTTTATGAATTAACTTTTTATTTATTGAACCATTGAAAGTGAAGTTAAATTTTAATGGGGCCTCTGAGTAGAACATGGGTCAGAAAATTGATCAAATATTGTTACTCACAGAAGATTAAAAAAGAAATTCATGAAATGCAAGAACAAAAATGTAAGGCTCAGGTTTATTGCATGAGATATACTGAGTTTAGGTGAAATCTACAACAAGGAGACTTGAGGTAGGCCAGAAAAGATACATAAATATTTTCCACATATGCATGTATATTATTTTAAGAGATCTTTTCGGAAGCATTATTAAAAATTAACCTAAAATTAGCTTTTGCTAATGCATTAGAAACTCAAGAAATGTCTCAAACTATTATGAAAGTTATATTAATCATTTTAGAAGATTCCAACATATGTCAGAGTAAAAACATGTCTTAGCCAACTCTATAAAAATTAGTTTCATACTAACAGATTTTCTCCCAGTATATTGTTCAGACATATCCTGTTTGTTTGCCTTTTTTAATCAAATTATTGCAATGAATTTCCATATAGTAACTAAATGCATGACCTGCCACCTATAACCAGAATATACTTATCATACAATATTTTCACCTAATACCCAATACACTTAAAATTTCTGAAATTATAGCTAAATTGGATAGCTTACATTTTACGGCAATATTAGGGTCTGTATTGTTTGCAGCACCAAATTTTGGTATGTCCTAAGAATTCAGCTTTACATTGAAATAGAAACACCACAGAAAATCAGTCCTATAATTGTGGAAAATGTGCCAATGACTGTATGTGTAGTTTCTGCCTAATACTATAATCTAAGGGACAACATTTACCTCTTGTCTAGGACCTCTTTCAAATATGGAGATGGAAGCAAGAATCAATTAAATATCAGGCAAATATTTGATCATATTCTGAACCATGTTAATAACTTAAATTGATTTCATTCCATTCTCTTGTTGAGCTGCCTGCATGCCTTTGTAAACTTGGGCATGGTAGAGGTTAGGGCTGATTTTTTTGAGAAATGTATATAATGATCTTTATTTTCTGTGTAAGTAAACAGATGATAGCCAGTGGTAACCCTGAACAGACTTCATAATTATAGTGGAGCCCATTTTGTGATATCTTCTAACTAATGAATTAGTGAGGAAAACTCAATAAATGCTCAGAGTTCGTCCACGTTCTTTCAGTTATCTGTCTCTAATGCCTCAGGCAATAAACCAAATCACATTTAAATAAAAATATTTTTAAAAGCCATTCTAGATATTGCTCTGTCCTGACATGCTTTTTTGCTTCTAAAATGCTCCAGGTGTTCATATCCTGAGAATTGTGTAAGCCAATCTTTGATAGAAAATTCCATTTTAGAGGGAAAATAGCACAGGATAGAAGTGGCAATTTTTTTCTACCCAGGTCTCAGTGAAAAGTAAAACTTCACTTACATGAAAATGAAGGTATCATCTACAAAGATTTTTTTTTCTGAGGTATATATATATTAACAAGATTGTAAGGAAATCATTTACTGATGTTTTATGGATAATCATTGCATATATTTAAGTTAAACAGGCATTCATTAAACACCTACAAGGGATGAAGCATCCAACTCAGTACATTACACCTGCCTCCGAAAAGATTATATTCTAGTGAGAAAACAGAGAAACATGTCAGCATTGAAGACGGACTCTTAGCATACCTGGAAGGTTTCAGGATGATGTTTATATGACCTTTTTTCATCAATAAGACCTATCTCAAGTATAAATATATAATTACTTATATAAGCTTACTATTTCTAGATTGGAAGATCCACGAGGACAGAAAAAAACCTCTGTTTTAACAGTTTTACCACTAGAGTCCAGCATAGTATTTAGCACACAGTAGGAACTCTGTTAAATAAATAGCAAGTCATATGAGTTCTAAGTTGTGATCAAAAGATAAGTGAGACTGAGCAAAAATGTTTGCTGGGAAGGGCAAGGTTTAAGTAAAGGAAGGAAGGGGTAGGATATTAGTGACAAGGCTATGTTAGACTGAGTGCAGATCACAAGCCAAGGTTTGAAGCAGGACCGGCGAGGAGTGCTACAAGTAAGAGTGTTCAGAACAGGGCATTCCTGGACATGAAGCTGGGAAGCTGCACAGGACCACACTGAAACATGATAGGCTATGGGTCCCTTGGTTAGGCACTAAAGTCCATGCCAGAAGGAATAAGATGGCATATACGTTTGTACTCATACTATCACTACCTTCTCAAATAAACCAAAGAGCCTTAACTATTTTATCACTGATCAGAGCATACTTTCACAAGAAGCCAGGATGGTCTCTAAACAAACAATGGATAGAACCCAACAACTGAAACCTTTTTTCCATGCCTGTTCAGGATAAGATGAAGCTTTACAAGTTTCTCACTAGGGAAGTAATAACATCAAATCTGTGGTTTCACTTATTTTTATTGTAGAAGGGTGACAAAAGATACTGAATGCAGATACTGAATGTAATAGTTCATATGAAATATGAATATCCTATATTAAGTAAAAATGCCATATTCAGCCTAATTTTGTAACTTGATTAATGTATCCATTTGGCATTTTATTTTAGACTTAAATTTTTAAGATTATATTTACGTGTTTACATTACTTCTCATTTTTACTCTCCTCTAGTAGGATTTGTAGTTTATTTTCATTCCACAATAGTTTTTTTTCTCTTTATATACTCAGTAGGATTTCCAGGCATTGGACTTCCCTTCTGGAAATTGGGTTAAATATTTTAATATCCAGGGTCTTTTATAAATGGCTTACTCCTTCAAGTCTTCTGACATACTACTCTTATACTGTACTTCACCAGTCCTAGATTAAAACAGAGTTTATTTTGGGCTTAACTCATTGATTAGTATTTTTTTATAAAGACAAATAAAACATATCCATTTTAACAAATTCCCTATAATCATTTTCATTTTACTTGCCTGGAGATAATGAGATAAATTCATTAATATTACCTCCATTTTCGGGCGCCTGGGTGGCTCAGTTGGTTAAGCGACTGCCTTCGGCTCAGGTCATGATCCTGGAGTCCCTGGATCGAGTCCCGCATCGGGCTCCCTGCTCGGCAGGGAGTCTGCTTCTCCCTCTGACCCTCCCCCCTCTCATATGCTCTCTCTCATTCTCTCTCTCATAAATAAATAAAATCTTTAAAAAAAAAAAAAATATTACCTCCATTTTCAACTTTTTTTCTTTCTTGAATATAAAGTTATTTGTCTATATTTTAAAGAAAGGTTTACTATGTGTTTTAACTCTCAGATATGCTTAATTTTATTCCAGTGCATTTATTTTTCAGATAGTTTTGATGAAAGGGAGCACAACTGCCTATATGCATTGATTTTTTTCATTAAAATGTTTAAAAAATTAAAGTAAGAGAAAGCTAGTGTCATACAAAAATATATTGCACGGAAAACTAAAACCAAATATCCAAAAACTGTCCAACAAAGGATAGTAAAGCAGAGGTTAAAAAAATTGATTTCACAATTTTCTTATATTTATCACTTCACAAATATACCAAGACCATGTTAACTTAAGAAAACCTATAGTCAGACATCCAATAGTTAATACTTTTTTTCACTCTCTGATATCTGAGTGTGACTGATCTTTTTTGTTCAGCCCCATGCACATAAAAGGTATATATCTTTAGGTAATATTTCTATAGCAGAGTTTCCATTTTTCTACTTCAAGAATTCCAAATATATATCCCTAATGACACTAGTATCATATCATTGATCAAAAAATTTTCCCCATAATCATGTTAACAATATCATCTACTTAAATGTAAGCCTTGTTGATTCTTCCCTCAACAAATTTTTCAATGTCCCTGAAAATAATAAGATTTAAAAATCTGTTTCTTATCATACTTTCACACACTAATTTTAGCATCATTGATAAATCTTGGCTGCAATATTGATTTCTCTTTTGACGTTTGCCTAATGGTAATTTTCATTTTCCCCTGTCCCTACCACATGCTACTTCTCCTCCGTTTATTTAATGTTTAATTACTCATTTTTAAAAGAAAGGTTGTGAATATTTAGATTAGCCCACAGCTTATTCATAATTTGCATATCCATAATTTATCATAAACTATCCATAAATTAACATTGTTATTGATTTTTTGCTCACAGTGTCTCAGGTTTGGCCGCTGCTTCATGTTGGTGCTTATCTCTTTTTTTCAATAACTATATATTTTTGAGCACTTCATTAATTAGCATCATCAGCTGTTCTAGGCTCATCTTGTACTTTCCCTAACCTCATCCTGAAATGAAAGATTTTTCCAAGGAGCCCTGATATTTTTTTAACTGGCAAATAATACTTAGAAACCAAGGTTTAGACAGTATGTGTGCTCACTAGTGCTAGATGCTAAGTCCTGTATACTAAGATACATACAGCTATGTATTATCTATCCATTTCTGCGTGTGTGTGTAGACTAATAGCTCTAATTCCAATCTATCAATCACCACAGTGATCATTTTATCCTTCTTCCTTTCCTTTTTTGTAATTCTCCTCTGATATTGTAAAACCTGGTTATCATTATGCACAATATATTTACTTACTTTAGTAATACACATAAACAAACATGTACACACATGAAGGTGTTTCAGAATCACAAATAAATTCCCCCGTAAGAAACAAATGTTTTAACTAGAGTAAAATATCTGTGTATATTTTGTTTAATCTTAAACCTTAAAATATACAAAGTGCTGTTTTCCAAAATTATATAGGTTAGTTCTTCCCAACCCTCTTCACTATGTTTTGTCATTCACTTATAATACAATTAAGTTCCTTTGTTACTGTGTGTGTTCAATCCTGGATAGATCCATTTCCTCATCCTTCTTGATTTTAATTATTTACACATGGAGGGTAGGAGGATATGGAAAACATGAGTATGGTTCTAACAATAAATAACTGCTATGCAAGTGGGATATATGTAGTAAGTTCCATATACAGTTTCTTTAGGTAACGGTATATATAGTTTGTTTAGTATTACCAAATTTCCCTCCAGAAGAGGTGTATCAAATTGCATTCCTACCAGAAATGTATGAGTATGCTTGTTTCCTTACAACCTCATAAATGCCACAGTTTTGAATTTTTACCAATATGATAGGTGAGAGAGTTTGAGATTTTTCCTTTTAAGGACCATTTCTATATCTTTTTGTGTGTGTATGTGAATTTCCTGTTTCTTGTCTTTTTTTTTCCATTTTCCTTTTTTGGAATTTTGTTCCTATGCCTATCAGTTTTTAAGATTTTCTTATATATTAGAGGTTTGAAGACTTCCAGTTAATATTCTAATTATTTTCTTCCATTTTTCAGCTTTTGATTTTGTTTTTGGTATTATTTTCAATGCAATTTACTTAAAGTAGTAAATTATATCAATATTTTATTGTCCTTAAATATTGAGTAAGAGCTCAAAATCCTTTACCTACACCAATGTTAGAGAGAAACTCACCCATGATTGTGGTACCTGCATGACTTGATGTTTTTACCTTACATCCCTAATCCATTTGCAGTTTATCCTTTGTGTGGTATGAGATATGGATCACATATAATTCACTGAAGAATAGGTTTTTTGCTCCAACAGTATGAGATTTCACATATATGATATCCAAAATCTCCATATATTTTGGTGCATTTCTGGGCTTTTTACTTAAATCTAATAACTTATTTCCTTTATATCACTACTTAATTTTCAATTGTAGAGACTTTGTAAGCATGTTTTAATATCTCATAGGTCTAGTTCCTCTACGTAGTTTTTCTGAGTGCTTTCCTATCTATTCTTTCATGCTTGTTTTCTTATATGAAATTTAGTGTCAACTTGTTCAACCCCATAAAAAATTAGGTATATTTCTGAGGATTAAGTTTAATTTATAAGTTAATATGGGGAGAACTGATACCTTTACAATGTTGACTTATCCTACCTATGAACCAGGAATGTCTTTCCATTTTCTCAGTCTATTTTTATGTCTTTCAGGAGTATTTTATAAATTCCTTCATAAATGTTTGAACATTTCTTCTTAAGTTTATTCCTACATATTTAATCATCTTCATTGCTATTGTTAATGGAGATTGCTTCAGTATAATGTAGCTTCTTATTAGTTTTGTGTATGAAAGCTATTGATTATTGCATTAGTTTGCTAGAACTGCTTTATAGTACACAAACAGATAAAGGGCTGATATCCAAGATCTATAAAGAACTTCTCAAACTCAACACTCAAAAAACAAATAACCCAGTCCAAAAATGGGCAGAAGACATGAACAGACACATCTCTAAATAAAACATACAAATGGCTAACAGACACATGAAAATATGTTCAACATCACTAGCCATCAGGGAAATACAAATCAAAACCACAATGAGATACCACCTTACACCAGTTAGAATGGCAAAAATTAACAAAACAGGAAACAACAAATGTTGGTGACGATGCAGAGAAAGGGGAACCCTCTTACACTGTTAGTGGGAATGCAAGCTGGTACAGCCACTATGGAAAACAGTATGGAGGTTCCTCTAGATATTAAAAGTAGAGCTACCCTATGACCCAGCAATTGCACTCCTAGGTATTTACCCCAAAGATACAGATGTAGTGAAATGAAGAAGCACCTGCACCCCAATGTTCATAGCAGCAATGTCCACAATAGCCAAACTGTGGAAGAAGCCAAGATGTCCTTCAACAGATGAATGGATAAAGAAGATGTGGTCCATATATACAATGGAATATTACTCAGCCATCAGAAAGGATGAATACCCACCATTTACGTCGACATGAATGGACCTAGAGGGGATTATGCTAAGTGAAATAAGTCAAGCAGAGAAAGACAATTATCATATGGTTTCACTCATATGTAGAATATAAGCAATAGCACGGAGGACCATAGAGTAAGGGAGGGAAAAGTAATGGGAAGAAAAAATCAGAGAAGGAGACAAACCATGAGAGAATCTAGACTCCAAGAAACAAACTGAGAGTTGCAGAAGGGGGTGGGGGTGGGGGGGTGGGGTAACTGGGTGATGGGTATTAAGGAGGGCATGTGATGTGATGAGCACTGGGTGTTATACGCAACTAGTGAATCACTGAACACTCCATCAAAAACTAATGATGTACTATATATTGGCTAACTGAACATAATAAAAAGAAAAAGAAAAAAGAAGATCAGTATCCAATGACCTGGAAAGAAGGTTGTCTATACATATGAAAAACAAAACAAAAACAGTTGCTGAGCAAACATACCAACTGATTCCACTTGTAAAGACAGTCCTGCACAGGCACAGACACAGACACATCTGCATTACCTGGAGAAAGTCAAGGACCAGCCCAGACTGTGTCACAATGGGTGGCCCAGGAGAAGGCAGGAGAACTCTTCTGTCTAACTTTACGTAATCATATGTACCATCTCAGAATTGGGATTATAAGACATTTCAATTTTTTATGTTTTCCTACACCTTTCAAATAAATGTTAAAAAAAAAAAAAAGTACAAAAACTGAATGGCTTAAACAAAATAATTGTCTCAGGGCGCCTGGGTGGCTCAGTTGGTTAAGCGACTGCCTTCGGCTCAGGTCATGATCCTGGAGTCCTGGGATCGAGTCCCACATCGGGCTCCCTGCTCAGCAGGGAGTCTGCTTCTCCCTCTGACCCTCCCCCCTCTCATGCTCTCTCTATCTCATTCTCTCTCTCAAATAAATAAATAAAATCTTTAAAAAAAATAATAATTGTCTCAGAGTTCTGGAGACTAGAAGCCCAAGATCAAGGTGTCTTCGGGGTTGGCTCCTTCCGAGGCTGCTGAGGTAAAATGTGTTGTATGCCTCTCCCCTATACTGAGAAATTTATTATTTTTATGTTTAAAATTAGAGGAAGCATTATAGGATTTTTAACAAAGGTAGTAAAATAAGAATTGCTTTTTAGAGATTGAAAAGAGGAATTAAAGTTTGTAGGCAGAGGGAGCAATTAGGAGATTACAGCTTCTAAGTGAAATAGAATGAGTATTTGTAGGTAATATATCCTACCAGTTCTTATGAAAAAAATAAAAGAAACCTTGTTTGCAGATTGGGTGGGAGAAGAAATCTGAAGTAAGCCTTGGATAACAACCTGGGTGCTCTAAGAACAATCAGGGTAGCTTATAAGGTGAATTAGTCTGGGGGGTAAATGGTAATGAGTCTAGTTTTGTCCATTAGTTCAATATTTAGTTGAAAAGAAGGTTGTGTATCGTTTTTCAAAGAGGTGGCATAAAATAAAAAGAAAATAAAAGAAAGCCTAGAAAAGAGGTCTGGGAAGCAGACACTGCTGTTTAAGATTTAAGGAGTAAAGGGCTCCAGGAAATGACACGGATGAAGGGAAAGAATATGATTTCCAAACAAGTTCCACAGTAATGGTCAGAAATAATGAACAAATGAAAGACAAAAATTCCACTGGACTTTACGATATATTACAAAATATTTAAGTTGAAATGGTGAAAAACCTGTACTACCAGGGATATAAAAGTTGAATGATGACTACTGAGGAAATACAAGGTGAGATAGTGGAGACACTGATTGTCTGCCTTTTAAAGAAACTTAGCATTTGAGGGAAGGGAAAGCATTAGTCAGAGAGACTCAAGTATTAAGGAAGGAGTGATATTTTATAACTAAAAGAAAACTGAACAATTTAATCAAATGAGTAAAAGGATCTAAGTTTAAGGTTTCCTGTTGATTGGTTGGTGGTGATTGAAAAGGGTCTTTGTCATGCCCTTTGTAATTTACTACAGTAAAATTCTACATGGAAGTGCATTGTAGTCAAAATAAGAGAAAAATGGAATCTTCACTAGATAAAAAAAAGCATAACATTTTTGGAATAATTTAAATATGCAAATAAATAATTGCTATCAGTTGTGATTTTTCAATAAAATTTAATGAGATTAATATGGAGTAAGACTAATACTTAGTCAAACCACTGACAGAATGAATTAGTACTCAGTTACAAAATATTTCAATTATGCTTTCAAAATTAATGACTCCTAATAGTTTATTTTTAATTTAAATAAATATGTGAAGCAAAAGCTTTTGAATGTGTGATTACTTACACATTCTGCTCCCCCATCTTTAAGAACTTAGCTTGAAAAAAACAGAAGATTAAAGACACAAGAGCTAGAGACAGCAGATGGCCACACACACACACACACACACACACACACACACACAAAGGGGAAAGAGGCACAGGCTCAGGGCCATGTCACCTTAAAAGAGCCACAGTAGAATACTGCAGAACTGGACATAAAATTTTCAAGAATAGTCTTTGGTTGTCATGTACGTGCTTTTTATTGCTCTTTCTCCCTCTATCCCTTCCACTCCACTTCCTTCCTATCTCACATTAAAAAAAAAAAAAAAAGTCATCCATTCTGAAAATACACTTGCAATGGCCTGATGTTGAAAAAAATCCCTTGTCATGTGTTTGTTTACAATCTGTATGTCTTCCTAGGAAAAATGTTTATTCAGGTTCTCTGCCCATTTTTTATATAGGATTGTTTTTTGTTTTTTTTTTTTGGTATTGAGTTGTGTATTTTATATATTTTGGCTATTAACCCCTTAATGCATCTATCATTAGCAAATATTCCCCATTCAGTAGGTCCCCTTTTTGTTTTGTTAACGTTTTTCTTCACTCTGCAAAAGGTTTTTATTTTGATGAAGTCCCAATAGTGTATTTTTGCTTTTGTTTCCCTTGCCTTAGGAGACAGATCTAGAAAAATGTTGCTATGTCCGATGTCAGAGAAATTACTGCCTGTATTCTCTTCTAGGATTTTTATGGTTTCAGGTCTCACATTTAGGTCCTTAATCCATTTTGAGTTTATTTTTGTGTACAGTGAAAGAAAGTGGTCCAGTTTCATTCTTTTGCATGTTGCTGTCCAGTTTTCCCGTTATTTATTGAAGAGACTGTTTTTCCCCCATCGTATTTCCTTGCCTCCTTTGTCACAGATTAATTGACCATATACGTTTTGGTTTATTTCTCACAGTCTGGAGGCTGAAAGTTTGAGGTCAGAGCACCACCATGGTCCAATGAGGGCCCTCTTTCAGTTTTCACACTTCTTGTGTCCTCAAATGGCAGAGAAATGGAGATTTCTTCGGCATCTTTTATAAGGGCAATAATCACATTCACAAGGGCAGAGCCACCTAATCCTCTCCCAAGGGCCCAACTTTCTCCGGGGTTAGGTTTCAACATGTGAATTTTGCGGGGGTACATTCGAACCTTGGCATAATTTATATTTTTCTTATTATTTATGTTGAGATAGATTCCATCAGATGTGATTACTTTAATGAGGGAGTAAATTATAAATAATGTCATTATGTTGATTGGCCAGTTAAGGACTTTGCATAATTTGGAGTATAAAGTATTTCAGACAAAAGCCACTGTGATACCAAAAAATTCTCAACTGAACCTGGAAAAATAGAAGTTGAATGATGGGACATAAGAATATAATCAGAACTGAAAGCCACATTATGATTGGTCTCAGATTCTGAAAGTGTATTGTTGCATTTGCACACATACACACACACACACTCTCTCTCTCTCAAATAAATAAATAAAAGCTTAAAAAAAAAAAACTACTATGTCCTAAGCTGTGGATAAAGGAATGAAGAAGGTATGGTTTTTGCTTTCAAGGGGCTTACGATCTTCAGTATCCTCCCGAGATGGTTATGAGCAAGTGAGCAAATAAATTTTGTGAATGTGCTCCATAAGTTGTAAAGTGATAATTAAATGTTTCTTGTCATTCAGGAAACATGTGAGTCAAATGTATAAAGTTTCTTACCCAGAGAAGGTGCTTGATACAGATTAGTTTCCAACTTCAATTTTATGGTTTTCTAAGTATAATTAAATATTTATTAAGAAATTTAACAAATATTTGTTGAACTCAAACTAAGTACCATATAATATTCTAGGAAGAGGACAAGAGTAATCAATTATGACCCCTTGGATTCTGAATTCAGTTGGTAGGTGGTTGATGATTCATGCTACTGAGATGAGGAAGAAAGGCACAGATTGAGATCAAAGATTATATATTGCCTTATTATGATGCTTGAGTTACCTACTTGACAACAAAGTAAAGAAGTTAAGATGTAATGGGCATTTTGTTAAGTATTTGAGCACACTGGAAAAATCTTTGCTAGAAATATAAATAAGTGTATGCATAGGAATATGATATGTGTGAAGGGAGAGTCTGAAAACATGAACCATACATATACGAAGTTTTACTGTTATGAAAAGCAAAGAAATGGAACGATGTCTGGATATTTAATTGCTGTCAAGGGGAGATTTAAAGTTTTTGCATATAAAAAAAGTCTCCCAAATGACTTTCAGAGAATTTTCCAAGCATCTGTTTACTGTAGTCAGTGTTGTTTTTCTTTGTTAATATAGTTGAAGCAATGCATAAAATGCTTATTAGCAAATGCTCATAAATAATGTAAAAGTATTTGACTACAAATATTGTATGGTTCAATCAATACTCCAGCTGAAACAAATTATCCTAGATTAGCATGTGATTGTCTTGGTTTTTCCTAAATTGCTACCTTAAATTTTAATGGACTCTGGAAATGAAATAGGAGTTTAGAAATAAACAGAAACAGGTAGATTTTAACTGTATGTTTTTCCTTATTACTTCTCTCTTCCTTTAGTATCTGTGACCACCATCTGCTCAGCTTCATATTACATTTATCTGTTTTCCCTTTTAATCTGACTCAAAATTCAATTATGATCTCACCTTAATTAAAACAGCAAGAACTTTATGGACATTATCATTAATGCTAAATGGTGATTTTTCTTGGTGCATATATATTTCATTTGAAAATGACCACAGATACCCCAAAAGTAGTTTCTCTATAAAGAAATATATTCACAAAGAAAAACAGAATATACTGAATCCTATCTAAGAACCCGAACTAATTACTATTGGTTGAATTTAAAATGTAGTTATATGGCAGATGCAGGCAGGAGAGGAGTTGTTCATCTATTTTGCATACACTTCTTGTTTTGCTGTGTGATACCTTTAGGGTAGCCAATCATCCAGGTTGTCTGAGGACTGGGGTTTGAGCACTAAAAGCCTGATCCAGGAAATCTCTCAGTTTTAGGCAAACTGTGGCCCCTGGTCACCACACATTCTACAGAGCACTTTTAAAGAAAAAAATACAAATGGCTAACAAATATTTTAAAGACTCTATTTAAACACTAGTCATCTATTCAGTATATTACAGTTATGTATATTTTGAGAAAAACAGAGTTTATGACATCTATGTAAAGAGTTGCTTCAAACCTGTTTTAAGAAGTGCATTGGCTCAAAGAAAGTAATTACTGCTTTATAATAAAGATGTATGGTACAGTCAGGTGATTTTATTTTTCTAACCTACTGTCTCTAAGCCTAGGCCAAATCAATATTTCTCAATTTGTTTTCAACTTTAAGGCTTTTGCAACTAATGCAACACAAGAGTGCAAACCACAAAGAAACAAACTTCTGAAATTTTAAAATTTGGAGTGTTTAGAGAAGGAGTACATGCCATAGACATTATTCTGAAGACACAAAAAAGCTTTTTTTCAGATTACAAAAGAAGCAGGAAATTCCACAGCGGTTGCAGAAATGTTACTTACATCTTTCCTCAACATCATCTCTGATGCGATTATAAATATTCAAGAATTTGCCAATATTCAGCATTACATTCTTGATTCTCACTTTTTTTTTTTTAATTTTATTATGTTATGTTAGTCACCATACAATACATCATTGGTTTTTGATGTGGTGATCCACGATCCATTGTTTTCGTATAACACCCAGTGCTCCATGCAGTACGTGCCCTCCTTAATACCCATCACTGGGCTAACCAATCCCCCCTCCCCCCTCCCCTTTAAAACCCTCAGTTTGTTTCTGAGAGTCCATAGTCTCTCATGGTTCATCTCTCCCTCCAATCACCCCCCTTTTTCCCTTCCTTCTCCTAATGTCCTCCATGCTATTCCTTATGTTCCACAAATAAGTGAAACCATATGATAATTGACTTTCTCTGCTTGACTTATTTCACTTAGCATAATCTCCTCCAGTCCCATCCATGTGGATGTAAAAGTTGGGTATTCATCTTTTCTGATGGCTGAGTAATATTCCATTGTATATATGGACCACATCTTCTTTATCCATTCATCCTTCTCACTTCTGACAAAGATCACCTTTCACAATATAGTGAATTTCAATAAAACCCCAGGACATGTCAATGAAAGGGGAAAAAGTGACGATAAGCAAAAAGCTTAAATGAGACCTTTTTTAAAATTTTGGAGACAGGCAATAGCACAAAGATAATTAACCTGGTTTTTGGAGATATCACCAGACTGAAAATTATTAAAGAAAAGAAAAATCTTACGGCAGCAACACTCGGAGGATTGTTCCATCTGTCTTTCAGGGAAAAGCACATTACCAAACATACTATAAAGCATTCTGACTGGGCCCAAATAAAAATTCAAGATTGTCAAAATTCCATCGCTGTATACAAAACTTATCTAAAGCAATCAAGTAAGCTACAAAACCAAAGCACTCTAAATACTAATTCTAAATTCAATCTCTGCAGCACTACCTACCTTGTACTTCAGCTAATAACGCTTTCCTCATTCTGCTCCTACTATATTGGCTCCAACTACCCTTCTGTCTAGCCAGCCTTCCTCCAATGTCTGCTAACCATCTTGATATTTCCCTCACTCCTGTGCTAAATGAAATGTTCTGACATTTTAGTATGACCACTTTATAATTTACCATGACTCTCTTATACGTTATACATGTATACAATTATACATATGTATATCATCAGCTTATATAATAACAATAATAATAGCTACCTTTTATTGAGTACTTTTTAAATATCAGGCACTGTGCTAAACACTTATATTTATTATTTTATTAAAAAGAACACTTCATGGGCGCCTGGGTGGCTCAGATGGTTAAGTGTCTGCCTTTGGCTCACATCATGATCTCCAGGTTCTGGCTAACCACGTCAGGCTCCTGGCTAAGCAAGGAATCTGCTTCTTCCTCTCCCTCTGCCTCTCCCCCACCTCGTGCTCTCTCTCAAATGAATAAATAAAATCTTAAAAAAAAAAAGAACACTTCAAGGCAGTTTTTATTATATGTTCTATTTTACATATGAGAAGACCAGAGGCTCAGAGAAATAGTTACTTGCCTCATTCAGCAAACTAAAAATGGTGGGGCACCTGGGTGGCTCTGGCAGTTAAGCATCCAGCTCTTGATTTTGGCTCAGGTCATGATCTCAGGGTCATGAGATGGAGCCCTACATTGGGCTCTGGGCTGGGTGTGGAGCCTGCTTAAGTTTCTATCTCTCCCTCTCGCTTTGCCCCTCCCTCCCTCTCTGTCTCTCTCTCTAAAAAAAAAAAAAAAGAAAAAAAAAAACCCTTAAAAAAAGAACACTACAAATGGTAAATTAGAAGCTGTAAAATAAGATTTTACTATGTGAGACTAAATATACATAGTTTTTCACTTTCTTACTCAAAGAAAACATTCTATACAGGTTTCTTTGGATGATTTTTAAAGATCTACTATCCAAAAATTAGAAAGTGCAGCATGACTAGAATACCAGTCTACCTATTTGCCACTCCTCTAAGCAAAAGTTCATCCATTTTTTGGACAAACACTACAAAGAAAGTGATAAATTAGAGGAAGATCTCATTCACAAACTAACTTCAGGGAACCCAGAATCTTCTCAAATAGTGTCCTTAAACTCCTCACAGAAAGAGCTTAAAAGCCTCTCCGCTTGCCCTGGAATAAACAGACTTCTAAAATAATAAAAAAAATAAGTATCTATGTCTGTATACACATTGTGTGTGTGTACAGAATTAGAAAAAATGATGAGTAGAATTTGAATTAGAAAAACAATATGTTGATAAGCAGATACGCAGACAGTTAGATAGAAAAATAACTGATTGCTACTAAAAATTGGCAGTGATTATGACATCACACAGTGTGGCAAAATCGATCACAGGAAAACTGGAAAGGAAGGAAGGGAGAGAGGGAGGGAGGGAGGAGGGAGGGAAGGAGGAAGGAAGGAGGGAGGGAGGGAGGGAGGAGGAAGGGAGGAGGGAGGGAGGGAGGGAGGAAGGAAGGGAGGAAGGAGGGAGGGAGGGAGGGAGGAGGGAGGGAGGGAGGGAGGGAGGGAGGAGGGAGGGGGGGGGGGGGAAGGAAGGAGGAAGGAAGGGAGTGAGGGAGGGAGGGAGGGAGGGAGGAAAAGACCTATAAGTCAGAGGGGAAAGAAATCACAGTATGCATTTAGGAAGCACTAAAAATGCGGCACTATTAAAAGCATGCTTTGGTTATTGATTCCTTTTACCATCTAAACTTGACTAAGAATACCAACTGATTTAACTTCAGTTTTTATTCAGTAGGCAATTGGTAGAGTATAAAACTTATGTATAAAATACTTTCATACATGAAAGGAGTAGCTACAGGAAGAGTGTATGTTTGAGTTCTATTTTCTCACTACCCCTCGGAGTATTTTCAAAGCAGCTTACATTTTGTTATACAGATGATACTACAGTTATTTATTTTTCTGTCAAGTTTCTGTTACTGTCACAATTTCACACTTGTAACAAAGCGCATGTGATTCTAAGTCTTATATATTTTATGGCTTTTTATTGTTTTGTGTACATGTTCAATAATCACTATTTTTCTCAAATTTATTTCCTTCCTGCAGTTCTGGCCAGATATATGAGTATTATTTTTCTTCAGTCGGCTAGGGCTGTCTTTGCTTTTTGTCTTGGTATGCACACTTTCAGATTATTCCAGATTATTCCTTCTTAATAGATTTTCATATGCACCTCTTCAGTCATTTTCATTCTCTTGTGTGCTTGTCGCTTGTCCCAGCATTCTCCTTGTACTTCACACTCTTTCCCTTTATTGGCTAGTTTTTCTTTGAGGACATTTATTTCCTATCTATAAAATCCATCTATCCTAAAGCCATTTCTAATTCCCTACCAAACTGAAATCTATTCCATCTCTGCCTCAAGCTAAGTTTTTAGTTTTATGTTCCTCCACGCCTCAGCCTAAATGAGGTACAAGTAGCATAATGAACTCCGACCAAATTTCAAGGATGGCTTATGTGGCAAAGCGAACAGATCCTGCTTCCATTTCATAAGGTGACAGCAGCCAGGAGACTCTTCACTAATAGAAAATAAAGCAAGTGGGGAAAGAGTCATTGGCATTGAGGCAGTGTTCATAAAACTTAGAGAAAACTCTGCTGGAGATCATTTCTTCTCTCTGGACAATTACACTGATTACAAAGCATCACAAACAAATATTAAAACCTATTATCAGAGACACAGACTCCAAAAGCACCTCTCAAAGGGAAATAGCAATGTGGTTATCGCAGCTTACTTCCTTTTATTTTTTCTTTTTGTTTTCAGTTTCATAAATCACATTTTAATCTTGCTTCCCGTATTTTCCTAAGATCTCTCTGATACAGGAAGCAAGATTAGAAACAAAATTACAAAGATAATAATGAGAATTACTCTTTCTGGCATTCTCCATGAAACATACCCACAAATAAAAACTTCCAGCATATAAATAGTGAATCACTGCCACATTCTATCTAACTCTTTAAAGATTAATAACTGTACCTTTATGAGGATTATAAGGAACAGTTAATCTTTAAGAGTGAAAATTACAAAAAATAATAAAGTTATTACAGATTTAAGGTGTTACTATGATAGTATGCTAAAAGCTTGTTACCACTTAGTATTAACTATGTGAAAATTAATGCAAATTCACAAATAATTATTGAGCATAGACTATTCTAGAGACATGCTCCTGAACCCACAAGAAATGCATACTACTTTGTACTTACTACTACGTAAGTAGTTGAAGACAGACAGCCAAAGTTTTCAAGAATTCACTATAAATTGTAGGAAAGATTAAAGGTTTCTCAAAGCCTTTGTGTATTTTAATTACTTTTAACACACATTCTCACAGCTTTATATGAGAATCATCTAGCTCATCAACCTAGCTCTTTGTAACACATTGCACAGTGATGGAGACTAAAATATTGTAATGAAGGACCTTTTACAGCCACAGTCAGAGATGATCCAGGAAGTATGAGTAACTCCTTTGTCAGGTTTTTCTATCATTATTCTCATAATGAGAACTAGTTTTTCGCTCCTGGTTCCAAGCAGTATTTACATACCTTGTAATGATGGCTTCCAACGTATGCTGAGTGTAATAACCTGTGCTCTTCAGAAAACGTCACAAGGCATTAAAAGAGAATTGTCCATGTCAGTTTTAGGACTGAAAGACTTCTCTGATGGCAGGTCTAACTGCCACCTGCTACAAGTTCTGGTTGGCAAAAAAGATGCTGTGTCATATCATTAAAGAGCCATGAAGCTACATAAAATAATCTCACCTAACAGTGGCCATTTCTGGCTTGTTAAGAGCAGCATCCCTTCGAAAAGATCATTCTGAATTTTGTCACTAAAAGTTTTTACTGACATAAATAAGATATAGCTTGAAAACTGGAACTCGTGCTCAATAGTCTCATAATTTTAAAAATCTACTTAAATATTTCTGGCTTGGCTTTAACTTTGGATGGAGAAACAGTAAAGTATGAATTTGAAAGTACTTTATTTTTTTATTTAAATTCAATAGAGATAGAATTTAGTGATTCTTCAGTTGCATATAACACCCAGTTCTCATTCCTTCAAGTGCCCTCCTTAATGTCCCATCACCCAGTTATCCCATCCCCATACCACGTTCCCCTTCAGCAACCTTCAGTTTGTTTGCTATAGGTAAGTCTCTTACAGTTTGTTTTCCTCTTTGTTTTCATCTTATTTTTCCTTCCTTTCCCCTATGTTCATCTGTTTTGTGTCTTAAATATGAGTGAATTCATATATTTGTCTTTGTCTGACTGACTTATTTCGCTTAAAATAATACCCTCCAGCTCCATCCACATGGTTGCAAATGGCAAGATTTCAATCTTTTTGATGGCTGAGTAGTATTTTATTGTACTTGTGTGTGTGTGTGTGTGTGTGTATCACATCTTCTTTATCCATTGAAAGTGCTTTAAACACACCTGAAACTTCATCCCTTTTCTGAATAGCATATAGAAAATGGAAGGCTGTCTTCTCTAAATTAGACATAAATATTGAGTTTACACACTAATTACTAGACCGGATTATGCATATTATGAATAACTAGAAGGTAGATAGAGTTAATATGTCACATTGTTACTATTTATTATCCTGGAATTTCAAATAATTGATTATATCTTTCTAAATATTAAGCCCACAAGAAAATAGTTGGTTACCCAGTATAAGGACACATGATTACAATGAGTCCTCAAAATGCCTGCACCCTTTTACCACCTGTGTTTACTTAGTATTTATTCTTTCTCTCTTGTTTTAGGCCTTGGTTTTCTAAAAATATTGTCATTCTAGGAGCTTCCAGGCCAGGTTCATGGAAAATGATTATGTGAGTACCTTTTCTTAATATGATACATTCTTGTTTTAAAAAAATGTGGCCATGTTAGCTGTTGATTTACATATACAGACTATTCCTACTTTCTCCTTTTACAATGAAGACTAAGGACACAAATTTATTTTTGAAATATATTAAACTATTTTTGCTATTGTTCCTCTGTTTTTCGCTTAAATTCTTGCTTCCTAATTATCCTCTGAGGTAAGATATAAGTAGATGATGGATAAAATGGAGAGTATAAGATAGAGTTATTATGCCTCCCAAATCAAACAAACATATTTTTTTAAAGTGCATTGACATATGCATTTATTTTCCTTTCTCCACCCAAATGTTTTTATTTATTGTTTATATTTGACAAATTCTTCAGAGAGATTTTTCTCAGAATGATGCATTCAGAAATGTTCTACATATTGGAATAGGACCTTAAATCAAGATTAAGCATATCAATAAAAGTCTAAACTTGAATTGGATCTTAGCATTCTCGACTTCAAATCCTTTCTTTAACTGCCTGGTGCATGACTTTTGAGAAGTTTTTTTTTTTTTTTTTAATATAATGAAAGAAAAAGATATAGTATTTCATTATTTTGCAATTTCTATGACAGAACTTTCTTGTCCTAACATTATTTTATCACATACAAAGTTAACACTCTCTTGTTAGTAGATATATCTTGCTGGAGGATAAGCAGAAATGTGCATATTCCTCTCTAAGTTGAGTTTGGCTAAAACAATGATTTAGTAGAGAGTCAATGAGGAATTAATTTTCAAAGAGCTTGTCTTCATGGTTTAATTCTTAAATAATATTAGTGCCATTGTGACTTGATTATAAAATTACTTGAAGTGAATTGTGTAAATGATTGCTTGAAATAATTGTGTCCACTGACACGCCACCTGAGAAAATTGAAAATACCTTCAGTTGGATTTGAAGTGTAACTTTTTTCCAAAAGCACACTTATTCTTCTCAGTATTCTAAAATAAAATGAAGTGCCATGATTTTCACTAAGTGCTACATCTGAGGAATGATATGAGATGTAAAAGATAACACAAGTTATTTGAAAGCATTCTTAGGAAATTTTTTGAAGATTGCCATGCTGCTGAAGATTGCTAAGTATCCTGAAACAAAGTAAAAAACAAAAACAAACACTAATATAATCAAATAAGACTTCACATGGTTATACCTGCAACGCTTGTGGGTAGAGGAAGCATAGTATTACATGGCAATCCCCCCAAATCATAAGAGAACAAATGACTAAAATTAACACGTATCAGCTTTTGGGAAATAAAATATTACCTAATTTAGGACTGGGAGCACACTTAAGAGTATGACAAATGTAACCAATCCCTAGGATTCAGAAGTACACATGTCTTTCCAAGTTGATATGCTTTATTTAGACATAGAAGAGAACCACTATGATTAAATAGGATTGATTTTTTAAGCTTTTAATTTCTTCCGAATTAATTAAAAAGTGCTTTGTAACTATATGATTATACAACTTACCAAAGGATGTTACTCAAAATAATCCCATTTATACTCATTATATACTTTGCTAAAACATTTGTTTATAACCTAAATGTAAGCTTAATATATAGGGCTATTGTCTATCTTTAAAATAAAAATATCTTATTTCTGATTATATAAATAATATATGCTCATTATAAAGCAAAATAAAGTTTACATTATATGGAAAAGCTTAGGGTAAAATGTGACAATTATGTGAAAAACAAGAAAAGTCTCACTGCTTCACATCCATTATCAATGACATTTTATGGCCCTACTCTTTCATGTATTTTTAATTTAATTATGTATGCATGTAAATGCACTACTATCAAAGTTGGTTCATATAATTTAAATTTGTTTTTTCTTGTGGGCAGTTGTGGTAGGCAGAATAAGATGGCCTTCATGATTCTTGCCCCCTGGTATTCACATCTTCTATAATCCCCTCCTCCCCTTGAGTGTGAGCAGGACCATTAAATATGGTGGGATATCCCTTATGTGATTACAGTACGAATCTGTTGACTTTAGGTGAAGCAAAAGAAAGATATTTTGGGTGGGGCTAACCCAATAAAATGAACTTTCTGAAGGAAAGTGAAGCACCAGAGAGACACTATCCTGCCGGCCCCAAAGAAAAATCAAACTGCCACCATATTAGGAGCTGTCTATCACGACATGTGGAAAGGAAATATGGGCAACAGCTAGGACCTGAGACAGCACCCTGCTACAGCCAGAAAAAGGAAGGGATCTTAGTCCTACAACCATAAGGAACCAAATTCTGTTAATAACCATGCCAGAGCATTCTAAAAGGACCTCAAGCACCAGAAGGCAGCAAAGCAGCAAGCAAAACCTTGACTGCAGCAGAGGACCTAACTCTTACTCAAATTATGAATCACAGAATCTGTGAGATAATAAAATGGTGGTATTTTAGGACATTAAGTTCATAGTGATTTGTTGTGCAGCAAGAAAATGTTAATACAACAGATTTTGACAAGAATTTAATTTTTTATTCTTACTTACTTTGATGCTTACTTATTCTGCCTGTTACAAGTTCAATCTACCCAAAATACCTACAAAATTCATCAAATATCTTTTGAGTTTTTATTTCAGTAATTTCAAAGATTATACATTATAAACTATTTATCTGACCTAGAGTAGCAATATTTTTTCCATGAACCCATGTTTTACTTTAATAGTATAATTTCTATAAAAATATTTTTCATAGATTCAGATTTAAAATTTTTTAACATAGATAAAACTTCCTTCCAAGAGTTTCTTTTGTTTTTTAATTTAAGTCTTTAATCCATCAAACTATTTTTTAATATGTCTGACTTAATGGTCAAACTATATTTTCTGCCAGAAGACTAAGCACTTGTGCCAGCAACTTTTACTAAATAATTCATTTCTCCGCTAAATTGAAATACCAGATAGACATGCATTTTTTTAGTAACACTGCTAAAAAGGTAGAAGAATCTCTCATCAAAATTATAAAGAGATTAAAAACAGTTTTTAAAAGTGTTATACAATTATAAATTATTGACAATTATTGAAAATAGTTATACAATGAATTTGGGAGAATTTCTTAAAATATCTCATTAATAATTTATGATCACCATAATTAAAATATTACGTGTCAGTAGGTTCTTAATGAGATATAGAGCATTATTGTTTATCACATTAATTTGTTTGAATAATTCTACCTTTGATTATTATATTCACATGTTGTTAACTCTGTGACAAATCTAAGGTTACTAACATGTAAATTAATTGGACACATTTTCTGTGGAGCAGGAATCACTAAAAAGTGAACTAGAAATAACAAGATTTTTATGACAAGAATTATTAGCTACTCTCCCAAATCTAGGATCTTCTCATCTTCCTGGAAACAGTTAAGAGTCTATTTCCAAGGCTCTATTGAACTTACTTCTGGCCATGTGACTGCTAGCTAGTGGAGTGTGAGCAAAAGTAACTCTGTGCCTGTTCCAGGCCATAAAAATCCTCCTTTGGAAGCTCTTCCATGATCTTTTGCCTTTCTCTGTAACTGGAATGGAGATAAGTCTGAGGGCAACCCTATGATTACCTGAAGGAGGGCCATTCTGCCAACCTGTTACCTGCCTGGCATTTTTACATGAATTAGGAATAAATTTCTATTACTTCCAAATAATTTATTCATGTATTTGTTTGGCTTTTGTTTTATTTTTATTTTTTGCTCTGCAAGTTAGCCTGCTTTTAATACGTACCAATTACATGCTAATCAATATCCTAAGGAGTTTTAGGTGCATTATTTCATTTAAACACTTAGGAACACTACAAAGGAGACACAACAATATTCTGAGAATTACAAATAGAAATGTGCATTTTCAGTACCTCTTGTATTACTTTCTCATTACTATGTTATTATTTTATTCACACATTTAATGATTAAGATATTAAAGGAGCTGGTAAACACTACTCTTAAGAAGGGAGATAACATTAAAAATCTTTTGAATGGGTCAAATTAAATATATTTAAGAAAGATGAGCTGGAGGAGATCTTGCACACCCATTGAACTCGCAACAAATTCTTCTTGAGTGTCTAAAGCAGTTTAATAGGCACTTTTCTAGATAGAAGATAAGGTAGAGATCCCATTAAAATGGAAAAGACAATATTTTATAGATGATAAAACTCAGATATTTATCGAAATTATGTAGTAAGTCTGGAAACATTCCCTGGATCACTTGACAATTTATATCTAGCAAATGATGAAGCCAAGAATGTAATCCATGTGACTTGACTTGAAAGCTTACCTTCTTTAGCAGAGTGCTAAACTGAGTACCTCTTTGTATTTTCATACGGCCATAGATAGACTCTAATAGATACTCAGCACACCTTAGCTGCTGGCAATCAAGTCTTCTAACAGGACTTTGTACAATGATACATTAACTCTAAATCCAAGTGAAACTTGGAAATTCATATTGTGAGGCTAAGCGATGCACAAATATATAGAACAGATGTAGGAGCTGGCTAGACAATGGAGTTCAGAATAAGAGTCTAGCTAAAGATGCACAGCTATCATCAAGAGGTGCACAGCTATTAAAGACCATTAACTGGTTACCAGAAAATAATCAGGAGCATGAAAGATATAAAGTTAAGTCAGTTATATAAGAATCTGGAAAGTAATCAGAAAATAGAAATGTTTCACAAGATGAAGTCCTTTTAGAAAGCCAGAAGGTAGTAAAGAACTAAGACTAGAGGAGCAGAATAAAACAAAAAGGAAGTTGAACTTGTAAGAGACCTCTCCCAAGCAAAAAGATGCTGTGTTCATCTGGGTAGGCTTCATTATCATAAAAAATACCTAAAAAATGTACAGTGTCTCAAACAAAATAGAAGATTATCATTTGTTTACATAAGAGTCCAAAAGAAGTGTTATAAACAGTGAATAGTTCTTTTCCCTCAGTAATTTACAGACTCATGCTCTTTTCAACTGGAGCTCCACCATCTCCTGGGATCTTACTGCTATCTGCACCAAGTTGGAAAAGAGGGAAAACAAACTAATATGGGAGGTTTTGAAGTGACATTATATTTTAATAGTTTTGGGAGTTCAACTTGTTATGGCAGTAACCCTACCTTAATACAAGTGATTTTTTTTTTTTTTTGCTAAATAGTATAATCTATAAGTATAATCTATTAGATAAATCAATTCAATTAACATTGCATTCACAAAAAATTCAGTCAAATGCTCATACCTAAATACAAAAAAAACTTAAGAAATGTTGGCTAGCTGTGTGTCCAAAAGAAGTAGAAACAGATTTTGCTATGATGCTTATCTGCTTAATTTAGTACAGAAGTCAGATCCAGAGTTGATCATTTCCTAATCCATGCAAACTAGGCTAAACCACCAAGCTTAGGGCTTGAGGTTGGACAAATTGTAGCATTACTATTTTGCCAAGATATTAAATATCTCACATAAATACAGATGGGAACGTTTGGACAAATTTATTCTGTTCTCTTTTATTTTTCTCTTGAAGAGTGTTTTTATCTGTTGTTTTGAACGTAGTTCTCTCCCACCAGTCATTTGAAACTTTTACTAACATCTTCTTTAGTTTCCTGATATTAAACTAAAATATAGACACACCTACAAGTAGAGACCCTATATATCTGCAATGTAAATTATCAAATGACATTAAGCATCATAGAATGTTGTGTTAAGATAGGTAAAATGTGTTATGTGCATTCACACACACACACACACACACACACACACACACAATGGCAAGCAAAATGTAAATCTCCTCTAACAATAATTGGTTAATGGTTTTAAATATGAAGTAACTGTGCTTTAGCCTAATTATTAAAGGTTACTGATACCTCCAAACAAAGTCAAATCTAGAGTGTCCAATATCCCTGTGTGTCAAACAGCATTCTACATATTGGACAGACTAGAAGCCTACACTGTCTAATCCAACAAAAATGAAATTTATAGGATATAATGTTCTTACATAAGCAGAGGTTTTGTTTTATTCCTGTACCTAGAATTGTATCTGGGACATGGGAGATTTCAGCAAATACTTCTTGCATAGATGGTTACATGGACAGATGATGGAAAGGTGGGTAGTGGATAAACAAATGGATGGATCTTTTAAGAAGAAAATTTTACATGCACTGATTTTTGGAAAACAAACATAGGCAGAATTTTCCTTGCCAGCTTACTAAAGAATGGCAAAATCTTATTCCCTCAATGAAATAATATTCAATAATGCTGCAATGGTAACACTTGTGTTTTTAATCTGGAGATAAAGCCCTACTTCTGAGTGCTGACAAATGGTTTAGTACATTAATATGATAAAATTTATTTTAGAAGAATCACAATTATAACATAAGTAGTTTTTGTTTATTATGATTGTAAATATTTAATATACAGTCTCCTGAAAACAAGAGAGCAACTAGAGTTACTTAGTGATATGTGCTTAAGAGCACTAATGTATCTTGAAATAACAGTACTCAGGCATGTACATAATAGTTAAACAACAAAACACAAATGGGAAGAAAAAGGACTCAGGGGGTAGTTTATAATGGGATGTTAAACCTTTTAGCTCAAGGTCACCAGTTTAGATCTTAGGTAAATCATCAGTCTTGACATATTTACCAATTTGTGGAAATAAGATGAAGTAATTCTCTCAAAAGCAGTTTGTTTTTTTTTAAGATTTTATTTATTTATTTATTGGACAGAGAGAGAGAGAGAGGGAACACAAGCAGGGGGAGTGGGAGAGGGAGAAACAGGCTCCCCGCCCAGCAGGGAGCCCGACGCAGGGCTCGATCCCAGGACGCCGGGACCACCACCTGAGCCAAAGGCAGACGCCCAACTGACTGAGCCACCCAGGAGCCCCTCTCAAAAGCAGTTTTATTAAAAATCAGGATGAATCGGGGCACGAGAATTTCATGTTATGATTATTCAAATGATAATTATTACTATTCAAATGATAAAGGATGAAGAATTTGTACCACAAATATGTTCATGTGAAACTCTAAAATATTCATTAACTACAGGTTGTCACATTTAAATATTGCCAGTTATTAATTAAATGTACTTTAATAATTAAATGAATATAAATATATATATATATACATATATATAGTGTACTGGAAGTTACTCTTATATTTCACTATAAATGATTGGTATATTGGGGCACCTGGGGGGCTCAGACGTTAAGCTTCTACCTTCAGCTCAAGTCATGATTTCAGGGTCCTGGGATCCAGCCCTGCATCAGGCTCCCTGCTCCGCGGGAAGCCTGCTTCACCCTCTTCCACTCCCCCTGCTTGTGTTTCCTTTCTCGCTGTGTCTCTCTCTGTCAAATAAATAAATAAAATCTTAAAAGAAAAAAAAATGATTGGTATATTGGTAACACAGACATGAAATAATTGGAATATAACTAAAATAACTAGAAGAGAAAACTTAAGTCATTGGTAAATTCTTTTAATTACCATGAGGAAAATGACTTCTTAAATCTAAAATCGAAACCAAAATCTTTGCTCATAGTGATGCCCATTAGTGGTCAGTAGCTGAAATTTCAGGTTTAGAATCCATGTCTTATGAGACTTCTTCAATCACTATGCTATGCATTGAAAGTAATGTAATATTGTGTATCAACTATACTTCAATAAAAAGAGACAATCTCAGGACCCTGGGTGGCTCAGTTGGCTGAGCAGCTGGCTCTTAGCTTCAGCTCAGGTCATGATCTCAGTGTCCTTGGATCAAGTCAAGTCAGGCTTCCTGCTCTGTGAGGAATCTGCTTGAAGAATTCTCTCACCCTCTTCCTCAGCACCTCCCCCTGCTTGCACTCTCTCTGTCTCTAAAATGGATAAATAAATCTTAAAAAAAAAAACCCCAAAAACTCAATCTTTTGAATGGCATAAAAATTGCATGGATGTACTTTAATTAATTTGATTAGTCTTTTATGGACATTCAAAAAAATCTTACATGTATATGGCCAACAGCATATATAGGATAAATACTTAGAGATTAAATTGCTGGATAAAAGAATCTGTGCATATTTAATTTTAATTAAGATGTCAAATTTACTATATATAAATATATGTGTGTGTGTGTGTATAGGACACACACACATATCCGTTAGCAGTACACAAGAATGCCTGTTACCCTTTATACTTGCTAACACTTTTTGATTTTGGCAAAATGATAAATAAAAATAAAAAGGTGTCTACTTAAAAAGATACAAGTGAAAAAAATGAAAGCTGAGTGGAAAATTCTCTAATGATTTCCTTACTTGAATTTTATTTAATTCAAAAGCATTTTCCTACTACTTCTTTTTAAGATTAAAAAAAATTATGCCTCCTACTTGTTTTGAATTCCCATAATGTTTATAAGGTTGAAGTTACATCAACAACATGTATATTAAATACATCCTTCCAACAGCATGGAACCTTTTTCACACATTTTGTGTGGGCTGTGATGTAGAGTTCTGGAGTATAATCCAATGTATCTTTATAAATACAGAGGCATTTATAAAGACTCCCACTATTATGTGAATAAAGCAGCATCTCATACTAATGATGAACTCTTAGGGGAAAAAGCATTTATATCCAGATAAAAACACATATACAGTCATTTTCTTTTCACAGTTAACAAACATCAGATGATTTCTTTTATTTTTTTAATTACTTAATGCCCCTATATTTTAGTGATTTTTAAAATAGATGTTAAGGGAAGCTGCTATAATGCTCTTTCAAAGAAAATTAAAGATCAATATAAAGGCCACAGGGCTTGGCACATAGTAGGCATAAAATATACTTTGTAGTTAAATTATTTTTGAATCTTTCGCGTGCATAAATGTATTTTATTTAAAATGTGTCTGAAATACAGAATATTATGACAGAAATAAAGCTTAAGTAAAAGAATGCAAATTATTCCATAAAAAATTATACCTTTGCTTCCTTAGTGTCTGAGAACAGTATGAGTAATATGAATAACTGCTTTGCACATATTGTACCTATTATTAAATACATCTGAATAGCATACAGGATCTACTAATTATGGAAATATTTTGTTATAATATTCAGCTGGACGATTTGAATAAAATTAAATTACAAGCTGTACAAAACACAGATAAAGCTTGTTCTGCCTTATATTTTACAGGGTTATACTTTGTGCTTTCCTTTGCTGTTTTTTTCATTATCATTATCAACTCACATTTTCACATGTAGTTTAGCCAAGTTTAAAATAAATTAACAAATTTATCATACCTTCTTATGTACTATCTTTCACACCAGAAAATGATATGAAATATTTTACCATAACAATTATTTTTCACACGCATCATGTAAATATTATAGTGTGTCTATAGACAAGATAAATGTTTGGACAATGGCAGAAAGATCTGGGAAGTGCCTGATCTTGGTCATGGGTATCTAAGCGGCTGGTGCTGTTTTAAGACCCAAAGTTGGTGACAAAATATTATGACCTCTGAAAGATTTATTTAAACACAAGCAAATCCCTCAGAATAGGATATGGCTTGGCTTCAAAATCAGATGACCTGCAGCATGTCAGTGAACCAATGTCATTCTTTCATGTGTTCTTTTCTTCTCTATTTCTTTAAAATATTCTATTTCTCCAGACTTGTTTCTTTTTTTATTGTTATTTTAATCACCATACATTACATCATTAGTTTTTGATGTAGTGTTCCATGATTCATTGTTTGTGTATAACACCCAGTGCTCCATTCAGTACATGCCCTCTTTAACACCCATCACCAGGCTAACCCATCCCCCCACCCAGCTCCCCTCTAGAACTCTCAGTTTGTTTCTTAGAATCCATAGTCTCTCATGGTTCTCTCCAGACTTGTTTCTTTAAACCTCCTTGTGGTCCCTTAATACAGTATCTATGTCTATTTTCCTGGTGCTAAGCTACACAAGATACATACCAATGTGTATATAAATAATCATATGCCTCTTATTGATAGAGCAATCAATCAATACCAATACATATGCATAAAGTGTAACATACATTTAGTACCTGAAGGTATTAAGGAGGAAACTGGCTGTGTATTTAAGGCCTTTCAAGTTTCTAATTTTGTCATGTCAGCCTCTCACAACACTTAAAAATTCAAATGGATTCTTTCTCCAGCCTTTTTCCTTATGAAGCCCAAATTTTCAGAGATTGGCCCATTCCCAGAATTAATCAATCCCTGCCCCCCAGGGTAAATGCATCTGAAGAACACCTCATGTCTCAAACTTTAGTCACTATAATCCTGTTGCCTTCTCAGTTTTCTGACAATTTAAAAAATTCATCTAGCGGGCGCCTGGGTGGCTCAGTTGGTTAAGCAACTGCCTTCGGCTCAGGTCATGATCCTGGAGTCCTTGGATCGAGTCCCACATCGGGCTCCCTGCTCAGCGAGGAGCCTGCTTCTCCCTCTGACCCTCCCCCCTCTCATGTACTCTCTCTCATTCTCGCTCTCTCAAATAAATAAATAAATCTTAAAAAAAAAAATTCATCTAGCTTTTCTAGTTCTTTTGAGTTGAAATGTTGACTTAACAATCAATTACTCCATCCTACCAGCAATGGAAAGACTATTGCCAACATTTTAGATATATATGTAACCCAGACCAAAGCATGGGAACAAACAGGAGTATACACTGAGAACTAATTCATGTGAAGAACAATTGAAAATGTTGCGTGTTTTGCACAAAAAGCAAAGGATTAAGTCATGAAAACCAAACTCAAAATTTGAATGCCTGTCATATTGAAGACAAATTACTTATTTTGGCTTAGAGAATAATTAAAACCTATAAATGGATATGGTAGAAATAAAAGATTTCATCTAAATTTGAGAAAATTATTTCAATGATATCTCATATGGTAGCAAATTTCCAAAGACTGGATGTATTTAAGAAGACATTTAAAGGTAACTTTTTCTAATGTTTCACTACTATATATAATGTCCAACCAGATAATTTCCAAGGATCTTTTCAATTTAGAATTTTGTCATGTATATTATAATTGACACTATGAGACATGTCACAGGTATTTAATAAAAACATGATTTCTTGGGCTTTGACACAAATAGTATTTTGATAATTCCCCACTTCATCTCTTTCTTTATGAACTTCATTTACAATTGTTGATGAGTTTATTAGTTTCCTGTGATATACATGTAAGTACATTTAACTGAAGATCAACTACAGATATAGAATTCTGAGAAAAAAAGCTAAACATAATTAGGGATTAGAGCTTTCAAAATCACTTAGGTATTTTAAATTGTTAACTAAAAAAACTGAATTTTTAAATATGCATTTCCTCATTTCTTAAGGAAAATTATTTTATGCATGAGAAAAATTTTATTTCAAGTGCTTATAATTTTTTTTAAAGATTTTATTTATTTATTTGACAGAGAGAGAGAAAGAGAGACAGTGAGAGAGGGAACACAGCAGGAGGAGTGGGAGAGGGAGAAGCAGGCTTCCCCATGAGCAGGGAGCCGGATGTGGGGCTCTATCCCAGGACTCTGGGACCATGACCTGAGCCTAAGGCAGACGCTTAGCGACTGAGCCACCCAAGCACCCCTCAAGTGCTTATAATTAAATAAATTCCTCTATAAGATTCACGGACATAATTTATTTCAGTGAGCTACAATAAATACAGGAAAGTTTACATATAAAGCAATTTTCAACTAAAAGAAAGAGACTTTGATTTTTTTTTTTCTTTTAGAAAGAGGGAATGAGGAAGGGAGGGAGAGAGAGGGGTGGGGGGGCAAAGGGAGAGGGAGAGAGAGAATCTTAAGCAGGCTCCACATCCAGCACGAAATCCAATGTGGGGCTTGATCTCACGACCCTGAGATCTGACCTGAGCTGAAATCTACTGCCAGAATTCTTGTTAATTAGGATAAATAACCAATTGGCAAGATAAAATTAAGGTAGTAGTTCAGCAAAGAGATCATCCGACTATGAATGAATGAATGAATGAATACATGAATACATGAATACAGAAGAAATTTTAGTACCACTAAGTAAATGCACTAACAATTTTCACATGTCTAAGGATAAGCTGCTAAATATTTTGCTTTGGGTTTTTGAGTTAATAAAGCAGAGATGTCAGTGGAATATTTAATTCAGTGGCCATGAAATGGAAACAGATGATTTGATTAGGAGAAGCAAACAAATGCTTGAGAGAATTTTATCCTCTAAGGCCTCATAAATGGACATTAATATTTTTTTAAAGTTTTCAGTTTGGGGGCGCCTGGGTGGCTCAGTTGGTTAAGCGACTGCCTTCGGCTCAGGTCATGATCCTGGAGTCCCGGGATCTAGTACCACATCAGGCTCCCTACTCGGCAGGGAGTCTGCTTCTCCCTCTGACCCTCCCCCCCTCTCATGCTCTCTCTCTCTCCCTCTCTCATTCTCTCTCTCTAATAAATAAATAAAATCTTTTTAAAAAAGTTTTCAGTTTTAAAACACAATATTCATTGTGAAAAATCATGACTCTCATGCAAATATAACATTAAAGTGTCAAATCCTTTATTCCATTAATTTATTAATAAAGAACCAGTTAAGATATTATGATAGCTTCAAAGCTAGGTATCTATAGGTAGTGTTGGATAAGATTGTTGTGTTAGATTAAAAAAACTAGTTAATATCCAACAAGGCCACACAATGTAATCATAGGGTTGTTTCTTCCCATGGAAAGAAAGTATTTGCATCTCTACCAGACAAATTCTACAAGCTAGTCATAGGCTGAAGAGATGCAAAATAAACCAAGAGAGAGAAATGTCAAGCTCAGTATTGTACTGAAAATACATCCAGTAATTTCTTAATAAATCTTTAAGGCTCAAGACAGCACTAAAGGAGAATGAAGATACCCCTGGAAAAACAAAGAATAACAAGAAAATGGAAGAATTATGCTGAAATCTAGATCAGCAATAGCAAAATAAAGAAAAATAATAGAACACTAATGAAAAGGTTAAGCAGGAAAAAATGTTTAAAAATAAAATTTCAAAGTCTTGGGGCACCTGGGTGGCTTAGTTGGTTAAGCGTCTAACTCTTGATCTTGGCTCAGGTCAGGATCTCGGGATTGTGAAATCGAGCCCAGCCTTGGGCTCCGCACTGGAGTTGGAGCCTGCTTAAGATTCTCTCTCTCCCCCCCTCTGCGCCCCCCTTCCCCCTCTAATACATAAATATATATATAGGCATATAAATAGATAAACTGACAAATAGATGAACAGATAGGTTGAGAGATGGATGCCTGAGACTCAGTTGGTATCCTTTATCTGTGTACAACAGAGGTCTACTAAGTTTATTTTAAAACATTCTACATGCCAAATGCAAAATAATGCTAGGATCCCCAAGACAAGAAAAATATGAAATAAAAAAAAAACTAATGTCATTTCTTTCCCAAATGAAGGCTTCTTAATTCAAACACCTTTGAACTGCAGGAGGTGAGGGTAACAAATTTTTTAATTATATTTAAAGTTTTGATTACTATATAGAGTTAATAATTTAATTTCTTAATCATTGTGTTTTGTAATAAATACAACACTTTATATTTCCAAAGGATGATCAGTAATTATACCAGATACTTTATTGTTACATCCTATAAACCATGCTTGTTTAAATGCCAGTTACCTATTTATTTTTTTCCATGCCCCGACCTACCTCCCCTCTGGTAACCATCTGTTTGCTCTCTATAGTTAAGAGTCTGTTTTTTGGTTTGTCTTTTTTCCTTTGTTCATTTGTTTTGTTTCTTAAATTCCACATATGAGTGAAATCATATGGTATTTGTCTCTCTCTGACTGGCTTATTTTGCTTAGCAATATACTCTCTAGCTCCATCCATGTTGTTGCAAATGGCAAGATTCCATTCTTTTTTATGACTGAATAATATTCCATTGTGTGTATATGTGTGTGTGTGTGTGTGTGTTTGTGCGTGTGTATGGCACTTTTTCTTAATCCATTCACCTATCAATGGACATAGGCTGCTTCCATAGTTTGTCTACAGTAAATAATGCTGCAATAAACACAGGGGTGCATGTATCCCTTCAAACTGGTGTTTTTGTATTCTTTGGGTAAATACCTAGTAGTGTGATTACTGGATTGTAGAGTAGTTCATTTTTAATTTTTTGAGGAACCTCCATACTGTCTTCCACAGTGGCTGTACCAGTTTGCATCCCCACCAGTAGTACATAAAGGTTCCTTTTCCTTCACACGCTATTTAAAAAATTGTAAGTGTAACTCCCATCAATGTATCATCTCTATATTATGTTACTCATATTTTATTTTAAGACAAGATACAAAAATCAAAATACATACTCATTTACTCACACATTTATCTTTTGCATTTCTACCAGAGGAGAGGTGGTGGAAAGCAAATCTTCATGGAAAACATATTCCTAATATAGACACCCAAGTCACTTGGTATGGCTCGTGGATCATTAATGACTAAATATATTTATTATTTCTTAACTTCTCTTTATTTCCTTTCTGTTGACCTCTTACTTCTGCTCCAAAGATATAGAAAATAATAGCAAATACATGAAAAGCAATAGAAAAAGAACTTTTAAAAAATATCCTTAAAATTATTTTATATTTAAAATTATCTATGAGAAGTCTAACCAAAAGTAAATTATAGCTAAATTGATTACATATACAACCTTTTCAATTAATTCAAAAAGTTGCTGTATTTCTCTGAAGAATTATTGTTAATTGCACTGTATAACATATATTATTTTATCAGGTTGCAAATTGTATATGGAGTAAAATTGAAATCATGTAAAATAGCCTATGCATAGAGAGAAAACTATAAGAAAATATACCAATTTATTTTAATAAAGTGAAAATCAAAATGCATTACAATTTACCAGCCTCTGACAGAAGGCTTAAGTTTCACTGCCTAAACAAAACTACAAAGAATTTCTCCTGTGAACATGCTTAGCAATACCAATTTAACATTGTTTTTTTTTCTTTTGTTTTACATTCCCTTTTTTCTATTGTGCTCCACAAATATCTTTCAACCTAAAGAATTATGAATTAATAACCCTTATTTTTCAATACTTAGGAAACAATAATCTCAAACAGGATATTTATTTTCATGTAGAAATTAATGTTTGAAAAATTTGAGGATCTGTGAAGTTATATTAAATGCATTTTATTTATTTATTTATTTTTCCAGTTGGCTTTCTTTTTTTTTTTTATTTTATTATGTTATGTTAATCACCATACATTACATCATTAGTTTTTGATGTAGTGTTCCATGATTCATTGTTTGCGTAATGCATTTTATTTAAACAGGCACGACACTATATGTTCATTTTGGGCTTCATTTTTAATCATTTTTTAGATCCAAGTTGAAGCTGAATCACATGTGAAAATGAGATATGTTCTACTTACAATTATAACTACTTATCTTTCCTCTAAAATGTTTCAATTGAAATTGAAATCATCAAAATTACACATAGCTTCATTGGTTCTCATAACCTTGGATGTAAAGTAGAATAACCTGGAAGGCTTTTATATATCCTATGCCTAGATCATACCCAAGACCAATTAAATGAACTCCCAGGGGCTTTTTTTCCCCCTCAGATGATTTCAAAATATGTTTGAGTTTCATAAGTATTGCTTGATAGTACACCCATTTTTTCTGTTGTTTTTGAGGTTTACCTTGCATACAATATAACAAGCAGACTACTATTCATGCATGTCTAATAACGCAGTTCCCTGTTTTTCCTGACTACATATAGTTTGTTTTAAAGTAACAGCTACAAAAGCTACTGAGATTTTGCATTTTCAGGGAGAAGAAAACATGTATTTCTCATGGTTTCTTCGGAGTATTAGTAATTCTTCCCTACATTCAACAGTGTTTGCCCTACCCTTAGAAGTGAGAGGTTGAAATTAATGATTGAAATTAAACTCCTTTATTAGACAAAGGAAAAAATAATAGCTAAAATGCAAATATTTCATTTTTAGCAGAATTTAAAAAGAAACCATTTGAAACTGTGTTTTTTTTTTTTTTTTTTGAAAGAATTGTTAAAGCATTTGACATTCTTCTTGGCCAGATGAATCATTTATAGTTTGCTAGTTCCGTGAAATTTATGACCATCCTGCTTGTAGTAGTTATAAATAAAAAGTTTCAGTATAATTTATGGTGGGAATTCTTTATTGGTTTCCTAGTAATGTTAAAAGTGTCATGACTGCATCTTATCCTTTAAAAAAAAGGTGCTGTTTTCTCCCTTTCATTGTAGGATTTTGGTATTGATTGGAATTGTATGAACAATAACTATAAGTTGCTACCTTAATCCAAATTAGAAATAATTGTGGAGAAGAGAGGTACTAATGGGAAATTATAATAACAACTTCTTAGGCTTAAATTTATGTTAGAAATCAAGTCCAAATTTTATGAAACTTATGTAAAGGTAATAATATTTCTAAATACCTCCCAGTGAATGTGTGTGTGTGTTTGCTTTGCTTTTAATCAATAAACTTGCTTCCTCCCCCCACCCCTCTATTTAAAGTTGACAAAGGAATACTGCCCCAAGAAATAAAGAAGATATATCAAAGGGAAATGTTTTCCAGGGAGGAAAAAAGAGTTGAAAGTCCAAGAAACTCATGTGCCAATGATCTGGCCAAGCAGCTGCCAAGGGTGGGGCCTCAATGGCTAGAAAAGAAGGCAGACCCCCAAGTCAGTAGGAATAAATATTAGGCATACTCCAAGGCTAGTGGGACCAGTTTTATCCTTTTAGATATATGAAGAAGTGTGAAATAATAGAAAAAAATATATATATATGGGTCTCTGCCCCCAGATTCAGGCACAGAGCTCCTAAAACTCTTGAAATTCCCTAAGTGAGAAGAGCACTAGCAGGATCTTTTGTTCTAATACGTGGTTTTTGACCCTCGTTCTGAGACAGGGCTCCTGAAACCCCTCATAATTTACTGGGTGACAGGAGTGTCTTTTGTGCTAATAAAGCAAGCTTGACTGGGCTCCTGAATGGCTCCTGGATGAGGGTTGGTTATTGGAAAGACCAAGCCATAATTAGAAGCTTGGAATTTTCAGCCCTGCTTCCCACTCTCTTCAAAAGGGGAAGGTCTAGAAATGGAGTCAATGATCTATCATGCCTACATAATGAAGCCTCCATAAAATCCCCAAAGTACTGAGTTCACAGAGCTTCCATGTTGATAAACACATCCACACCAGGAGAGTGACACACCCAAACTCCATGGGAACAGAGGTCCTGTGCCTGGGACCCTCCCAGACCTCACTACACTGCATGTCTTCATTGGAAGCTTATCTGTATCCTTTATCTGTATTCTTTACTAAATTGGGAAAGGTGTTTCCCTGATTCCGTAAGCAGCTGTAGCAAATTAACTGATCTTGAGGAGGGGTTCCTGGAAGCCTCAGATGTGTAGCCAAATCAGACAGAAGTTATAGGTTACCTGGGGGCCTACTAGTTGCAACTGGCATCTGAAGTGGGGAACTGATGCTATCTCCAAGTACATAGTGTCAGAACAGAGATAAATTCTAAGACACCCATCTGTTGTCACAGAGAATTGCTTTCTGTGAGGCAAAAATCTTCATGCATTTGGTGACCAGAGTGTCAGAAGTGAAGTGCTCTTTGTAAAGGTAAAGGAGACAGAGAGAAGATAATTGCATACCAGGTACCAGGGTATGAGCTTATTTCTTCAACAATGAAATCACATTTGGTACAGCAGCTGCAATTGGAATCACCACCTGATGAAACTTAGGATAATCTACTGTTATTCTTCAAGATCTCTCTGTCTTCTGTACAGGCTGAATTGAATGGGATGTGATGGGAATCACCACCCATGCATCCTTCAAGTACTTGATAGTGCCGCGAATCTCTGTAATCCCCCCACAAATGGAGTATTGCTTTTGATTTTCTATTTTTCAAAGTAGAGGCATTTATAGTGGCTTCCTCTTGGCCTCTCCCACCATAATAGTTCTTTGCTGCACAGATCAGGGAGCCAATTGTGGAGATTTTGGCAGCTGCAAAATATATCTGTTACAATTATGCATTCTGGGACTGGAGAAATAACTGTAAGATGAGTAGTATGCCAATGTGAGAAGAACGTGAGCTAAAACTCCATTGGTTGCTTGACTTGCATAAACTCCTACCCTGACTATGGGCCACAGTTACATTTTAGGTCTTCTAGAATTAGTGTCAGTTTGGAGCTAGTGTCTAGTAGTCCCCAAAGGGAACTAGGAGAAAGATTAACAGTATAAGTGCTTGATAGTTTACAAAAGTCCATCCTCAAAGAGACCCCAGCCTCCCCTTCATTCAAGGGATTCTGGGTCTGCAACCTGCACCAAGTCTGGGAATTGATTATGGGGTCACGACTCTCTGTTTTTATGGTTCCAGTTAGACTTTTGTTCACTTATCCTAGAATTTTTCTGCTTGTAAAGATCAAGTAAGAATTTAGCAGATCTCCTCTCTATTTCACTTCTAGGAACACCATTATCAACTAGCCAACACAACAGGTCTGCGTGAGCCAATCTATGCTGATTGCTGCTTTGACTCTGCTGTCTATTATGGTAACAACACTTACCTTGCCTTGGGCAATTGGGTGCCCCCATTCAGCCCCCACCACCCTGGGATCCAATTATTTCCATTACATTTAGGTTTCCTGACTCATGACTACAGTGCTCACTGTGAGGTCTGGCGTACAGAGAAAAACAATCACAGAGCTATTCAAGGATGCCAGGAATCCCCTCATAAATTTATTTCTCCAGCATTAATAAGCTATGTCTTCTGGACACTCAGTATGGGTGAATAGGTCTTAAATGACAAATCTACTCTAATATTCAATAATCCTAAGTTTTTGAATCCCTTCCTTTACATTAAGTGAAAAAACAGATCCCATACTTCCAATTACTCATGTGGGCCACATTTCAGCCAACTAACCAAACTTCAGAGCCCTTCCTAATTCCCCAAGTTGCAATATAAAATGCAGAATCACTGCTTACTGAGCCCATATCAATAAATTTGGACTGATCCAACTTTATATTCTTCTACCATTATCCCACACCTTTAGTATCCATTTCCATACACGTTTCCTTAATTTCTGTCTGTATAAATTTGAAAACACAAGTAGTTTTTTTTGAAGTGCAATGAACCTTCTCATGGGTCATACTTTGTACCTCACACTTAAGGGCTTGCTAGGACTTGAATCTAGTAATAGGTCTAGAAGTAAAGAAGGGTGGTGAGAGTCTTGCTTGGCAACTCAGGGGAGGCCATTATAGTTTCCTCAGAAAATGTAATGTTAATTCTCTCAGGCTCAGATGACAGGGATGAAAATTATATTAATATATAATATTAAATATCACTGAATAGGAGGATCTCCCATTCATTGACAATAACCAATATTCCCAAATAAAATTTTGTTTGCCTCTCTGAGCTTTGGTTTTCTTAAATCTCAAAAGGGGATATTAAACTCTTGTGTTTGTTATTATGAATGAATGGCATTACATCTGCAAAAGATGTGGCCTATACCATGTATCCAATAAACTGTACATACATTCTTTCAGCAAGCTGGAAGATTTTTAAGACACCTAGGATCACACCAGTAAGAAACTGTGATCCCTCTACATTAAACACATTTCCCCTTAGGAAGTCTTCCCCTTAGGCTGCCGTAGGTAGCTAGAATACCAACATTAATCATTTCTCTGAACAAAGAACAATTCTTTGAAAGACAGCCTCTTTCAAAATGTAACTAAAATAATGCAAAAGGTCTGATTGTCAAACCATACTCATAAGAATCAGATATCCTTTCTGGTATCAAACTTGACTAAAAATGAGAATAGAGAAAATCATGAGGTACAGAAAAGCATGCAGAAACCTAGAACTGTCAGATTCTTCCTTGAAGCATAAGGATAAGCTCTGGCCCAGGCACAATATTTGAGGACTCTAAGTAATGCATAGCAGGGCATCAATTATACTAAGAGAACTATTTCAATTATTGAAGATTAATACTTTTTACCTAAAAAATTATGGAATAGACACTGACATTTTCCAGTAGGCCACGCTCCATAAATTAACTCAAAATTTATTTACCATGAGCAACCTACACATACTCCATAAAAAGAATTCCAAGGATAAAGTAATATTTCCACTAATTAATACTATCTGAAGGTCTGATTAGTATGTTTACAGGATTTAACCTCATGATTTCTTCCTGAACATCTCTAAGACAGACATGAGTTATATATCAATTGCTATGCTTTCTTGAATAGTTAGATAAAACTGATACATAATTTTATTCATGTGTATTAAGATTACGTTTATAGCTTTTTCCTATTCTGACATCAATTAGCATTTGTCATTGTTTTTGTTGGTGGTGGTAGTATGTGTGTACGGTACATGTGTGAAAGAGTTTTATGAGATTAAAATAAGCAGTAGAGAAGTGTATTGTATATATTTAGGGAACCCAATTATCTCCTTAAGCTGAGCAAAAATAATCCACTTACATCATGGCCAATGACTCAATGGAGAAGAATACTGTCTCCATACTGCTTTACGTATCTATAGGAACAAGGCAGAGGAGGAAATCTATGTGAATTGTGACAATGGAAGTTTTTCTGTCAAGGAAGTCAGCCACCTTAGAATGCATCAGCCTCTAGAACACAGCTGCTAGCATCAGCCTATTCTCTTGAACTAAACAGATCTGCTAAGCAGGTTCTCTTCTAAACTCTGAAAATGAGTAAGAAAATGAATCACCAAGGCCATTCAGACCTTTCCTCGGCCACCTTCCAGGACTTAAGGATAGTTAAATATTATTTCCATCACTTTTGTTAACATTAAGTTGCAGGGATTTCTATAATCAATAAGCAATCAATTGATTCTGAATCCCAAAAATCAGAATCCATTGCTGCTAATTTACTATATTATTATTACTGTTGTTCAAACAAAGGTGTAGTTAGGTTTTTGTTTCCTCTTAAATGACTTCTGATTCTTTTCAATACATAAGAATTTGGCTTAAGAAGCGAGCTTTAGTCCAATATAAGAAGTATTAGAAATTCCCACACATCTTTAAGCCAATGCAGGCTTCCTTGACAGGGTTCTGTTGTTAAGATGTATACTATTTAAAAGCCAACAGCATTTCAATTACTAGTGATGAAATGTCCTTTTTAAAGAAAATAAATCTTAAAGTTTAACATTTGACCTAAAAAGATCAATTCTTTCTGGCTCTGCCACTGAAAAGAGTCATCACTGCTGTGGGGTAAGTCATATTAACTGAAGTTGTGGATTAAATCTCAAAATGTAAAATCAATTTAAAATACCAGAACTTGAAAATATACTTGTATCCATTTTTATATAAATTAACACTCAGCCCTAAGGATGTTTTAATTTATTCTGCCATTTCATAATTATAGTAACAACAAAAAGTAAGAAGAGCACAACAGAGATAGGTGGGAAGAGGTCCAGGGATAAAAACTTTAACACTAAGAAGGAGCATGAATAAACAATAATTTCAATGAATAAATCAAAGAAAAAAATTTACTAACTTTACTAAAAGGTGGGATTATATCCAAAGCTACCACTTTTAACTTTAAATATTTTGAATGTTTGAGAGGAGGGGAGAATATTAATTATGTGATTAATTTATGATCTTATGAGAAAATAAAGGGATTGTATAAAATTTATATGTTGATTTTCACAGATCTGCATTCAAGAACACTGCAATGTAGAATCAATAATAATAAGGCAGTGACTTATATTATTGCCATATCCTTTTGTCAGTGGAACTTTAAACATCTGAATCACAGTTACCAGACCATTTACTAGTTTTCAGAACCAAATAGCTTTAGATTCTGAAATTAAGTTTCACTACATC
Organism: Phoca vitulina; assembly: GCF_004348235.1. Classification (NCBI taxonomy): domain Eukaryota; kingdom Metazoa; phylum Chordata; class Mammalia; order Carnivora; family Phocidae; genus Phoca; species Phoca vitulina. The sequence goes on along the minus strand of NW_022589709.1, from coordinate 31,267,544 downwards.
AATGTTTAATAGACAATGAGGATATTTGTCTATCACTCTTCTATTATTTTTCTATTATTCTAGAAATAGTAAACAATAAAGGGATCCAAATGACACAACGGAAAGATCTTGGAAAAATCCTGATTTAAAAAATCTTTGTTATGTGTTTAGCTTTATGGCTTGGAGCAGAGTTTCTGAAATTTAAGTTAATGTACATATACAGACTTCTTGAGACAACTTTCTTGTGAATATTCCCAGTTAATTTAGATTCTTAGAATGTGATATTACCTACATTTAAAAATATAAGTATAGGTATCTCAAGTCCATACCTCATACAAACTTAAAAAAAATTACCAATTGAATATAATCATAATTTAAAAATCAATAAAATTTGAATCAATAATATTAATTTAATGTATTGGTTAATACAGATTCACCAAAAGGTATATGCTTATCCTATCTTATCATGGACCATTTGAAAAATTAATTATTTCACCTTTTTTTCTCATTAAACTACTAAAAAACTTAGCCTTGTCTTATCATGAATTCATTATGTGTATATTGAATCTTCTTTTTTCATTTTGCATTATCCTGAACAATTAAAGATGCACATCGTGGTGCCAATGTGATTGTAAATGCAAATAATAAACATCAAACTGACATCGATATCAAAATGCATTTATAAGTTATTTTCTATGTGATCATAAAATTCATTAAATATTTTGAATAAAACAAAAATGACAAAATTTAAGAATTACCCATGAATTAACTAATCACAAAAATATGCTTTAGTCATCACTTCAGATAATGAGTCACTTAACTTTTCTGAACATCAGATTCCTCATGTGTTAAGTGTATGAAAGGAAGTGTGGACTTCATGATTGAGTAGGCTTTTATTTTTTTTCTTTTTGCCATCCATAATTCAATAAAACACATTTAATATACATCTATTGAGTAACTAACATCAATAAATGTGTAGGGTCTAAGATTTTACTTTACTTGAATGTTAGTAAGTTAGCCTGCCATAGTTTTATGGATGCTGAATGACTTGGGATTCCTAGGACAGAGCCAAAAAACTTAATTACACATGGGCACACAGAAATCCATGAATTACAAATTTACATATCTTTTTTCAACCCAAATCCCATGGGGAAGACATGAAGTGGTCCAGATAGATACCGAGCACGCAGTGTGTTTGAATCATAGCTGAGGAACCCTGCATTTAGGGGAGTTAAATCTTTTATAATGGATTGGAAGCAAATCTGTCTTTGGCTGGGAGGCAGACATTATCTTTATTATCCTGGACAGTGCAAAAAATATGCCCTTGCTCTGCAAGAAGACACAATCTTTATTTTCCAAAGCTGTTTGCTATAAAAATATCTTTGAGGGACGCCTGGGTGGCTCAGTTGGTTGGGCGACTGCCTTCGGCTCAGGTCATGATCCTGGAGTCCCGGGATCGAGTCCCGCATCAGGCTCCCTGCTCGGCAGGGAGTCTGCTTCTCCCTCTGACCCTCCTCCCTCTCATGCTCTCTGTCTCTCATTCTCTCTCTCTCAAATAAATAAATAAAATCTTTGAAAAAAAAAAAAATATCTTTGAGGAGGCAGTCTGGAACAAAAGGCTGTCAGATGTACCAGACATTGCACTAGACAGTTGGGAGAATGGATATGAATAATTCAGTCTTTAGTTTTAAGGAGCTGACTAGTGATGGAGACCAATACCTAAATAATTTTACTATAAAATAAGTGTTAAATGGAGTATTATGAATTAAGAGATTTATCTTGACATGGAAAGTCAGGGAAGACTTGAGACAGGGAACACTTTGGGCTGAGGGTTAGGAATAAAGTAGAAGTAACTACTAAGGAACAAGGGGACCAAGATGACACAATGGAAAGAATTTGGTTTTAATATAGTCTGGATTCTGTCATTAGCTCTAGGGCTCAGAGCAGCCTGAAATTTAAGTTAACATGCACAGGCATTTTAAGAACACTTTTTTAAAAAAATGAATTTGCCCTGCTAGTTTACTGTATCACAATGTAATTCACAAAGGAAAACACTGCATACAAAATCTTAGACACTGCAAGATCTCATTTCTAATTCAGCACCAAACACTGTTGCATTGGACTGTGTAGTAAGCAATATTATAGACTAAATGTTTGTGTCTCCCCTAAATATATGTGTTGAATACCTAACCCCCATGTGATGGTGTTTGGAGATGGGATTAGGTTTAGATTAGGTCATGAGAATGGGAACGTCATGAAAGCATTAGTGCCCATATAAGAAAAGGAAAGCAGAGACATTTCTCTCTCCACAACCAAACACTGAGAGAAGGCTGTATGAGCACACAGCAAGAAGGTAGCTCTCTACATGCTAGGAAAAGGGTCCTTACCAAGAACTGAATTTGTCAGCACCTTGTTCTTACAGAACTGTGAGAAACAAATGTCTGTTGTTTAAGCCACAGACCAGTCTATGGTATTTTGTTATAGCAACCTGAGTTGAATAACACGGTCAATAAACTGGCATAATAATGGTGCTGAAACGTTTGGATCCTAAATAACGTTCTAAAAATTTGAAATGGCTTATCTAATGCAATGGTTTTAATATATGGTTCAATATTTTTCCATAAGACATATTTAACACTTTTCCTTATTTAATTATTTTATCTTGGCCATTTTAACTCAATTTAATTTTGAAAAATATAGAATTCACCTCAGTTTGCAATGTACTGTAACTGCTTTTAAAAAGCACTTAATCTGTAAAATATCTTTCAATGTTTTGACATTGAAAACACGAGATAACTGTAGGATACTGTTCTTGATATTAATATTTATGCTATGATACTAAGTGGGAAAAAGTATCATTTAAAAAATTCAGTGTAAGCCTGCTATCATTGAGATTAAGAATGATAGTTCAAAATAATAATTCATGGCTCATTTCTGTCTGTAAATACAAAATTTGAAAGTTAAATCTAATTAGAAAATGGCATCATCATTCTCACAAATGATCCATAACCTGAGTTGTGACTCTTTTTTCCCCTCTTTGCAGTTCTGTTCTCTTACAACTCTATTTCCTGGATGACATTTTGATTCTACCTATGGAAGTTTTCTGTGAAAAGAAGTGTCAATCTTAATCAGGTCTAAATTCCCTTTGGTAACATATTTTGTGTTAAATCTGAGGTGGACAGAGGAGGAGGAATCTCATTTTAACAGAACAGACACCTGGCAAAATATAGCTATCACGTGGTTTTAAGCCATAGAAAGTCCTGTGTATTTTAGAAATTCAAAAACAATTAGTAAGAAAAATGGCTTTCAAATAATTCTTTCAGTAATAACATTTAAATCACTTTAAATGACACACTTACCATTGAAGGTTTTCCTTCTTTCTTTCTTTTTTTTTGTAAATTTCCAGTGCTAATAATTTTCCCTAGACAACATTCTATTTCATCTATTTTGTAAAAGGCTTATGCAAATACAGAGATTGCATATGTTCCCCTTTTACCTTTAGGGAGAAGCTTCTGTGCTTTTAAAACTCTGTAATCGTTCTATCACCCTCTTTTCAACTAAACCCATTAAATTTAAATAAATCAGTTTGAGGATAGAAAAGAGTTTTGACTACATAAGATGCATTCTGACATTCTACAGTTAATTTGGGTTTTAATTTAGCTTCATTATATAGACAATGACACTCTAGGCCTGATATTCAATTCAGGAGCAGCCAGTAAGGTAATTATTGGATCTCATCCCTAAGCACTCCGAGCAAATGTATAAACTCTATGACAACATAAGCAATCTATTATAGTATTAAACATATGACTCATGATACACTTTAGCAATTATTAATGTGTTTTTTCCCTACCTCAAGAGGCAGAGATCATCTCTTTCTTATATTAAACAGAAAAGAAAGCAAAGAATATTTACACATAATTATGGGAAAAGTTGTCATCCATAAGAAAACTACCAGGCCCTCTTTTGTAACTTTCATTTTGAAATAACAAAAAGTTACAAAGAGAATACATATAGGTCCCATGCATCCTATACCATTTTTTTCCCCAAGGTTAGGTCTTCCACAATTATAACAGAATATCAAAACCAGAAAATTGGTATTCGTACAATGAATGTTTAAAAGTTTTATGTCATTTATCATATGTGTAGACTCATGTAGCTCTTAATATAATCAAGATACAGCTCTACTTTATCACCACAAAGATCTTCCACATTCTACCCTTTTATAGGCACATTGACTCTGTTCATCCCTCACCATCTATAATGGGTTGAATAACATACCTCAAAAATTCATTTCTTCCCAGAACCTAAAGAATGTGTCCTTATTTGATATAGGTTTTTGCAGAAAGAATTAGTTAAGGATTTTTAGATGAAAAAATGCTATATTTAGGGTGGAACCTAAGTCCAGTGACTTGTGCCCTTATGAGAAGAGGAAAAGGATACACAAAAACACAGGGAAGAAAGTCACATGAAGACAGACTGACACTGGAGTTAATACAACAAGCCAAGGAATGCCAAGGAGTGTCAGCAGCCACCAGAAGCTAGGAGAGGCATGGAAAAATTTCTTTCTCAGTGACTCCAGAGGGAATGGTGGTGACACCTGGATTTCATACTGCTACCCTCCAGAACTGTGTGGATAAATTTCTGTTGTTTTAAGCTGCCTAGTTTGTGGTGCAGATAACCCCTGCTTTTTGAAAGTTCAATTTATGCCACTTTGTCTTTATTTTATTTATTTATTTACTTATTTATCTATTCATTCGTTCATTCATTCATTCATTCATTTTTTTCAATTCTAGTATAGTTAACATAACAGTGTTCATTAGTTTCATGTGTACAATATAATGATTCAGCAATTCTATATGATACTCAGTTCTCATCATTATAAGTGTACTCTTAATCCACTTCACCCATTTCACCCATCCCCCCACCCACCTCCTCTCTGTATGCCACTACACTTTCCTAAAGGATCTGCATTAGTACCTATTTTTGCTAACTGAAAGAAATCCAAAGACAGTTTTCTCTTAAAAAAAAAAAAAAAGGAAGATAGTATTCAGCATTTGTTTTGGAGTGAGTCCTTATAGAGGCAGCACACCCCTGAGCAGCAAGAGGGTCACTAACCTTCCTTGTCATTACACTCAGCATCAAGCTACCACAGCTGTGAACTGTGTCTGTGAGCATCTGTGCTTTATCTCGATTGATTTTATGCATCCATTAGTAAGATGTGTCCTAAGGTATCAGAAAAGCCTAAGAGAGGTTTTGGAGAGGGGTCTGGAAATGCTCAAAAAGTTTCCCCATGTATATTAATGGTAATTGTTTCTTCACTTTCCACCATTTGGGCTTATGAAAGGTTTCATAGGAACACTCTACTTTTGGATAGCTGGGGAACCTACACTTTGTTATAGGAGCCCTAGGAAACTAAACAGACCATTCTTAAATCCTGACTACTAATAATATGTTCTCCATCTTTATAATTTTATCATTTAGAGAATGTTATATAAATGGAATCAAACAGTATGTGACCTTTTGAAATGGCTTCTTCACTCAGAATAACACCCTTGAGATCCACCCAAGTTGCGGCATGTATCAATAGCTCATCCCTTTTATCACGGAGTAGTATTCCACAGGGTAGCTGTAGCAGAGACTGTTTAATCATTCCTCTCTCCAGGAACATTTTGAATGCTTCCAGGGTTTGGCTACTATAAATAGAGCTGCTATGAACATTCATAGACAGATTTTAATGTGCTTTAATTTCTCAAAAGTTAAGTGTCCAGGAGTCTGATTGTTGGGTCATATGGTAAGTGTCTGTTCACCTATTTTTTAAAAGAAACTGACAGATTATTTTTCAAAGTGACTATACCATTTTATGTATGTTTCATTTTATTGATGTAATAGTTGCAATTCCCTAATGGCTAGTGAGGTTGAACATCCTTCCATGTGCTTACTTTCCATCTGTATATCATCTCCATTAACATGTCTCTTTATGTTCTTTGCCATTAGCTAATTGAATTGACTTGGGTTTTTGGTGTTTTTTATTTTATTTTTTTTCGTGTTTTTTTGTTCCTTAGGAGTCAAAGGACAAAGGTAGAGAGAAAAGCATGGATCAGGCCCTCAGGACCCAAACAGGGGTGATTTCTCTAGATTTGTTTTTTTGGCCTCATATATATCAGACTGAATGGATGAGTACTGGTGAAGGCATCCACCTAGAAATGTCAATGGGTACAAAAAAAAAAAAAAAAAAAAGAAAGAAAAGAAAAGAAAAGCTTTTCTCTCTAATAAAACTACCAGTAAAAGTGCAGGCTAGCAAGACAGAAAACTTTCAATGATTACCACTGTTCTTCAGGCAAGTGCCAAAGAAAAAAACAGGGGTGGGGAGAGGGTTCCACCACCAGCCCTCTCCCTAAGTCCAAGGGGAAAGCCTAGATGTCCATATTCACCAGAATGTGATGGCTCGCCAAATTTCCATAAGGGTGTTGTCAGAGTATGCAACTAAGACTTTCATGCAAAATGAGTGGCAGTGAGCCCCTAGTGTGAGGTCAGTAGAGATCACATGGGAGGTCTATACTTTTTTCCCCATGTGTCAGTGATATGTCCCTCCTCTCTCCAAAGGGATAGTTTCAGAGGAGGCCTCGGGAAAATCAGGATTTCCACCACTGCTAGCAGTGATATGGTGACCTCCTCCTCTCACACAGGACACTAGCAACAGAGGTCTAGTAGGGAGCATGAACTAGTAAAGCTGTTTCAGCAGCCTACCAGCCACCTGCCCAGCTGTGAGGAGCATTCTTCTCTATTCAACCCTGGATGTCAAAGTTTTAAAAACTCAAGGAATGGGCTCAGCAGCAGAATGGAGAAGACAATAGAAAGAGTGACCTTGAGATGATACAAAAAAAAAAAAAAAATTACCCAATCTGAATAAGAGAGAAAACAGACTGAAGGAAAAAAAAAAAAAAGATGAATAGATACTCAGAAACATGTGGGAATATAACAAAAGATCTAACATTCGTGTTATTGGAGTCTCAGAGGGTAGAAGAAAGATATTGGGCCTGTAAAAGTATTTGAAGAAATAATGGCTAAATATTTCCCATATTTGGCAAATGACATAAAGCTCAGATTCAACAGTTGGGAGAACCCTGAACAGGATAATACAAAATAAATGCAAGCCATTACACATCAGTCATACTTCTAAAAAATAAAGATCGGGAAAAATTCTTGAAAGCAGTCAGAAAAATAAAAAGAGGAAAAGAAAAAGAAAAAAATAAAACACAAAACAACAACAACAAAAACACCTTACTACCTAGAGGGGAAAAAGAATTTGAATAAAGGATTTGAATAACAGAGGGTTTCTCATGAGAATCCACTGAAGCCAGAAAGAAGTGGCATATTTTTCAAGTGCTGAGGAAAAAAAAGAAAAAGAAAAAAAACCTGTCAAACAAGAGTTCTGTATCAAGTGACAATATACTTCAGAAATAAAGTGCTGAGGGGAAAAAAAGGTGCTGAGAAAAGAAACTGTCAAACAGGAATTCTCTTATCAAGTGAAAATATACTTCAGAAGTAAAGGGGGGAACCAGAATGGAGGATCCTCAAAAAATTAAAAAATAGGGCTATGATATGATGCAGTAGTACCACTCTGGGTATATAGTCAAAGGAAATGAAACAGGATCTGAAAGAGATACGAGAACTTCCATGTTCATTGTAGCATTATTCACAATAGCCGAAATATGGAAACAACCTAAGAACCCATCAACAGACGAATGAAGAAAATGTGGTGTGTGTGTGTGTGTGTGTGTGTGTACATATATATATATAATGGAACATTATTCAGCCGTGAGAAAGAGGGAAATCCTGTCATTCACAACATGGATGGACCTTGAGGGCATTATGCTGATTAAGTGAAATAAGTCAGACAAATACTGTATATCATTTATATATGGAATCTAAAAAGCCAAACTCATGGAATCAGAGACTAGAATGGTGGTTATCAGGGGCTGGGGACTGGAGGAAATAGGGAGAGGTTGGTCAAAGGCTTCACACAGACAAACAAACAAAAAAGGGTAAATTAAAACATTCTCAGATGAAGGAAACCTAAGAGAAATGTCCTCCAGTAGATCTATCCTAAAAGAATGCCTGAAAGAAATTCAGTGAACAGACAGGAAAAAAGTAGGAGATGTAGAGCAATAAAAAAACAAGAAAGATAAGGAAAAGAGCAAAATATGGGAAAATACAAAAGATATTTCTCTTTCTTTTGAGTTTTCTGTAAAGATTACAATGGTCTCTAACATATATTTCAAAGAAAATTTTAAGACAATTAAATTATAGGTGGAGGAAGACAAAAGGACAAAAGGAAGGTAAGGTTCTATACTTAACTGAACTTTCAAAATGTTCACTCCATTAAAATGTGATATATTTTGAACATAAAGTATAATACCAAGAGAAACCATGGGCTGCGGGGAGGGAAACGTATGTACAGAAAGGAAGAGAGAGACACACATAAATCCCTATAGATCAAAATGAAAAAAATAAAATGAAATTCTTAACAAATGTTCCACTAACCAGCATGTATGTAGTAAAATATAAACAAACAAACAAAAAAATACCCTACCCCAAAAGAGAAAGAACAAAGAGAAAATAAAGTGGCAGATTTAAGGCCTAACCCATCAAAAATTACATTTAAATAAACCATGTAAAAGAGAATGACAACACTGATTTTTAAAAAGGATCCGACAATATGATGTCTACAAGAAGTTTTCTTCAAATATAATGATAGGGGTTGGCTGAACACAGGGTAGAAAAAAAACATTAATCAAATAAAGCAGGAATGAGCATATTTTTATCAAATAAAGTAGATTTCCAGACACAGAAAGTTACTGGGACAGAGGGACATTACATTAAGGTAAAAGGACTAGTCCATATCTAGCAAACCTAAATGTGTATGCACCAAGTGACAGTACTGAAAAATATATGAAGCAAAATATGACAGAAATGAAAGGAGAAATAAACAATTCCACAGTTATATTTAGAGACTTAAAAACATTTATCTCCACAATTGATAGAACATTTAGACAGATAATCAGCAAGGAAATAGAATAAACCAAGAAGACCAGCTACAAACAGGATCTAATCACATTTACAGAACACTCATATCAACAGTCTATTCTTTGCAATAAACAAATACCAAGATATGCTGGGCCAGAAAACAAACTTCAACAAATGTTAAAGAATTAAAATCATATACAGTGTGTTCTCTGATCACAATGGAATCAAACTAGAAATCAATAACACAAAGATAACAGGAAAATCTCCAGTTGCTTGGAAACTAAACAACACACCCCTAAATAAACCAGGGATCAAAGATGAAGTCTAAAGAATTTTTTTAAAAAATACATTGAACTGAATAAAAAAGAAAACAAACATATCAATAACTGTTGGAGGCAGCTAAAGTAATTCCCAGAGGGAAACGTAGAGCATTAAATGTTTATAGTAGAAAAGAGGAAAATCGCAAAAAATTCAAACCACTTAATGAACTAGAAAAAGAATAACAAATTAAAAATACAAAGCAATCAGAAGGAAGGAAATAATAACAATAAGGGCAAAGAGCAATAGAACTGAAAAGAAAAAGGCAATAAAGAAAATCAATAAAACAAAGGATACCACTACAGACCCTACACAAACGCAGCCAAAGCATGGTAAGGTAATATTACAGGCAACTACTCACACCTGACAACTTAGATGTTATGGACCAATTCCTGGAAAAGTACAAACTGCCACAATGCACCAAATATGACACAGATCATTTGAATAGCACCATGACTATTCAGGAAATTGAAATCTTAATTTAAAAAAAGGCAATCTCCAGGCCCAGATGGTTTCACTCACAAATTCCACCAAATACTTAAAGAAAAGTTAACATCAATTCTGCACAATCTCTTCCAAAAATTAGAGGGAACATTTTCCTACCATTTTTTGAAGTCCATATCATTTATCAAAACCAGAGAGAGACAATACATAAAGAGAAAAGTACAGACCATATCCCTCAAGACTCTGGATGTAAAAAATCTTAAATTATTAGTAAATATAATTCAGCTATAAATAAAAAAATATGAATTATGACCAAGTGGTGTTATTTCCAGGAATACAAAGCTAACTCAAAAATGGAAAGTTAATTAATGCAATCCATTATATCAACAGGCTAAAAAAGAAAACGTAATATCAATCGAGGCAGACAAAACATTTACAAAAAAATCAACAACTACTCATGATAAAACAAACAAACAAAAAAACTCACTGAAAAATAGGGATATAGAGAGAGGTCCACGAGTTGATAAGGAACATCTACAAAAAACATAAAACAAATAATCACACTTACTTGTGAAAGAAATTTTTCCACCACAGGTCAGGAACAAGGCAAGGGTGCCCACTGCTCTTCAAGATGTTCTTTATGTTCTAATCAGTACAATAAGGCAAGAAAAGGAAATCAAACACACACAAATTAGAGAAGTTGAAATAAACACCTCTTTTTGCATATGATATATCATCCGTTTAGAAAATTCCACATAAAATCTATAAACAAACTTGCAGAACAAATAAATTAATTTAGCAAAGTCACAGGATACAAGATTAACATACAAGAAGCTACTGAACTTCTATATCTTAGAAACAAATACTTGAAAACTAAAATAAAAAAAAAAATACCATTGTTGCTAAGTGCAAGGGGGTGGAAAAGGAGCAAACTGAGGCATCATCAACATAGAAAGTCGATTGTCCACACACCAAATGCTCCAGAAGGATGCTTCCCGGAGACTTCACCTTAAGCGTGATCATGGCACCTTGTGGACCCTCTGAGAGCGCCTGCACCTGACCATGAGGTTTTCCAGTACATGTAAGCAGCAGATCCCGCACCTGATCGTGAGACCCCAATGGCCGGTGTCTGGAGGAGGCCTCACCTGGACAGCCAGGTGGAGACCCTTCATGGAGGAGCTGTGTGGGCCAAAGTGGAGCTGAGTACTCTTGGCCATGCTAATATCACAGCTCCCCCCCAAGGCAACAAAGAGAGTACAGTAACAAAAAAAATATAAGTACTTTTGTGTAAATTCAACAAAACATAGACACAGGACTTGCATTTTGAAAATTATAAAATAGTAATGAAATGAGATCTAAATAAATTGAAACACTATTAATGGATTGAAGGACTCACCATAGTAAAAATAATCAATTCTCAATTAATATACAATTTTAATGAAATTCTCAAAATTTCATCAAGTTCTTTTATAGATATAGACAAGATGATTCTAAAATTCATATGGAAAGGTAAGGGAACTAGGATATCAAAACAATTTTGAAAAAAAAAGTATGAATTAGGAAGATAATTCTACCTGAACTCAAGGCTTATTATACAACCACAATAATCAAGACCATTACACTCACAGAGGAGGGATAGACACATGGATCAGTAGAACAGAATAAAGAACCTAGAAATAGTCCCACATAAGTATAGTCAGTTAATTTTTTATAAAGATACACAAGCCATTTAATGGAAAAAAAAAAAGTCCTTTCAACAAATGATGATAGAGCAATGAGAGATCCACAGACAAAATAAATAAATGTACCTCAAAATAATCATAGATTCAAATATGTAATATTGAACTGTAAAAGTACTAGAATATTTCCTGGATCTGGTGCTCGATCAAGAGTTCCTAGACAGAAAACTAAAGAAATGATCCATAAAAGAAAAAAAAAATCAATAATCGGACATCATCAAACTTAAAAACTTTTTTTTTAAGAAAAAACAAGAGATGAAAAGGTAAGGTAGCCTTGGTGAAAATACTTGCAAACCTTATATCTAACCAAGGACTCATATCTCAAAATATATGCATAAATTTAGCCCCTTGTATTTTTATCTTTTTATAGTATATTATAATCTTTGTTGAAATTAATCAGCTAATTAGATCATGGTTGATACAAAAGTACTATTTTTATATGAGTGCACTGGCAGGTGAACTTCAGGAAGAAGTCCAGAAAATGGATATTTTTAATCTTTTGTGACTAATAAGTAGGTAAAAACAACAACAACAACAACAACAACAAATGTGTTTAACTACAATGTTGAAACATATCTTCTGCTCAGTAGTTTGGGGCTGTTGTGACTCAATATTCCTGGCAAGTTATTATGTATAAAGGATTTGCACCCATTTATAGTTCATTCTCTGACAAAGCCTAACTCATAGAATCTTTGTTCTTTCATTTTTCCCATATAACTCTCAAGTCTTTGAGACAATGATTTGCTATACATTTTATTTTATTTTATTTGGCTAAGTGTCTAGCTGACTTTTAGTACATGAAATTTTAGAATAGGCAGAAACAATCTATGGTTACAGAAGCCAGATCTTTAGCAGATCAAGGCCAGAGTGTGGGAAGGATTGATTGTAAACTGCAGTGAAGGAAATTTGGGGATGATGGAAAGTTTCCATATCTTAATTATAGTGGTGGCTACATGACTATATATACATACAAATATATACATACACACACACACACACACACACACACACACACACACATATATATATTTGTTAACATTTATCGAGTTAAAGTTTTAAGCTGATGCTCTATCAAGTTTTGGGCTTTCATAGTAATTTTGAAGTCTCCTCCACTTACCCTCAACACTGGGAAACATTCCAGAAATTCTTTTGATCTTGGGTAATCATCATCAGTAGAAAATCACTTATATTTCTTCCCTCCTCTGTTGGGCATTTGATACAACCCCATCCAGACTCTTTTTGCTGAGGTCTCACTATGTATTCCAACATATTCTAAGAGCAAGCAGAACCACCTCTTGTTTTGCCATCAGAGGCTGTGGCTCTAGACACAGCCTCTGGCCTTTCATTTCTTCACTATAAATCAGACACGATCCCACTGCCTCTTAAAAACCAAAGAGGACAAGCTCTTGGAAGACTCACTGAGACCCTCCTCAACTGACTTGAAGTTGGGAGATGGATTCTCCCACCCCTCTTACAACGTTTACAATAGTCTTTAAAGAAATTATTTTTCTCATCTAGAACTCCCTTGTCTACATTTGGGTTTTAAAACCAGCTCCTTTTTATCTCTTCTGCAAGTTCTATTATTTATGTGGTCTAGCCCCTCATGTTGGGATTTTCTTGGACTTTTAGTCAAAATTATCATGAAACTTTCCATTTTAATATTGTATTTTAGAGAAATAAAATAGGTAATAATTCAAATATGAAGAACATATTTAAAAAAAAATGTTTCCACCCCATCCCATACATCCTCCCCACATATAACCACCCTTCACAGTTTCTTGTGTTATATATGTACGGGTATCCACGTCTGAGTACAGAATAAAGAACATTATGTGTTATGTGCCACAGATTATTTTGCAGCATGTTTTCTTCACTCAAGGATATATTTACCAATTTTTCAATATCAATACTAAAGATTTATATCAAATTTTCGGGTCCGTGTGGTATTTCCTGGTATGAATATAGCCAGTCCCCTATTGCAGGGTATTTAATATTTTTTTGTCTTTTGATATTACAAATACTGCAGCAATAAAGAACTTTTTATGTATTTTCAAGGACATATATAGGTTTATTTTATATAATAAAAAACTAAAATTAAAATTGCTAAATCAAAGGATATTGTGATTATAGCTTTTGATATCTATATTGCTAAATTGCTCTCAAATTTGTCAGGCTAATTTACACTTACAGCAATGTCACCTGTTTTCCTGTAATGCTGTCTGATCAAACATTGGACTTTAACAATGTGAAGAGAAGAAAAGCAATAATTCCTCCTCCTCATTTTAATACAAATCATGTCCTTTGTATTGCTTCTATTTGGCTGTTAGTTTTTTTCTCTTTCTGATTTGTTCAAACTCTGGTTATATTAAGCCTACCACTTAGAGTGAAATTTTCCCTCTATTTTGTATTTTATATTACCATTTCAGGGTTTTTTGCTTTGCAGTAACTTTTGTGTCCTATTTTTAAAAACTTTTTTTGTTCTTTACAGATTCTAGGAATTTCATCTTGCTTATAAATGTTATTACCACCACGAAATAATTATGGTTTTAATGTTTATGCATATTTAATTTTATAAATCACTATATGTCATCTTAAGAAGTATCAAAACTGCACCAGAAGGCATTCCTGCTCCATTCGTTTCATATATGTCCAAATACCTAAGAGAAGACAACTTTGAAATAGCCTGCGTTTATGGGTAAAATAAAGGTCTTTCTCTAAGTTGTAGATTTCTGACTCAATTCTCTGTAGATTTTAGGCTGTTAGTAAAACGCCTGGGTGGCTCAGTCAGTTAAGTGTCTGCCTTCGGCTCAGGTAATGATCCCAGGGTCCTGAGATGGAGCCCCGCATCGGGCTCCCTGCTCGGCGGGAAGCCTGCTTCTCCTTCTGCCTGCCGTTCCCCCACTTGTGCTCTCTCTCTGACAAATAAATGAATAAAAATATTGTTTAATAAAAGAAAAAATATGTAATAATAATTGTATTCTTTATCTCTATAATACTTTGTACATTGAAATTACTTAAACATGTATTACCTAAATTACTCCTAATAACAAGTATATACCAAGTTAGTCTAATATAATTTTCTTCCTCTTTCTCTCTTTCTCTTTCTTTCTTTCTTTCTTTCTTTCTTTCTTTCTTTCTTTCTTTCTTTCTTCAGAGAGGGCGTGCATGAGGGGGTGGGGGAGGCAGAGGGAGAGAGACAATCCCAAGCAGACTCCAAACTCAGTGCGGAGCCCAGTGCTGGGCTGATCTCATGACCCTGAGATCATGACCTGAGCCGAAATCAAGAGTTGGACACTTAACTGACTGAGCCACCCAGGCACCCCAACTGTCTTTATTTTTAAATTATTTTTTTTATTTTGAGATAATTGTAGATTCACAGGTAATTGACCAAAATAATACAGAGAGTTAACATGTACCCTACGCAGTTACCCAATCGTAACATCTTGCAAAATTATAGTATAATACCACAACCAGATACTATTCTTATTTCACAGTGGAAATATACTTAAAAATGTCACATTGGTAATCAATAATCTCCAAATAGGCAGATAACCAATTAGATGAATGCCAGAAAAGTCTATTTGCAAAATAGTGAAAAAACAAGGCATAAACTTAAGAAATGTGTATATAAGGAAATGTCTGTATAAGGAAAACTATCATATAGTTCTAAAAGACACAAAAGGAGATTTGAACAAATGATAAAACATGCTATTTTCTCATACTCAAAGACTCAACATCATAAAGATGACTATTTGTAAATCTAATACCAACAAATATGCTACTAGGTTTTTAAAATTTTCTTCCTAGAACTAGTTAGGTTGATCATTAAGTTTATATGAAAAACTAGTAGCAAGAATCATCAAGAAATTTTTAAAAGAGAACAATGAGAACAGACTAGTTCTACCTCTAGCTAAAGGAATATTATGTTTTAGAACATGGATAGGTAGCATGAAGCAGAATAAAAACATCCAAAAACAGACCCCAGAAAATTAAAAAAAAAAAATTAGAATATGGTAAAGGTGGCATTTCAAACCAGTAAGGAAAAGGTAGACTTTTATATAAATAATATTGTAACAACTTAATATCTTCATAGAAACAGTTAAAATTTGGTCCATTCCTCACATCAAAAATAAGCATAAATTCAAAATAGATTTTAAATTCAAAAGAAAAAAAAATAAAACTAGTGATGTATTAGAAGAAGTAGGTGAATTCCTTTTTAACCAAGAGTTAGAGAAAAATCTCCCTAACTATGACTCATAACTCAGAAGAAATAAAAAAATGATTGGAAGTTAGATCCAGAGAAATGAAAAAAAAAAAAAAATAAGTAAAGAAATCTTTGGGTAGGCAAAGCAAATGACAAAATGAGAAAAATATTTGTAACTTACCTTAGAGACAAAATGTTGGTATCGCTAATACATAGGGAGGTCATGGAAATTAAGTCAAATGCCAACAATTTGGTAAGAATATGGGCAAAATACATGAACATATAAATCACAGAACAATAAATGCAAATGGATTTTAAAATCATATTTTAAAAATGCCCAATCTTGCTCATAATAAGCAAATAAATAATAATACAGAAAAAAATAAGGGAAAAATTTGTTTTATTAAAAGTTTGAAAACATGTTTTTTTTAATGGGGATTCAAAATGCTGGGCATGGAGCCTCCTTAAAAATTAAATAAATAAATAAATAAATAAATAAATAAATAAATAAACAAATAGAGGGAGGAGCAAGATGGCGGAGGAGTAGGAGACGTAAATTTTGTCTGGTCCCAGGAATTCAGCTAGATAGGGATCAAACCATTCAGAACACCTACAAATTCAACAGGAGATCGAAGAAAATAATAGCAGCAACTCTCTGAACAGAAAAGCGACCACTTCCTGGAAGGTACGATGTGCGGAGAAGTGAATCCCAGGCAATATTCGGGAAGATAGACGGCAGGGGAGGGGCCTCCGTCAGCCGCTATTGGCAAGTGATAGAGCAGCAGAGCACAAAATTGGAAATTTTAGAAGTCGGCTCTGCTGAGGGACGTCGCTCCAGTAGCTAAGCAGGGGGCGGAACCCTCGCTGGCGCAGTGTGGTCTCAGGACCCTCGGGGTCACAGAAAGACTAGGGGTGCCTGACTGCAGCAGAGCTCCCAGGTATCGGAGAGGGGAAGCCCGCTGCAGAGATGGAGCGGAGGAGTTGGCTCTCAGCTCTGGGTTGCCATAAGCCATGATCCGCGGCACAGTCAGGCCACTTCTCCTCCAGCAGGGACCCAACAAGCAGCAAATCCAGGGAGACTCCCTTTCTTCCCCGGGGAGGAGAGGCACAGGAGCGCACCGCAGGGATCTGCTGGGTTTGGAGACTCCACACAGGGTCGTGCACCAGAGATAGAAAGGCTCGGTCACAGGCCGGGTGAGCATGGAGTGCGGCCGGAGCCCAGGGAGACGGGAGTGACTGACTGCTTTTCTCTGGGGGGCACACTGCGGAGTGGGGCCCGAGTTCTCAGCTCCTCTGGGGTGGAGATTGGGAGGCCGCCATTTTCACTCTTGTCCTCCAAAGCTGTAGGGAAAGCTTTCAGGGGACAAAAGCTCCCGAGAGCAACCCGAGCAGATTACTTAGTCCGGCCCGGCAAGGGCGGGGAAATTCCGCCTCCGGCAAAGACATTTGAGAACCATGGCAACAGGCCCCTCCCCCAGAAGATCAGCAAGAAGAGCCAGCAAAGACCAAGTTTACCGATCAATGAGAAGGGCAGAACTCCAGAGCTAGGGGAATACTGCACATAGAATTTGTGGCTTTTTTCCCATGATTCTTTATTCTTTCAAAGTTAATTTTTTTTTAATTTTCTTTTTCTTTTCTTTTTTTGAATTTTTCTTTTTCCCTTTTTCAACCAACATCTTATCAATCCCTTTTTAAAAAAATCTTTTTTATTTGTCATTTTTAGAGTCATATTCTATCCCTTCATAGTAGTTAATCTTATTTTTGGTATATATATATATATAAGTTGTTCTCTCTAAAATTTTGGGATACAGTTTCTTCTAACAGACCAAAATATACCCTCAATCTCTAGTGTATGGCTTTTTTCTAGTCTCCTGACTGATCACATTCTCTCCCTTTTTTTTTTTAATGCTCTTCTTATTTTTTAAACCAACTTCTTATCAATTCCTTTTATAAAATCTTTTATAATTTTCATCTTTACAGTCATATTCCATCCCATCGTCGTATTTACCCTTATTTTTGTACATATATGTTTTTCTTTCTTTAAAATTTTGGGAGGCACTTTCTTCTAACAGACCAAAATACGCCCACAATCTAGTGTGTAGGCTGATTGTATTTGATCATATTCTGTTTTTTTTGTTTGTTTGTTAGGTTTTTTTTTTCTTTCTTTCTTTTTTCTTTCTTTCCCGTTCTTTCCCCCTGGTTTCAGGTCTCTTCTGATTTGTTTAATGTATATTTTTCTGGGGTCATTGTCACCCTGTTAGCATTCTGTTCTCTCATTCATCTCTTCTCTGGACAAAATGACAAGACGGAAAAAATCACCTCAAAAAAAAGAACAAGAGGCAGTGCTGACTGCCAGGGACCTAATCAATATAGATATTAGTAAGATGTCGGAACTAGAGTTCAGAATGACAATTTTAAAGATATTAGCTGGGCTTGAGAAAAGCATGGATTATTAGAGAAACACTTTCTGGAGAAATTAAGAACTAAAATCTAACCAAGTCAAAATCAAAAAGGCTATTAATGAGGTGCAATCTAAAATGGAGGCTCTAACTGCTAGGATAAATGAGGCAGAAGAATTAATGATATAGAAGACCAAATGATGGAAAATAAAGAAGCTGAGAAAAAAAGAGATAAACAACTACTGGATCACAAGGGCAGAATTCAAGAGATAAGCGATACCATAAGATGAAACAATAATAAAATAATTGGGATCCCAGAAGAAGAAGAAAGAGAGAGAGAGGCAGAAGGTATATTGGAGCAAATTATAGCAGAGAACTTCCCTAATTTGGGGAAGGAAACAGGCATCAAAATCCAGGAGGCACAGAGAACCCCCCTCAAAATCAATAAAAATAGGTCAAAACCCTGACATCTAATAGTAAAACTTACGAGTCTCAGAGACAAAGAGAAAATCCTGAAAGCAGCTCAGGACAAGAGATCTGTAACCTACAATGGTAGAAACATTAGACTGACAACAGACCTATCCACAGAGACCTGGCAGGCCAGAAAGGACTGGCATGATATATTCAGAGCACTAAATGAGAAAAATTTGCAGCCAAGAATACTATATCCAGCTAGGCTGTCATTGAAAATAGAAGGAGAGATAAAAAGCTTCCAGGACAAACAAAAACTAAAGGAATTTGCAAACACGAAACCAGCCCTACAACAAATATTGAAAGGGGTCCTCTAAGCAAAGAGAGAGCCTAAAAGTAACATAGACCAGAAAGGAATAGAGACAATATATAGTAACAGTCACCTTACAGGCAATACAATGGCACTAAATTCATATCTTTCAATAGTTACCCTGAATGTAAATGGGCTAAATGCCCCAATCAAAAGACACAGGCTATCAGATTGGATAAAAAAACAAGACCCATCGATATGCTGTCTGCAAGAGACTCATTTTAGACCCAAAGACACCCCCAGATTGAAAGTGAGGGGGTGGAAGACAATTTACCAAGATAATGGACACCAAAAGAAAGGTGGGGTGGCAATCCTTATATCAGACAAATTAGATTTTAAACCAAAGACTATAATAAGAGATGAGGAAGGACACTATATCCTACTTAAAGGGTCTATCCAACAAGAAGATCTAACAATTGTAAATATCTATGCCCCTAACATGGGAAAAGCCAATTATATACGCCAATTAATAACAAAAGCAAAGAAACACATTGACAACAATACAATAATAGTGGGGGACATTAACACCCCCCTCACTGAAATGGACAGATCATCTAGGCAAAAGATCAACAAGGAAATAAAGACTTTAAATGATACACTGGACCAAATGGACTTCACAGATATATTCAGAACATTCCATCCCAAAGCAACAGAATATACATTCTTATCTAGTGTCCATGGAACATTCGTCAGAATAGATCACATCCTAGGTCACAAATCAGGTCTCAACTGGTACCAAAAGATTGGGATCATTCCCTGCATATTTCCAGATCACAATCCTTTGAAACTAGAACTCAATCACAAGAGGAAAGACTAGAACTCAATCACAAGAGGAAAGTTGGATAGAACTCAAATACATGGACGCTAAAGAGCATCCTACTAAAGAATGAATGGGTCAACCAGGAAATTAAAGAAGAATTTAAAAAAATTCATGGAAATAAATGAAAATGACAACACAACTGTTCAAAATCTTTGGGATACAGCAAAGGCAGTCCTAAAAGGAAAGTGTATAGCAATACAAGCCTTTCTCAAGAAACAAGAGAGGTCTCAAATACACAACCTAACCCTACACCTAAAGGAGTTGGAGAAAGAACAGCAAATAAAGCCTAAACCCAGCAGGAGAAGAGAAATAATAAAGATCAGAGCAGAAATCAATGAAATAGAAACCAAAAGAACAGTAGAACAGATCAACGAAACTAGGAGCTGGTTCTTTGAAAGAATTAACAAGATTGATAAACCCCTGGCCAGACTTATCAAAAAGAAAAGAGAAAGGACCCAAATAAATAAAATCATGAATGAAAGAGGAGAGATCACAACCAACACCAAAGAAATACAAACAATTATAAGACCATATTATAAGCAACTCTATGCCAGCAAATTAGATAATCTGGAAGAAATGGACGATTTCCTAGAGATGTATCAACTACCAAAACTGAATCAGGAAGAAATAGAAAACCTGAACAGACCTATAACCACTAAGGAAATTGAAGCAGTAATCAAAAACCTCCCAATAAACAAAAGCCCAGGGCCAGATGGCTTCCCAAGGGAACTCTACCAAACATTTAAAGAAGAATTAATACCTATTCTTCTGAAACTGTTCCAAAAAATAGAAGTGGAAGGAAAACTTCCAAACTCATTTTATGAGGCCACCATTACCTTCATCCCCAAACCAGACAAAGACCCAATCAAAAAGGAGAATTACAGACCGATATCTTTGATGAACATGGATGCAAAAATTCTCACCAAAATACTAGCCAATAGGATCCAACAGTACATTAAAAGGATTATTCACCACGACCAAGTGGGATTTATCCCTGGGCTGCAAGGTTGGTTCAACATATGCAAATCAATCAATGTGACACAATACATGAATAAAAGAAAGAACAAGAACCATATGATCCTCTCAATACATGCACAAAAAGCATTTGACAAAGTACAGCATCCTTTCTTGATCAAAACCATGAGAGACTATGGACTCAGAAACAAACTGAGGGTTCTGGGTGCGGCGGGGGATGGTTAGCCTGGTGATGGGTTTAAAGAGGGCACGTTTTGAATGGAGCACTGGGTGTTATAGCCAAACAATGAATTATGGAACTCTACATCCAAAACTAATGATATAATGTATGGTGATTAACATAACATAATAAAAATAAATAAATGAATGAATGAATGAATAAATAAATAAATAATATTTTGTGATTAATGCAAGTAAAGTATATAATGTGAAAATTTCAAAGAATCATATTTACAGTAGACAAATACAATGTATAATCCAAAACAAAGTACACAAATTATGAAGCATAAAGGAATGTTCCTTATAAACAAGAACTTGAAATTCATATGATTGACTTACTTCGGGACTGGATTTATGGATAGAAAATATTTCTTTTCTTTGGGAATTTAAAATCAGTCTGGATACATTGACCATTAGAACATGTGAACTTCCAGTTGAAACTCCATGAACCAATGTCTTCATGGAGCATGTAGTTTTTAAGTGTCCTGTGCATAGAAGCATAAGTGAGGTTTACTTTCCAGAATCCACCTGATTTTAGTCTACATTTTTAGTTTCAAATATCTAATAAATATTGACTAATAGAGTAAATCTTGGAATTGCAGACATTCTAATTAGTAAAAGTTTTGCCTTATTTTAGCTTCCCCCGATATTGCCTCCTTCTAGGAGACTCAAATATACTTTCAAATGGACCATCTTTGAATTGCTACAATTATGCCACATATGCTGAACTCTTAAAAAGCAGCATTTGGAGATAATTTTAATTACATTAAAACATGGTAGCTCAATGAATCTGACATGTTTTCATTAGATGGAAACTGTCTCCCTTTTGACATTATAGTGTTTAAGCCAGATTTATTAATCATACTTGAATTTGTAGAAGATTCCGATCAATCACTGTTCTAGCACAGGTCAATTATTATACAGCAAGTCAATTGAAGTGTCAAATTCAAAACCCCTAGAGAATTTCAGGTCCCAGAAGAACAGAGAACCCTTGAGATACTAAAACTTGTCTAGAGTATATCAGCATTAAATTAGCAATGCTGAAACAATTCTTACAAAACTTATATTAGAATCTGGAGCTTCCTTTCAAAATATAGATAGTAAAGAAATATAGAATTTTTCACATCATCTAATCAGTTATGGCCTTTTAAATTTAATGAACCAAAGTGGAAACTTAATTCTCATTCTATATCCCTTTCCATGTTTAATTCTAAAGACAAGTTTTATAATTTTTATTTCCAAGATAAAGCTTTAGGTCTTCATATAACCTAAGCCACATTTAATGTATTAAGGTTTTGATTACGGGGGCGCCTGGATGGCTCAGTTGGTTAAGTGTCTGCCTTCAACTCAGGTCCTGATCTCAGGGTCCCGGGATGGAACCCCACGTCGGGCTTCTCTCTCTTCCTCTCCCTCTGCCCCTGACCCTGCTTGTGCTCTCTCTT
The DNA here is from genome assembly GCF_004348235.1 of Phoca vitulina. NCBI lineage: Eukaryota > Metazoa > Chordata > Mammalia > Carnivora > Phocidae > Phoca > Phoca vitulina. Next base: position 31,245,194 of record NW_022589709.1, on the reverse strand, counting down.
TCTCTCTCTCTCTTTCAAATAAATAAATAAATTCTTTAAAAAAAAAGATTTTGATTACATAATTTTGGATGTCTGTCTCACTTTGTTTTTCACTTGACTTTGTAGAGATTTAATATTTGTTCCCGCTGCCAAGTCAGATCCTTCTGATGTTTTTCAGGCTCGACAATTTGGGGATTTTTAACAGGTTTTGGATTCATTTTTTATTATTGAAATTAGAGAGTAGAATTCAGTATATCTAGTAAAGAAGTAAATTTTACTGTCCACATTGCATTTCTAGGCACAGCCATTTCGATGGGAATTTGAAAGCTGGATTAGGGAATTGTAGCTGTTGTTAATTGATCTGATTCTCCAATTAGCAGGATAGACATCTGGCCATTGACTTTTTTCCTTCCGAGAATTTTGGCTGTTGGGTAACAGAAGGAACGCACTCGCTATGGGAATGGTACACATAAATTTTGAGAGCAACTGCATTAGCAGTGTCAAAATCAATTGTCTCAGAATAAATCGGGCCCCTTCACCTTGCCTGTGTTGCTTTGTGGATCCCTCTCAGGCCTGGTTTGCTAGCCAGAGCACTCAAGTCAATGGGAGCTCTTGGGTAACTAGAGGCAAGGCTATCACTTGCATTGTAATTTTGTTTACAATATTTATGCTTAGAGATGATATTCCCATTCAAAGATAAGAATCATTAAACTGTTTTGCAATTATTTTATTCTTTTCTGTTTTAATATTAAATATATCTAAAATATATTTTGTATAAATTTAGAATTTTATCATTTTTTTAAATTTTGCTATGAGATCTTGGAGTTTATTCTTTTTAAGTGTTCATTTAAATCCTAGTTAGTTCACATACAGTGTAATATTACTTTCAGGTGTAAAATATAGTGATTCAACACTTCCATACAACACCTGGTGCTCATCACAACAAGTGTACTCCTTAAACCTCATTGCCTATTCTACCCATCCCTCCAACCCCTCCCTGCTGATAACCATCAGTTCGTTCTCTACAGTTAAGAGCCTGTTTCTTGGTTTGCCTCTCTCTTTTTTTCCCTTTGCTAATTTGTTTTGTTTCTTATACCCCACATTTGAGTAAAATCACATGGTATTTGTTCTTCTCTGACTGACTTATTTCCCTTAGCATAATATCTCTAGCTCCATCCATATCATTGCAAATGGCAAATTTTATCCCTTTAGAAAAACAATCATTGCTGCTCCATGTACAGAACAATGTACCCTTTCTTTAAAGGATATTAATATGAATTGAACTGAAATTTATCTTGTATACTATTAATATTTTAGTTAAACTCATGTCAGTATTTCTAGATCTCCTCATATTTTATTGTTTATAAATTTCAGAATATTTAAAATACTGTTAGTGAGGGGCTCTTTTTTTGTGCAGTTTAATGGAGATGCCTTTAGTTTTGCCTTTAGTTTTCAAAAATAAGTAATATCTTTATTATTATTCTATACACATATTACTTTTCATGTAATAATTTTTTTTAATTTTTAGCTTATGGTGAGCTTTTTTTCTATTCTGATATTTTTAGATTTTGGAAATAGTTTTTGAAATATTTATAAAGATGAGATGAAATTTATAACAGATTTCTTTATATTGGCCCATTCTTTCATTCTATTCCACCACAGTGGATTAGACTCAAAATTTCTGTGAATTGGGGGTGATTATTTTTTTAATATGAAGTAATAAGATAGATCAATATTTTTATTTCCCATGTTTTCATTTTCAGATTTTGGTTCAGAGTTATGCAAGTGTCATGGAAAGAACTAAAAGTGTTCATATTTTTTCTGTTTTAGCAGAGAATTCGTGACAAGAAAAAGTGGTGCCTTAAAAGTTATAAAATAAAAACTCACCTCTTAGGTTCTCTGGGCAAAGAACCTTTGCTTGAGCAATAAAGATTCAGTAGTATGAAACCCAAAGGGCATACGGTGATGAACTGGATATTTTTTCCCTTGAATCACATTCTTCAACCATGCTTTCACCCAGCTCAGATCCACACATTTCGGTCTTCTGAAAGAAGAGGAACAGCAAGGCAGCATAGTGGTTAAAGACAGTCTTTGGAACCAGATACATTTAGGTTTGAATGCCAAGTTTGATCTTAAAAACCTGATTTTACCTTTCTAAACCTCAGTTCTCTCTATGTGAAATAGAATAAAAATACTTCATAGTATACATTTATATTCAATTTATATTCAAATAGTACCTTACATCAAAGATGAGTGAGGGTTTTGAAGAGAAAACATTTTGCTCTTTTGGTATGTTTTTTTTTTTTTTTTAAGATTTTATTTATTTATTTGAGAGAGAGAGAAAGTATGAGAGGGAGGAGGGTCAGAAGGAGAGGCAGACTCCCCACTGAGCAGGAGAGCCCAATGTGGGACCAGATCCTGGGACTCCAGGATAATAACCTGAGCCAAAGGCAGTCACCCAACCAAGTCCCAGGTGCCCCTCTTTTGCTATGTTTTTTAAGAAATCCAAGAATACTATGTCTCCACCTAATAGTTTATTTAAAAGTTATCCATCAGGTAATTCTTAAAAGAACTGAATTTTGCTATATTGTCAACAAATACATTTTAAATGCTTGGTCCATACACTTACAAAGATCTCAAATATTTTTTGACCAAAGACTGTCAGTTTTAGACTGATTGAAGATCTCTATATTAATGCAAGCTGCTGTTGTCATCAAAGAAAAATAGATCCTTAATCTTTTTTAAATTTCTATCAACAAAATGGATATAGTCCTTTGAAATGAAAAGATACAATCCAAGTTCAGTTTGGGATACTAAGATACAGTTTCTCCTTTGAAAAATAGCAATACAAATACCATAAAAAGGAAGTTAAAGGAAATCAACAATGGTGCTGATATTGTTATTTAAATATTGTATGCTGACTGATGGCCATGTAAATATTTGAGTGAAGACACAATAATTAGATACTTCCTATCTTATCTTCAATATCTGAAATTTGTGCAAAGAATTCCTACAAATGAGGAAGAAAATAAAAAATGGTCAAAATGATAGTGTAAATGATTCAACATTGTGTTATTTAGCAGATTTCAGTGAAATGGAGTGTTGCAATTCCACTTCTAGTTTGTAGTTTTGCAATCCAGGAAAACACTTGCAACAGTGCAAAATGGAACATGAACAAGAATACCCATCCTATTATTGTTTTGATAATAAAGAGCTATAAGCAACCTTGATTGCAGCAGATGCTGTTGATGCCCTGACCGTCTCCCCTTTATAAGGCTTTTTGTGTACCTGTCCCACAACTACCATGGGTATTGGTCACTAAAAACTTCATACCTGCACCTTTCTCCAGAGACCAACCTTGGTTGACAGAAGCTTCCAACTCAGGAGATGCCTACAAGTTTTCCAAATCCACCTTTCCACTCATTTTCCTCTACCTAGTTCTGTCTCAAAAGCCATCCATTTTTCCCCTTCCTGCTATCTTCTCCTTCTTTTTTTTTTTTTTTTTTAACATATAATGTATTATTTGTTTCAGAGGTACAGGTCTGTGATTCAACAGTCTTACACAATTCACAGTGAAGGGGGGGAAGTGGGAGGGGGAGATGAACCATGAGAGACTATGGACTCTGAGAAACAAACTATCTGAGGGTTCTAGAGGGGAGGAGCGTGGGGGGATGGGTTAGACCGGTGATGGGTATTAAAGAGGGCACATACTGAATGGAACACTGGGTGTTATACGCAAACAATGAATCATGGAACACTACATCAAAAACGAATAATGTAATGTATGGTGATTAATATAATAAAATAAAAATTAAAAAGCTATCAATTAGCCTACAGATGGCTGATTGATGTAGAAATAAATAACCCAGACTCTTGGCCTCTGGGTGGGGCAGCCTCTGAATTATAATTCACAATCAAGAGCCCCTTGGATCAGGCTGAGGCTAGATAAGTCCTGAGACCACTTCTTTACTGCTTTCCTCACTCCCTTGCAAGTTTCTCCTCAGAGCAGTCCCTCAAGAAATGATTTACACACAAATTTTTATCCCAAATTCTGCTTTTTGGAAGCTTGAGATAAGAAACTCTTGTATCTGTTAGAAGAAGAATGCTTAGCTGAAATATGACATATGTGATGATGGGTTACTCTGCAGTGGTAAAAAGAAATGAATCTACCTACATAGAGCAATATGAATATTGCAAAACATAATTTTAGGACAAAAACCAAAGAAAAAAACTTACAGCCAATACCATCAATGTAAAATAGGCATGAAAATAATACTATCAGTTTCTAATTAATTGTTTATTTGGAGTCAAGAAGAATGGGGTATAAAAATCAAATTGAGTGTGGTAGATAGAGGAGAGATATAAAATAAAGCAATAAAAATTGTGCATGGGCCAGTGCTGAAAATGAATATGAACTGAGGAATTTTCTACATGAATTTCATGACTGTCAAAAATAACAACAAAAACAAAATAACAACAACATAGTGGTTGCTTAATGAAAATTTTTACTCCCTAACCTGTAGCTCATTTCTTTTTCCTTTCCTGATTAATGGATGAAAGTATATCTAAAAACATTGTTTAATATGATGCAGGGCTTTAGTCCAACTTATTTTGGGAGTACACACATATAAAAAAGACAATTATTAATGATTTTCTGAATTATAATATATTTCCTTTCTATTTTATCTACTTGCTCCCTGCTTTAGTAATCCCTCCTTTAGTAACTTTCTAGATTACTATAAGTCTATATTAACTGGTCTTCTTTTCTTCTTTTTTATTTTTTTATGTGATTGTTTACTATTTCTTTTTTTCATTTAAATTCAATTAGCCAACATATAGTACCTCATTAGTTTCAGATGCAGAGTTCAGTTACTCATCAGTTGTATATAACACCCTTAACTGGTCTTCTTGATATATTATTGGGTAAGAGGCATAAAGATGATTTTGAATGCTACAGCTGCTATTTTTACATGTGGAAACATAAGTTCTTTGCATACTTCCTCCAGCACTATTCACTGAAACATTGTCTCTAGACAACATTTTGCTATTTGGCTGCTACTGAAGAATTTCACCAATGTGTCTGCAATAAAATTTTCAGAATAATAGTATATTTAAATGTTTATATTTTGAAAGCTATTGATAATAACTTTGGATGCAGAAAACTTTAATAAAATTTTAATAATTTAAAAATAGGGCTACAGGAATTCTAGAGAAGAGACCAAGTCACTTGTAAAGGAAGGATTTGAAAGTGTTTTATAACTCTGTAGATTAGTTTCAGAAAATTAATATTTTCCATCAAAGAAATGAGTAAAAGAAGTGTTGGTTATTAAGACTGTAAGCGAGAGATGAGACAATGTGGAAGAATAATTCATCACTGTCTAATATTGTTAGGTTTTGATTTTGTGCATGCACACTCTCCTTTTCTTAAAAAGAAAACACCTTCCTTTGGAATTTATTATTCAACAAATGATGGCAACACTCAATTCTAATATAATTTATGAGATATGATGGGGGAAATGAAGCTGATTTTCTTGTACATAAGTAGAGACACATATAAGGAATAGAATTGTTGACTATTATAATTCAAGAAACATTCTACATCATCTTAATCACTATCATGTTCAAAATAGCTGATACATCACAGGGATTAAAGATTACTGTATTGGATTCTAATTGTTGACCTTGTGTAAACTGAGTATTATCATTATAAATTGATGTCTTTAAAAAGTCTAACACTTGAAGAAATACACTGAGCTTTTAGTAATTCTCAACAGATATAGATTCCACCAAGTACTTTTAATGTTTATATTTTTTTAATGGAAGCCAGTCTACATACTTTCTATAACTTAGTCTTTCAAATGTCATTCTTGGGTCCTGAGAGAAGAATCTCAGTATTATTAGCTCTGTGGTGGAATTATAATTATACATCAAGTCAGTAATTAAAGTATGCTGTATATGGAATAGACTCAGGTCAATCCTGGATCTGACATATCTGACTGAAATTATCTGTGAGTTGTCATTAATAAATTTTCATTAGAACTTGACAAAGAAGAACTATGAATCTCCAATTGGAAGTGAATGATTCAGGGATTTTTTTCTTTTTAATTTGGAAACCATGACAATTGTCTTCTGGGTGTCCTTGAACTACTAAAATTTTAGGCAAAGATGCACATGGGTGCATTTACCAGGTAGATAGCCTATAGATTTTCATCAGACCCTTCAAGAAGATCTTGATCCAAACAACAACAAAACCCAACATATTTATTACATAACATCCACACATTCTCTGTCTTCCTCCCTCCCTCTCTCTCTTTCTGTCTCTCTCTCAATCTATTTCTCTCTTTGAGTTAAACAAAAGTCCAGAGAGATAAGTGGACTTGTCCTAAATGGGCTTGTCCTTGTTACATGATTAAACAGAGCTGGGACTAAAACTGCATTCTTCTGTTTTCCAGTCCAACACTCATTTCCATTAAATCAATGGTCTTTCATCTCTTGTCAGTATTTTGAAAGCATCAGTCTTGCATTATGGTAAGTACTCTACTAGGGCATTAACAGATATACCAATTAATGAGAGAAAATTATACTGTCTTTAGTATTTAAATATGCATTGTAGCATTTTGTTTACTTTGGATCTGAAAAAAATAAATATCTTCCTTTCAACTCTGACTCCTAGGCAAAATTGTCAGGGATAAAATAAAACTGTCCTTTCCACATGTTTGATTAGTTGCCTGACAGGCTTTGGTAATTGAAACTAACTGAATCATTAGCCTACATATACCAAAAAGTAAGTCTGTTTTAATGATAGTCACATTAGAATTTGATGAATGGTTATTAGATGTGAACCTTATGCTTCTTACTCTTAAAAAGCTGTCTTAAAGTAAATAGCAGGCCATTATATCAGAATAATAGTTCAATATATTTTAAACATACCCAATAAAGCCTATACACTGCTAAAGTTCAAACTTTGGAGAAATCTTGTTACTTCCTTGTGCCTTTTAGAATTCCCAACATATTATCATTTTTCACTGTATCATGTTCTTTCATCTTTTGTTTTTATTGTATCAGCCACATTACATTAAGACTTCAAAATGATTAACTCATTCAAATCATCAATCCATCTTTTAATAATGTTATATATCAAATTAGTTTTTATCATTCTAATGCATTTGTCATTATTCTTGTTTCCTTAAAATTGAAGTTGTTAAGCATACAGGTAGGTGATATTTAGATCAAATAATCTTAATTCAGTTACATTATTCTTTCCAAAACTATGTAACACTAACAAAAGGACACATATGGCTCAGTATAGATGAAATTAAATTGTTGGGATGGAAGGACTGGGCAGGGAAACATGTGTCTGAGCTTTTCTATAAAGAGTAATTTTAATATCTGATATCCTTTGTAGATTATTTTGCAAAGTTATTTTTAAATGTGTAATATTTTCACAAAATTATAATACAAAGGCACTATTAGCATATTATGCGGAATACGAAATCCTTTATTTCATAACACAGATGGTGAACAAAACAGGGAGCCAAGAACTAAAAAATAGAAAGAACCCTTAGAATTTCCAGCATGGCAAATAATTCATATAATGGTACAATGTATTAGCAATTTTTAAAGTTACTTTAAATAAAACTCATAAAGAATTTTCTCAAGATATACTCTTAGAAAATTTCAAGTTACAATACATCATTGCTATCTCTAGTTCCCAACACAGACACACACACACACACACACACACACACACAGGGTAAATATGTGTGGTGATAGGTAAATTAGCTTGATTGGGGGCACCACTTCACAATGTATATGTATATCAAAACATCATGTTGTACATCTTAAATATATACAATGATTATTTGTTAATAATGTGTCAGTAAAGCAGCAAAAATAAACTTAAATGAATTGAATATTGATTTAAAAAAAAAGAGTTTTCTCAACAGTTGGACATATTTGAATTTTCCCAGTCTATAAGTTATATTTGTAGCAGCCACACCTTTCCATGTTACAAAATTTCCTACAAACAATAGGAGTAATTCTCATTATCCAGGCTTGAAAAAAATTGAATGCAAAGACAAGGACCCACCTCTTTCCACATATCAATAGAGGAAGATATAGAATACCAGAAAGATGTCTGGATCTTTAATGTGAGAACCTGAAATACTAGAAGATGATCTTGATGCAGAATTGTTCAGTAGCTTCCCGGCTGCACTGGACCTTGCATGAGTCTGAAGAGTGGAAGATTGCAATTAGGTAAACAGTAATGAATATATGGTGATCATAAATAATACTTCAAGGTATCTGTCACAAACATGTGATATGAAAAACACAGATATACTAGCATTACCATGGTTTTTTGTCTATGTTTATAATTAAATGAAATGCTAAATTTCAATTAAAGTTTAGGGAAAATAATATTGTAATATTTTTCTCATCCAAGTTTAGTAATCTGTCATTTCTTTCCATAAAAACCAGCTTAAGTGGGGCACCTGGGTGGCACAGTCAGTTAAGAGTCGGACTCTGGGTTTCTGCTCAGGTCATGATCTCAAGGTCCTGGGATTGAGCACCCCTACCCCACTTCACCCCCGCCCCACATTGGGTTCTGCGCTCAGCACAGAGTCTGCTTGAGACTCTCTCTCCCTCTGCCCCTGCCTCTCACACCGTGCTCTCTCTCTCTCTCTAAAATAAATCTTAAAACAAACAAACAAACAAACAAAAAAACAGCTTAAGAAAACCTGGTGGTTTCTCACAAAGTATCTTAAGTATTCTACTAATATGTATAAGAAGAATAAAAGCATAATAAATATTGTGATATTTTCTAGTTTCTCTTTACTTACAAATTACTGATACAAAAGGGGCTTAAAATGGATAGAGAAACTTGCCAACAAAAGTTGAGGAAAATAATATTCTTAATCTATACAGCATCAATAAATAGTAGTTCACAAAATGATGACATACTGAACTACAAGATTATATAAATCTTAATGGTTTCTTCTAATAGTTGGGAAGAGATAACTGAGAAGGGACTTTCTTAAGTAGAAATATTTTCACACAAAATTGGCTAGTTTAAATGAAAAAGTATAAAGGGGATCATCAAAAGATTTCCTTAAATTAATACTCAAGTCTTTTTAATATATTCTATTTTGTCTTATCATATGAAAAACAATTTGTCAGAATAAATTTGTAACATTACATATTTTATATTGAAATGGGAATGATAGAAAGCAAATAAAAATCAAAATAAGAATAACCAAACACACACAAAGAGCATATCAAGATAATTCTAAAAGGAATACACATATTTCAGAAAGGATTTAATAAACCCAAAAGATACTTTTTACATAATAATTACTCTGCTTAACCATAAAAGTCTTTTTCAATGCCATTATCATAACTGTAAAATAAAACTAATTTTTTATAACTTATTCTACTACATTTTAAGTTTTTAGAGATGCTCTTAGTATCTAAACTGGAGCTGGTGGGAAAAGATATTCTAGATTCTACAGTGATTTTCCCCTAATTCTGTAAGATTAAAAAAAAAAGTGAATGCTAATGTTTAAATATGAGGATAAAGTTAAGTCCAACAATTAGATTGATTAGTTGTTTTGTCACCCATGTGATTGGATTTACCACTATGTTGACGTTAAGTATTGAGCTAAGTGAGAGCGAGCAGGCAGAGTAGAAGCTAAGCAAGTATCTAACCTGAAAGTATTTAATGCGAAGTGTAAATACTTGTACCCGAGTTCTGAGAAAACCAGGTGCGTATTGTTTCAGAGAACTGCCTAGCCCCTAATGCTGAAGAAAGATCTTGTAAGCACTGAATACTTCACGTGGCAGTCAAGGATCCTGACTGAAACTGTTCACTGTTACTTCACAACAACCGATGTGTAAGGTAGGTAGAGCAGGTATCTACTTTGTATATGAAGAAACCGAGTCAACAGTCAGCCTCGTCCAAAATCAAACGTTGATTTACTTCTGGGGTCATGATTGAAATGAACTTTCTGGACTACCAGCCCACTATTCTTTCTTTCATATTGTGTTCAATATCAATAGATATGATGACAATCATATAATTAACCTATCCTTTAGCTCAAATGAGTATATTAACATAAAATTTATGTACAGTAAAAACATTTTTGCTCAAATGAAAGATACTGGCTTAAACAATGATGACTCTGACTTTTTGTAATGATTCCTTTATACTAGAAATGATTTAACTTATTGCTCAGCATAATAAACAGACCATTAAATACTGTATATAATTGAGATAAAATAAATTGCTCTTTATCTGGGTTTCATTGCGATAACTTAATTGGCTTTATTAATAAAGACAATTTGTAATAATAGTAAGGATAATGTGTGCAACCTAATTCTTCACCATGAATGTTTAACTGATACTTTAATTTAATATTTTGATTTAAGATAAAAATAATTCAGGGTAAACATAATTATCTTATAAATACGCAAATAATAAAAATTAAAAAAAAGATGGTTTTAAATGCTCTCCTTTAAAAAATACGTAACTGACTGGTCCTCTGAGGCGGTTTTGCTTTAAAAAGTACACTTAAATATACATACAGAGAAATATCAGAAAAGAAATGAATTGAAAATGATAAGAGAATAATCTTTAGTTACATAAAAATTTATGGAAACAATAGGATACAATGAAACAGAATAGAAAACCCAGAAATGGACTCATGACTGTAAGGTCAACTAATCTTCCACAGAGCAGGAACGAATATCCAATGGGAAAAAGGCTTTTCAATAAATGGTGTTGGGAAAACTGGACAGCCACATTCAGAAGAACGAAACTGGACCACTTTCTTACACCATACACAAAAATAAACTCAAAATAGATGAAAGACCTAAATGTGAGAAGGGAAAAGTCAAAATTCTAGAGGAAAACACAGGCAGCAACATCTTTGACCTTGGCTGCAGTGAATTCTTATTAGACATGTCACAGGAGGCAAGGGAAACAACAGCAAAAATGAACTATTGGGACCTCATCAAGATAAAAAGCTTCTGCACAGCGAAGGAAACAATCAACAAAACTAAAAGGCAGCCTATGGAATGGGAAAGATATTTGCATATGACATATCTGATAAAGGGTTAGTATCCAAAATCTATAAAGAACTTACCAAACTCAACACCTAAAAAATCAAATAATCCAGTTAAGACATGGGCAGAAGACATGAACAGACATTTTTCCAAAGAGGACATCTAGACCAACAGAGACATGAAAAGATGCTCAACATCACTCATCATCAGGGAAATACAAATCAAACCACAATGAGATACCACCTCACACCTCTCAGAATGGCTAAAATTAACAACTCAGGAAACAACAGATGTTGGCAAGGAGGCAGAGAAAAGGGAACCCTCTTACACTGTTGGTGGGACTGCAAACTGGTTTAGCTACTCTGGAAAATAGTATGGAGGTTCCTCCAAAAGTTAAAAATAGAACTACCCTATGATCCGGCAATTGCACTACTAGGTATTTACCCAAAGGGTACAAAAATACAGCTTTGAAGTAGGGGGGCACATGCACCCTGATGTTTATAGCAGCATTATCCAAAATAGCCAAATTATGGAAAGAGCCTAAATTTTCATCAACTGATGAATGGATAAGTATATATTATATATGTATATAATATGTACTTTATTATTATTTTAGTAATACTTTATTAATATTATATATATATATATAATGAAATATTACTCAGCCATCCAAAAGAATGAAATCTTGCCATTTGCAACAATGTGGATGGAGCTAGAGTGTATTTTGCTAAGTGAAATAAATCAGAGAAAGACAAATACCATATTATTTCACTCATATGTGGAATTTAAGAAATGAAACAGATGATCATGGGGGAAAAATCTAGAGGCAAACCATAAAACAGACTCTGAACTACAGAGAACAAACTGAGGGTTGCTGGAGGGAGGTGGGTGGGGCGATGGGTTAAAGAGGTGGTGGGTATTAAGGAGGACACCTGTTGTGATGAGCACTGGGTGTTACATGTAAGTGATGAATCTCTAAATTCTACTCCTGAAACTAATATTACACTATATGCTAGCTAACTGGAATTTAAATAAAAACCAGAAACAAACAAAAAAGTAAAGAACTTATTCTTGTGTTGTTGGTTGGAGCGTTCTACAAACATCCAGTAGATCTTGTTGGCTTAATGGTGTTAATGAGTTTTATATCCTAGACAGTTTTCTAATTATTCTATGACTTGTGAAAGGAGTGTTGAAGCCTCCAACTCTACCTGTGTATTTGTTTATTTTTTTTCAATTCTATCATTTCTGCTTCACATATTTTGCATCTCTGTTGTTTGGAACTCACACATTTAGATTGCTATGTCTTCTTGGTGCATTATCATGTCCCACTCTGGCTCTCGTTATTTTCTTGTCTGCTAATTACATTGCTACCTCTGCTCTCCTGTGTTGTTTCTCAGTATTGAGGTGCCCAGCCAGACCAAACAAGTCTTAAATTTATTTTACATGTAATACCCATGGGTTTAAATTGTAATTAGCAAGAGATATAAGGGAAATTTCAGGAAAAAAAATATTTGGACATATTTTGATCATTACACAATCATTTAATTCTTGAAAATACTTTGTATTAATTGTAAAAGCTCTACAACCTTCAAACATAGAAAAATAGAAACAAAATATGTTCAAATTACACATGCCTTAAAAGGATGAAGGTAAGTATTAAACTTATTAAATGTTAAATTCATTGCCTTGAAATTAGATTATAAGGCCTATAATTTAGTTTCAAAAAAGTACTAACTGAATTTTGACAAAAAATTTTGCAAAATTGAAGTATGAAATTAAAAAATGAGTACTGTGTTTGATTATGCACAATTTAGGATACATTTCTTCCATTTGGATTTTTAATTTTTGTAAAGTGTTCTTACTAGTTATGACAGCCACTAAAATCAGATGTAGAAATAATTTTTTTACCATAATTAAATTAATTCAAGAAAATTTTATTTCAGTTTTGGCTTAATAATTTTAATTCCTAACTTTATATATGGTTTACAATGCCCATTTTATATAGTGGTAGATACATGTAATTTATATAGTGGTATAGTGGTCGGTATATGAAATTGATATGCATGTTTGTGTGTGTGAGTATGCTCAAACAATTTAATGATAGTATTACGTAAGTAAAAAATTTTCAGACCACTCTGTTTTAGGTTCTACACCTGTTAACTGTTGTCCCAAGCTCCATAGCTCATGTATTGAAACAGCAATATACAGCCTGATAAACATATATGCTCTAGCAGGGATGCTTGATATCAATTTATATCGGAGTAGTAAAAAAATATGTTCAACTTAATAGCCAATGCACCTTGAAATATGTATGTGTGCTTGTTTTATGATCCCAGAGGTAAGATGTGTTTAGGAGTTGATAGTTATATTATTTTTCAAATAGCTACATAAAGCATTTGATCATGTGTCAAGACTTGGAAAGAAACTGAAAAAAAAGGAATTTTATTATTTGACCAACAATTTCTGAATTATGTTTCATCTTTTAATAACATTAAAGGGTAATGCACTCAAATCTAATTCTAATAAATGCTGCATTAACATTCTAGTCCTAACAGCATGCAATTACTGCTAAACTTATAAAATGAAGGTTTCATAAATATAAAATTTCAACTGTGTTTTGAAGATTTCAAGTCTGTTTGTTGCTTTATCCCCAAACTGTTTAACACATCACCATGGCAGCTAAATATTAGGCCAAAACCAGATTACCTTACAGCAATCACAAGGTATATACCATTCACATATCTTCAATGCATTATCAGCAAAGGAGACTGGTATTAAACACTGATACTGCACATTATTTTTGACACCATGTATATTTATCACATCTAAATGTGTGAAGAAAAAAATTCAGTGTACATATATTTTAGGGATTTTTGTGCTCATTTTATAGGCCTGGAAAAATGAGTATAGAATCAATTTCCATGATAAGGCATTTATAGAAAGAACATTTTGGGTCCATGGAATTATGTCTAATATTTTTATTTAGTATTCTTCACTACTAGTAAGTTTTTCTTTGTGGCAGTATAATAAATTTTCACCCCTATTAATACAGGATTATATATGCTTTCCTTTCCATAGAAATGCATAGCTATGACAGGTTCTACATATACACATTACTTTCAGAAGAGGAGTCCCCACATAATCTAAGAGCTTGACCCAAATTAAAATATTTATTATCACTTAAAAGTTTATTCTGTAACTTAGGCTATAGTCATTTCATAACCGGGAATCCGACAGGATAACATTTAATCATGCCTAACAAAGTGCTTTATAAAGAATAGGTTCTTAATAAATATCAGCTCAATAAAATGATGTGATGGAGTATTCAGTTCTCATTCCTTCTATCTACCTATCCTTTCCTTCTTTCTCTTGTATTCTTTCCTTTTGCTCTCTCTCCCTCTCTTTAGTTCCCTCTTTCTTTCTTTTTGTCGTTTTTTTGACTCAATATACCATGTATTAAGAAAAAGCAAATCTGAAAAGCCCAACTAAATGTAGCAATCTAAGTGTCAGTATTAGGAAAATTGCCATTAAAATGGTTGAAGAAGCATGGTTGTCTCTGGAGCATTACTTTAAATCTTTTAATTGTCTAAGTTGCTATGAGTACATTTGAGGATATTTAATACTTCATAGTTTTTTATGGTTTTGCAGAATAATTGGTTGAATGTGTTACAATCAACTTTATGTGCAGAGAAACCATACAACCTAGAAGTTACATCCCTTTATCACACACTGGATAAATAAATATATTCACCCTATATCAGGATAGCTCTGTTTTTCACTAAGGCTGCAAATGGTAAACTGAGGCTGCATTTTAATTAGACAAAAGTCTGCAGGGAGGTTATATTCTATTTGGGTTCTATTTATAAAAGGACCATCCTAAGCCCAACTCTATGTTAGGAGTCCTCCCAGAGGCTATTTTCTTAATTGCCCCTAAAGTGATGACTCACTGCTTGAGGAAATGGACAATGGAATTCAACAATGTGAACCAAAATCCCTTTGAAAGAATTAAAATGACTAATCATTGGAAGATGCCCACACATTATTTTTTTAAAAGCACATTCTCTGAGATTTTAATTTATTGCAGAGAGTTCGATAAAATACCACATAATGCTATGTGGTGAAACAAGAAATTGTCTCCTTCTGCCCCTTCCACCTTCTCCTTTGTCCCTAGTTTCCAAACTGTGGATTCAATTTGAGGAAAACTCTGAGCATCTCAGTATTTTTATTCTTTTTATAACAGATGGGATATAAGCCAAGGTTTGCAAACTAGTGGCCCAAAGGTAGGTTTATGAGTTCCACTCAGTATTAGAAAAGTCAAAAAAGTCCACATATAATGGGGATTTCCAAATTATCTCAGTAACAAAACTGACTGGAATAAGTTGGCACCCTCCTTTCAATAAACAACTCTTTATTGCTATGGTCATCCACCCACATGTACTCCCCTTTCCCCACGTTCTCTAACACCTGGCTATTTCACATATTTGCATTATCATTACTTGCCAATTTTATGGAAGCATCTGAAAGTGAAAGTCTATATAAACCATGTTAGCCCATTAATCACCCAGAGTCTACTTAGAAAGGGAGGCACAGAGTTTTCTATATCTATGACAGCCATTTTTTTAAATTTTATTTTATTATGTTATGTTAGTTACCTTACATTACATCATTAGTTTTTGATGTAGTGTTCCATGATTCATTGTTTGCATATAACACCCAGTGCTCCATTCAATACGTGCCCGCCTTAATACCCATCACCAAGCTAACCCATCCCCCCACCTCCCTTCTCCTCTAAAACCCTCAGTTTGTCTCTCAGAGTCCATAGTTTCTCAAGATTCGTCTCCCCATCCGATTCCCCCCCCTTCATTTTTCCCTTTCTACTTTTTTTTTTTTAACATATAATGTATTATTTGTTTCAGAGGTACAGGTCTGTGATTCATCAGTCTTACACAATTCACAGTGCTCACCATAGCACATACCCTTCCCAATGTCTGTCACCCAGCCATGCCATCCCTCCCACCCCCACCACTCCAGCAACCCTCAGTTTGTTTCCTAAGATTAAGAATTCCTCATATCAGGGGGCGCCTGGGTGGCTCAGTCGTTAAGCGTCTGCCTTCGGCTCAGGTCATGATCCCAGGGTCCTGGGATCGAGCCCCGCATCGGGCTCCCTGCTCGGCAGGAAGCCTCCTTCTCCCTCTCCCACTCCCCCTGCTTGTGTTCCCTCTCTAGCTGTCTCTATGTCTGTCAAATAAATAAATAAAATCTTTAAAAATAAAAAAAATAAAAAAAAAAAAAGAATTCCTCATATCAGTGAGATCGTATGATTGACTTATTTCGCTTAGCATAATACCCTTTAGTTCCAACCACATTGTTGCAAATGGCAAGATTTCGTGGGTTTTTTTGATGGCTGCATAATATTCCATTGTATATATATACACCACATCTTCTTTATCCATTCATCTGTTGATGGACATCTTGGCTCTTTCCAGAGTTTGGCTATTGTGGACATTGCTGCTATAAACATTCGGGTGCAAGTACCCCTTCAGATCACTATATTTGTATCTTTGGGGTAAATACTCAGTAGGGTAGCTCTATTTTCGACTTTTTGAGGAAACTCCATACTGTTTTCCGGAGTGGCTGCACCAGCTTGCATTCCCACCAACAGTGTAGGAGGGTTCCCCTTTCTCTGCATCCTTGCCAACATCTGTCATTTCCTGACTTGTTAATTTTAGCCTTCTGACTGGTGTGAGGTGGTATCTCATTGAGGTTTTGATTTGGATTTCCCTGATGTTGAGAGATGTTGAGCACTTTTTCATGTGTCTGTTGGCCATTTGGATGTCTTCTTTGGAAAAATGTCTGTTCATGTCTTCTGCCCATTTCTTGATTGGATTATTTATTCTTTGAGTGTTGAGTTTGGTAAGTTCTTTATAGATTTTGGGTACTAGCCCTTTATCTGATATGTCATTGGCAAATATCTTCTCCCATTCTGTTGGTTGTCTTTTGGTTTTGTTGACTATTTCCTTTGCTGTGCAAAAGCTTTTTATCTTGATGAAGTCCCAATAGTTCATTTTTGCCCTTGCTTCCCTTGCCTTTGGTGATGTTTCTAGGACGAAGTTGCTGTGGCTGAGGTCGAAGAGGTTGCTGCCTGTGTTCTCCTTTAGGATTTTGATGGATTCCAGTCTCACATTTAGGTCTTTCAACCATTTGGAGTCTATTTTTGTGTGTGGTGTAAGGAAATGGTCCAGTTTCATTCTTCTGCATGTGGCTGTCCAATTTTCCCAACACCATTTGTTGAAGAGACTGTTTTTTTTTCCATTGGACACTCTTTCCTGCTTTGTCGAAGATTAGTTGACCATAGAGTTGAGGGTCCATTTCTGGGCTTTCTATTCTGTTCCATTGATCTATGTGTCTGTTTTTGTGCCAGTACCATACTGCATGACAGCCATTTTTAAAAAGAAACATCACAGTGTTATATTGTTATGAGAAAGGCTTAACCCTAAAAATAGTTGTTAGTACTTGGCACTATGTTTTATTTTTATAAATTAGAACAGTGACAATATTTAGTCTGAATGAAACTTTGAGTGTTTATGGCCTTGTGAAATCAACAATGGGTAGAAAAATATTTCTCAGGCTTAGCATCTGCCAAGAAGTAGCTAATAATATATTTTGTGTTATGCCAATAATCAGACAGTTTGTAGATGTAATTAGGACATGTATAAAAGTATAAAATTCAGGACATTTTATTGTCAAAAGTTATAGAAAGCTTCTGATGATTCTACCACTGATAGTTTTAAAACATTCTGAATTTTTTTAAAGACTAAGAAAATGAATACTTGTACAATTTTCAAATGAGCCCCAAAACATCTGAATAGACATATTTTATGTGAATGATCAATTTATGTCCCTGCATCTAAATATGACCAATATATTTTTTCATAATATTTCTAGTAGAAATATGATTTATCTCCCTTTTTAATTCTAAAATTGTGGGCTAGACATATGTTTTTTAAAAACAACACAAATCTTAGGGTGCCTGGGTGGCTCAGTTGGTTAAGCGACTGCCTTCAGCTCAGGTCATGATCCCAGGGTTCTGGGAACGAGCCCCATTTGGGCTTCCTGCTTGGCAGGAAGCCTGCTTCTCCTCTCCCACTACCCCTGCTTATGTTCCCTCTCTCGCTGTCTCTCTCTGTCAATTAAATAAATAAAATCTTAAAAAAAAACAAACACAAATCTTTCTGTATTTCTATTTCCACATTTACCTTATCAAAACCAGAATTCTAATTTTAATATCTCCAATTAAATCAATTTAAAAAGCTTCTATAAATGTTTGACATCATTTTGGTAAAATGCTACCAGAATAACCCAAAGATCCAGTTAGTTTGATTTAATTACCTGATAACTATGAATTCAGAAGTTATAAATTTATAGCAATGCTATGGAACAGTCAAGAGAGAAATTTATTTATGAATCAAACAGTGTTGGTATATTTCATGATGTGCAGGTTATTAATCCAAATTATTTTGTCCTCCAGCCACAGAGATTATTATCTTTTGGGGAACTTACTACTTTTATGCTTCAAAACGTATATAACTTTTAGATTGCATTATTATAACATAAAGGTTACTCGTGTCAATACTATACTAAGATAACTATCTTACATATTTACAATTAAAGTTATTTAAAGGGACGCCTGGGTGGCTCAGTTGGTTAAGCATCTGCCGTCAGCTCAGGTCATGATCCCAGGGTCCTGGGATCGAGCCCTGCATCTGGCTCTCTGCTCAGCGGGGAGCCTGCTTCTCCCTCTCCCTCTGCCTCTCCCCCAGCTTGTGTGCTCTCTCTGTCTCTCTCTGTCAAATAAATAAATAAAATCTTTTAAAAAAAGTGATTTAAAAATGTTAAGACTTTTGCTATGCCTATTCCTTAAGATGAATGATCATTGGTGCTGCAAATATATCTACTCTAATTTTGTAATTAATACAGCTTTTAAATACATGAACCTGGAAATATAGATATTATCTATAAAACCTTTTGGCCAAAACACAGTAAGACTTATGATATGCATTTGTTATGTAACATTCTGGTTACCAAGTGAAATTATCTAGTCCATTTGAGCTCTTCATGTAAATGTATCTTATACTTCCATAGTTTGTATGGTATACTGAACTAATTATAAATTATCATCATATGGCAAAATGTGGATATAATCCCAATGCCATCTTTTAAAACCTTTGTTCTTTCAGACTCATATAGTGTCTGTCTCAGCATCAATTTAACAATTATTTGGTCAACAGTTTTATTGAAAAGATCAGGGGAAATACTATGATTAAATTTCTAGCATAGTGATTGACATAGTTAAACTTTGAAAAAAAAAAACTGCTTTCAATGTTACTTTGTTTTCCTTTCCTATATTATGCAAACAATCGTTTTCTTTCTTCACTCTGTCTACACAGATGCTATTATCCATCGATTTTTAGAGCTAACCAAGTTTTCTTTAAATAAATAATAAATTTTCATGATTAAAACTTCATGAAACAAAATGAAATGTTTCTGGTTTATGTCATATAATTTTCATATTTCTTAAAGCAGAAAGAATGCAGTTTTAGCCTCATGATTAAAAATAAGCACTCTAATGTCAGACTGCTTGGATTTAAATGCCAGCTCTAACACACTTTAGTCATGACCTTGAGCTTCATGCCCTTTCAAAGTCTAAATTTCCCACTATGTAAAATGGAGATAATAATGCTAACTGATTTATTGGGTTATTGTCAGGAATAAATGTGATAATCCACATAAAATTTATCAGGACAGTGCCTACAGAAATGTACCAAGTTAGAATAAAGATCAATTTCTATCACCATTACATTATGTCCCAGTCTTTGTGCTATTATATTATCCAAGTGAAGTCTCTGTCCTCAAAGAACTTATCATTCTGTAAGGGGAACAGATGAAGAAATAAGCAAATCAAATACATTTTTGTGTTCACCATGATGGGGATAACTACAGGAATAATAAAAAGAGACGTGTAATTCTCATCTTGATGGTCAAGAAATTATATGTCTTAGCAAATATATGAAGGATGAAAAATAGTCATCTTGGTCAAATGGAAAATCATGTATTTTTCTGACCAGGAGCACCTCCTTTTCCTTTAATGAAGTATCCCTCACCAAAAGTATCATTTACACTGGCATTTATGACCCACATCATAATCTCTGGGAGTGTGATCCTGTGGTCACACTTGGTAGCATGTGACCCAAACTTTCATGAATTTTACCCCCAAATTTTGAGATTTGCCATCAAAAAGCAGTGAAAGATAGTATCTTTCCAGTGGTTGGAACAGTACGGAAATATAATAGAGTATAATATAATTAATATGATATAATATGATATGATATGATATGATATAATATAATATAATATAATATAAAACATAACATGACTGTTCACCGTATTTCCTGCCAGGTTAAGAAATCCAGTCAGCAGAGCAGAGACAGTGGTGGTTAAAAAAAGAAGAAACAGCTAAATCCTGGTGGTGTTTGATTCCTAGCTTACATGTGTTCCTAAGACTTAAGTCTTTTCGTGCCTTTTTGATGTCTTAGCTTCATAATTATTCCTTAAATTCTTTTTTTTTTTTTTTAAAGATTTTTTATTTATTTATTTGAGAGAGAGAGAATGAGAGAGAGCAAGCACATGAGAGGGGGGAGGGTCAGAGGGAGAAGCAGACTCCCCGCCGAGCAGGGAGCCCGATGCGGGACTCGATCCAGGGACTCCAGGATCATGACCTGAGCCGAAGGCAGTCGCTTAACCAACTGAGCCACCCAGGCGCCCCTTAAATTCTTTTTTCTAAAAACTTCATCATTTCCCTCAGCTAAAAACATAAAACAAGTTATTTTATTTTATTGGCAACCAAAATTCAGAGTTTCCGCCAAGAACTGTAGGCAAAGATGGACTTGGTGGGTTCACAAATGTCAAAATAAGGTAATCTCTAATCCTAATTTAACATTTGAGGCCTTCTAACAATCACTCAATACTTCTTTCTGTGAAGAAGACATATGTCTCCATTTTAGCTAAGAAGTTTGACTTTCTTATTTGTGTTACTCGAGAAAAATTAATGCTTGCTTTGGTCAAGTTCCTATTGGTTACGTCTAATCACAATTTCACTTTTCTATTTCCCTCACTGCCCTATTTACAATTCCAGGAGAGCTACACCAGGTTTAATGTGAAATCCTTCTGGGTAATTGTCTCTGTAACACAGTGGACCTCACACATGTTCATTGCTTCTTGATCTGCAAGTGTCTGCATAATTTTTCAGCAGCCTTCCATGTTGTGATATTGTACTTTCAATACACCACACTCTTCCCCACCACTCACAGCCATGCAGTGATTTCTACTTATATAGCTTAATATTCTGGGTAAAAATGCTTTTGTCAGTTCTGACACACATGAAAACGAGGCAGGTAAATAAATCAGTATTTTAAAAAAATCATAATGAACCTGAAATGCAATCTAAAATGATGACATTCCCAGTTAAAAGTCCTTCAGCAGATTTCTGTTACTACTAAAATAGACCAAAATCATTGCTTTGCCCTACAGGCACCTGCAAGATAATATGAACCATGTCCTATTTCTAGCTTCATCTCCTGTCCATCCCATTGATGTTGGCCTTTATTTACCTCTAAAATTTATCATTTTTCCCAGTTTCTGAGCCTTTGCAACTGCTGTTTCCACTGGTGAAACATTATTCTCCAGACATTCTTTACTTAGTAAACTTATCATTTAACTCTCAACTCAAACTTTACCTTCATAGAGAAGACTTCAATGACTCACACAAAGTTTTAAGTCCTATGTATTCTGTTTTATGTTCTCAGATACTCTATATTTTTCCTTCAAAGCACAAGTTGGTAATTATATGATTTTGCGATTCTGCAACATATACACATATATACATACATACATACACAGCACACACGCACATACACACACATTTTCCTTTCTAGACTAGTTCTATGAGGGCATAGGTTATGTTTATTTGACCATCATCGTATCCCAGAACCTAGACCTAGAATAGGCCTGGCAAAAAAAAAAAAAAAAGGGGGAAGGGGGGCAATAACGCATAGTCGTTAAGATTGTGAGTTTAGGACTAAGATCTATGGGGTTCAAATACAAGTTCTGTCTCTGCCTTGGGTGACTTTAGGCAAGTTGCCTTATTTTTCTGTGCCTCGGTTTTCTTATCTCTAAACTTGAGATTGACAGTAGTACCTACCTTATAAATTATGATAATTAAATATCCATATCTGGATATGAGAATAGGAAAGTCTGTGATAAATGTATTTGGTGGCACTATTAATCTTTTTTCTACCTACCCTCATTCCTTCCTATACAGAAAAGGCTAAAAAGTTAAAAACAATTTTTCTTCCTTGCAGCTGAAGTTCTGAATGGAAAAAAAAATGACTCACTGTAAATTAAGTACACATCTCTGAGTTTTGGAAAGCATAAATGTAGCAGAGGCTATCTTCCAGCTGCTTTGGCTGTTTTCTGTTGGCAAGTAAAGATGTGGAGATGTCTGCATTAAGTCTGAGCTTCGAGGATGTTGAAGGGAGCTATGGCAGAGTAGTAACTGCTTTGGTAGCCCTGTTCTGCTATGGGCTTGGCCTCATTCCTGGAGGCCATCCTGGAGTCCACATCTCAACATCCACAATGTTTTGAAAACATATTTCCTTACATTTACCTCTTTTTTACTACAAATATCTAGAATGGTTCTGGTTTCTGCCCCCAAATCCTGGCTGATTCTGTTTTTGGTTTTTGTGAACATCGAAGTATAGAACGTGTGAAACATTCTTCTTCTGGTCCTCAGAATGTAATTATCTCAAAAAATATTAGATGCTATTATTTTTATTGACAGTCCTTTACTTTAGATGCTCAAACACAGAAAATGACACTGTCACTGAGCTATTTCTGCAGTTCATGCATTTGACGGTATCCTAAGTGCTGAGGATAAACAAGGAAATAAGAGAAGCCAGATGGCTGCCCAACCTTTTTTTGATACTTCATGGGGAAAAATAATTTCTTCAGCATCAGCTGCCAGTCAAACTCCTGATAATTTTACTTGTACCACATACTCCTATTGGCTATCCAGTATCTCCCTTTGCGGTTTCATAACTTCAATTCAGCTGCTGGGCTAATACACCCTCCCAGAAAATACCTATGATCACTGCTAACTGTAATAAACTTGCTTATACAAGGCTAGCATCAGTTTCTCTAGCAATCTTTGTCACATGGATATTCCCAACTGCAACAAATGGGAGGGATAGAAAAAGGAATACCTTCAAAGCCAAATGCTTTCCCACTAAACTATTAAATCACTTAAATGGCCAACTTGGCACCATTAAATTTACTCATGATGGTACTTCCCAATTAGAAAATGTGTTTACATGTTGGTGAGAGACATACTTAGGATTTAATTGGAATTGATGATAGCACAGTAGTTGGTAAATTTAATGATGCCAACTGGTCATTGGGGTAACTCTATCTTTAGTTATACAGGCTGATAAAATCCTTATTTAAAAAGAGTATATTGCATCATTAATTATGGAACAGAGCTTCTCATTTCATGTGGATAGATGTGAAACATATTGAAGAAATTCGGGGATCTGTTACACCAAATGTCAACTTTGAGTATATTGGTAGAGACAGGGATTCAAATGTACTAACACATATATAATAGATATTAAAATAACAATAATTATTCAAAATATGGCCAGCATAATTGCCTGATGTCTTTTGTGAATGGAAAATAAATATACCAGAAGATAGAAATAGTAGAGATATTCATAATTGATTACTGGAGGATAATTTATATGATTAGGGTTTGATTTCACAGTTATCATGAGTGTAAATATCTATACTATTAATTAAAGTTAATAATCCCAATGGCAGGCATTTCTTTACAGCTTAGTATAAATAACTAAATGTGCATAATGTTGTATACATCAGAAAGCACTTTCATGTGCTTTCTTTCATTTTGTTGTTGTAAAACTTCTAAAATTATACTGATAAGGAAATTTCTCTCAAAAAATTTCGTGACTTGCCCGAATCAAAGATAATACAGTACCAGCTATAAATATGAGCTACATGAACTAACAATCTGGTTTTGCACCCAGAGCTCTGAGTTAGTTTTTCTAACAGTGCTGACACATGGTGAATATTTTTTTGGTAAATAAGTGGGTTCGCCATAGTTGTAGTAGTATTTTCGGTAGTGGTCGTAATGGTTGTGGCAGTAATAGTAGTAGCAGTGGTGGTGGCAGTAATAGTTATAGTTTCAGCAGCAGCAGTAGTATTAACAGTAATAGTAAATAGTAATAGTCCTGGTGGTTGTGTTTCAACTGTATCACCTTCCCCATATCTATTGTGAGAATATATCTGCAATAGAAGGGTAATTTAAAAACATTTTTGTTACATGTTAAATTTTCCATTCAACAGAAATACATGGCTACTTATTTCTTTCCAAGTCTACCATTCTTAATATATCTTTTAGCCACTAATTTCTAATAGATGCTTAGGTTCAGCATTATAAAAAAATATCTATTTCATAAGAAAACAGGTAAGTTACACATATGACACTGTTGAATTAAAGATGACATAATATTAAAAATATATGCCATAAAAAGGATCCAAATTTGATATATAATGATCTGGTCAGTGCCCACGAATGCCTTTATGTGGTAAATTAAAAAAAAGGAAAACTAGTGAGGCACCTGGTGGCTCAGTCAGTTGAGCATCTGACTCTTGATCTCAGCTCAGGTCTTGATCTCAGGGTCATGACTTCAGGCCCCACACTGGGCTCCACGCTGGGTGGAGCCTACTTAAAAACAAACAAAAACTATCAATCATGATGAATATGTATCCACATAGAGAAAAATGAGTGAGCCTGCTAAATGAATTAATTCCTTATTAAAATGATCAGTAATTAGATATAAAAGTAATAGCACACTAGACTGGATGCTTGGTTTGTATTCTAGCAAATTACCAGCACATGGTTGCAGATGTTTTTTGAACTGCACAATAGTTTTCTTGTATCTTTCTCAAAATAAGAAAGTAACCAAGTAATCAAATGTACCTTACCCTGAACAAGGAAATTAAAATACTCTCAAAAGGAAGTGCACATCTCCTTTGTTTTACATGCTTGCTTCATTCTTCTTACAGATTAGCTCTTTCTGCTTCTGCTTGCAGATGCAGTGTCATCCAACAGATCCCGACTTTATTTCAGGTGAGCTTAATTTATTCGGGGCAAATGAACTGCAATCTCTCGATCCCAATTTCAAATTCCTAACAGAGTATGAATAGCCTAGATGGATTCCAGTGTCGATTCCTGATCTAACAAACTGTACCTGAGAAAGGACTGTAACTTGGCAAGCATAACTCATATCTGTTATGGGTGATAAAGTAGTTCTCATAAAATAGGCACAGTATCCTAGTGGTGACTAGTATCACGTAATTTTAAAACAAATTACTTAACCCCTTTGAATCTCAATTTCTTCTGTGAAATGATGATTATAGAACATTGTTCAAAAGGAGTGTTTCAAAAAATAGTCATCATATGTAAAAATAACATGCCTCAGATAGTGCCTGGTATATGGGAGATGCTCAGGAAATGGCAGCTGTTTGCATAGTGGTGGTGGTATTTTGGGAAGAGATCATATGGTGCTCATCTGTGTATTCCTCTCTAGGATTCACCATGATATCTCGATGTAGAGTTGGTTCTTCTTTTTTTTTTCCTTATGTATTATTTAGTTGTTTAATTGGCATTATTTAACAATCACCTAATAGAACCTTTCACTGAGGTATTTAAAAAAAAAATTTTTTTTTGAGTATAGTTGACATACAACTAATGACAAATGCTAGTTTCAGGTGTACAACATAATGATTCAACTTCTATGAACATTTATGTTATGACCACCACAAGTGTAGCTACCATCTGTCACCATACAATGCTATACAGTATCACTGACCTTATCCCTATGCCATGCCCTTTATTCCATTACTGGAATCTTGTCTTTCCCACTCCACTTCATCCATTTTGCCCATCCCCCGCCCTCTTCCCCTCTAGCAATTTTCAGTTTATTCTCTGTATTTATAGGTCTGATTCTGCTTTTTGCTCATTTGCTTATTTATATGTTTTGTTTTCTAGATTCCACATATGAGTGAAATCATATGGTACTTGTCTTTCTCAGTCTTAATTACTTTACTTAGCATAATACCCTCTAGGTCCATGCATATTGTCGCAAATGGCAAAATCCCATCCCCTTTTATGGCTGTATGATATTCGTGTGTCTGTGTGTGTGCGTGTGTGATTATTTACACTACAGTTCTCTTATCCATTAGTCTACTGATGGACACTTAGGTTGCTTCTATATCTTGGCTACTGTAAATAATACTGCAATAAACAGGGGTGTATATGGTTGGTTCTTAATTAGTTTTCATTAAACTGTTCAAATTATATGCTCTAACAAAGAAGGATAAGCAGGTAGCGTCTTCTTCATATATATATATAAGTCAGCATGTGATTCTGACTTCAAGAAACTCATCACAACCTTTTAATTCTGTTGGCACATAGAAGTATTTGCAAATCAACTAATTTCATAGTTTAATTTCAAAAGGCTCAAGATTCTGACAAAGGGCAACTTTCCTGATGTTTGGCATATTTTTCATTCTCAATACACACTCATTCTCAGCAGGATGCAAACAGTGCATCATGGAAAATTGCTTTATTTTCAAAGACTGTAATAGAAATAAAACGAATTTTGAAAACTCAGATATATGCACACTTGGCAGCAGCAATTATGCCTACAATCATAAATATATCAAATGCCTCATTTGTTCTTGTGTTGTTTCAAAGATTACTTTTCAAATGTTCTCATAGAGCATTCTTTCAACTTCGTCTTATGTCCTAAAAATAGCAGTTATTTACATAAATAGAAGCATTCTTCATGAGGTGTGGAAGTTTCTGGGTTTTCTATATCTTTTTCTCTTTCTTTAAAAGGCAGGGGCTTGGACAAAAGTATGAGACCATGACTCTTTCTATGTAATATACATACACATATATACACACATATACATAAAACTATATATTACTATAAAATTATAAGTTACTATGTGGAGATTGTATTTAATATATATACTGATATGCATATACACACATTTTGAATAAATTAATGACTAAAACTATATGTACTAATTCATTAACACCCACCATTATATGTCAGTATTTTGGCACAAGAGATTCAGTAGTAAACAAGTAGGTAAAAATCTCTACCTTCCTGGAGTTAATGAGAAGCTAGAAAATAAACAGGACAAAAAGTCATTTCAGGTAGTGTACAGTGCTAAGGAGAAAAATATGAAGTAAGGAAGTAGGGATATGTAGAAAGTGAATTTTAGAAAAGGTATCAAGAAAAGCTCACAGAGAAATAGTGAATTCTAGTATTTACATATAGAGAGAGTTTCCTTTTTTAAAAAATATGTTTTCCTCCTAATTTCAGAAGTAACGTAGGTTGATTCTCTAAAAAAAAGTTCAAACACTGTGGCCATGTGTAACATAACACTGAGAGTCTCCTTACATTCAGGTCATGTGTATGTTCACCACAACCCTCCACATCTGCTAACCCTGTATAACTGCTCAGTAACTTCCCTCCTACTTCAATATGGTTTATACAGATTCCCATCAATTTTATTTAACTGGCCATGTGATTTTAACTAAAGCCGAAGTAAGCCTTGGGAGGAGAGTTGGAAAATATGAAGTCACTTAGGTAGCACTAAACAAGAAGCAACAGCCCACGTAGATATCTTTAAAAATCATTTTGAGTTCATGACAGATTAACACTTTAGTATAAACCCTTTCATTCATGAAACACGATTTTAGCTTGTCTGTCTTTACAAAGTTCCTAAATAATGTATTTATTTTGGATGATGGATTATGGAAAGCTTGTTCATACATCTAAAGACTGACATGTTAAATCACACGTTTTCATCTTTCAGAAATGAAGTAAGTTAGAAATCTTACTGTGATACATAATATAAAGTCTTTTTTTTTTTTTTTAACAAATGGTCTCATCCTCATTTTTAATATAAGCCTACATTTTTGGAGTGCCTGGGTGGTTCAGTCGGTTAAGCACCCAACTCCTGGTTTCTGCTCAGGTCACAATCTCATGGGTCTCATTATCTCATGGGTCTTGGCATCCAGTACTGCATGGCATCAGGCTCCATTCTCAGCAGGGAGTCTGTTTGAAGATTTCCTCCCTCTGCCTCTCCCTCTGATCACACACACTCTCTCTCTCTCTAAAATAAATAAATAAATCTTAAAAAAAAAAATCCTACATTTTCAAAAGCATATCTATTGAATGTTATGTCAAAAGGTTTTTAGGGACTAATATTTTCAATAAGAAATGATCAAAATTACTTATATGAATAAGCACTTTGATTATGATTTTTCTGATCAACTCTAATGATTTGTTTGTTGAAATCAAATAATTATGTCTTCAATAGAATCTTTAATGTCAATAAATGATCTTATGAGGACTGGATTCTTTGGCAACAATTCAGATATATTAATATGTTCCCATTAAAAGTGAGGTAAACAAGTCACATTGTCTCATAGCAGCTAACAAATTGTTCTTTACAATCAAGATAAGTACTATAGGACAATAATAATTACTGCCCCCTTTGTTCTTTCCTGCTGTTAAAATTATTCTGTTCCTTATTTCTGAGTAATTGGTTTGGCAATTCTATTTGACATCTTATAATTGGAGTCTTGAGGTGCATGAAATCACATCCTTGGTTGAGCCCTGTCCTTCTGCAAATAGGTATCTCCCTAAGCAAATAGGTATCTCCCCTAACAATAGTGAAGATAGGCTCAGTGGAAGTTGTGAGTCCATTTCGGGCTATTTTAAAAATTGCAGCAGGCATTGTAATGATACTCTTACTTAGCAGAGTAAATAACCTATTAGAAAGTACTGAGGCTTTGAAAAGTTTTCTTTAATGAGACATGAAAAACTAACCAAAAAAACCAAAAAAACAAAAAAACAACAAACCTAGAAGCTATTTTTATTCTTATTTATACCCGGCTATATTTAAAATAGATTTTGTTTCAAACATTATTAAACATTTTATTTAAATAATAGCAACAGATGTTTATTAATTTTTTTCTAGAATAAAGTTTAATTGCACAAAAATATAAATAAATAAATAAATAAATAAATAGCAAGATTAGCAGAAAAGAAGTTCAGAGTTATAAGGCTGTTAAACTCATTTTTCTTCCATTTTGATCTTATTAACTTATATATAAATGATAGAGCATTTTGATGGTGGTGGAGCATTATTTAAATAACAAAGAGAAAATATCTTCAGAAATAAGTTGTTCTGAAATACAGTAGTGTTGTGAGTGGAAAAATTCTTATAATTTTTATAGTGTTTGTTCCTTTGCCTTCAAAAATTTGTGACTAGAAATATTTTGTGATTGTAAATAATGGTAAATCTCATTACAATATTAATTACAGTAAAGGTGGCTAACCTTTTTTTTTTAATTACTAAAGCATTATTTTAATTAACATTATCAATATTCAATGATATCTCCATAATTCCTATATCCAAAGGGAGTGGGTAACATTCTGGTTGGAAGTTGAAGACTTAGGCATTTATCTATAATCTATTACTGTATACTAAACAACTAGTTTTTACCTCGTTTATGTATTCATTGGGGTGACTTCTGAGATAAATTAATGGAGATAGGGTTAAATAAATCCCCACAACCCAGCCACTTCTCATTCTCTTATTTCTAGAGTCCCCATGCTACCAATTACTGTTGGGCAGTTTGCTAGATGCTGAGTGAACATAAAATAAAAGAGACAGATAATTGACTTTCAAACACCGTAACCATGTAAGGAGGGTGTTTGTGAGAGTAGGTATGTAAGTGAATAATTTCATTAAAAATGTAATGGGTGGTAAGAAGAGGAGAGCTAAGTTCATCATGGTGATTCAGAGAAAGCCTTCTGAATGAGAGGATGCTTTAATTCAATCCCAAAGGATTAGTCAAAGAATCCTCAAGAAGATATCCCAAGTAAGAGAAAAAGCACAGGCCCAGGTACAGGTCCAAAACAGTATGGCTTGTGATAAGAAACAAAGTAATTCTATAAATTTGATGTTACTAGATTACAGAAGAGAAAGGAAAAAATGTCTAGAGCTGTTGGTATAAGTAGGGGCAAGCTCATACAAGGTCTTACATGCCAAAGTAAGTGATAATAAGGATATTCTAGGAAGCAAGACATTGTGGAAGTCTTCACCTGGCATGTGATGGTCTGAGTTCTAGCTCACGTGGGTGACTATACTGATGGATGGTATTTGCACATTCCATGAAAGCAAGCTAGATGAGAAGAGTAAAGGAGGAATTCGGGGTACTGAAACTGTCAGGGATAAAATTTAATTTGGAGAGATTTTCCTGGTAAAGGGGCGATGAAGGTGTTGATAATATGGAGAAAAATTGGGGAAGTGAATTGTAGCAGAGACAAGGAACTGAACTCTGCAGATTCACTGTCAGGTGCGTGTGGGATCAACCAAGTGAATATGTCCAGTGGGAAAGAAGTTTCCAACTCAGAGGAGATTTCCAGCCTAATAACTTAACCTTGGGATTTATCAGTAAATATGAGGAAAAGTAAACACTTTGTAAGTGTCAGAGAGAGCAGGGACTGAACTCAAGTCCTCCCTACCCTGACTGCAAAACCCAGCGCTCTTTGGCTGCCTCCCTAAAAATAAAGAAAAAAAAAACAAAACTAAAACTTTATGCTTCTTGAGCAGCATATCATGCAGGAATGTGGAAGGAGGATGCTTACAGAAAAGAGGATGCTTACTACAAACACTGGCAAAGACCAGACAGAACCAGTCTGCACCAAGGTGAAACCCAGTGCTGAACTTTTCATGACTTTTCCCCTCATTATAATACTAAAACGCACGCTTGGGTCTGGAGATTTAACATTCTAATTAGACATGTGACACATGAAGAAGCATGACCTTTAAGTGTGCAGGTGGTAATAAGTCCCCGCTTCTACATGCTTAGACATCACCTTTTTCCCACCTCACTTCCTTTAAAAAACTCTCCCTGACCTCTCCTCGGGAAGTCATCCTGAGATTGTTTCCTTTGTGAGGCTTCCCTTGTGCTCTAGTAGTAAGTCCCAATAAAGCCTTGCCTGAAACTCCTGTTTGGCCTCTTGTCAATTTCTACCACTCAAAGAGCCCAAGGGCCAGGTTAAATATCAAGTGGATGGTATCATCCAGCACAAATGTAAAGATAAAGAAAAAGACTGACCACAAATAGACATCTAAGGAATAAACTCTTTTGTTTGGATTATAGGTCAACACAGGAAAACCTGTAAGAGGCTGAGAAGAAATACAGCAACAATCCTGAAAAGTAATTTTATCCTGATTTTTTTCAGGTAAAAACTCTGAGCCTCAGAAAAATGCAACTTGCCCAAAATCTTGTTTTGTCTGAGCCAAGATTCGATCTCTAGTATTTTTGACTCCAAAAATGTGTTCTTTCTACTATATTAGGAAATTACCATGCCAAACTATAGTGTTCTTATAGTAAAAATAATGTCTTCTACTTCCAAAATATCCCTATAATGTGAACAAATAATACATGCTTTAAAGAAACACTTTATTCTAAATAAAAGCTATAATGAATTAAGATAATTGTCCTTTCCTATAATGTTAACCAGATGTATCTGTTAGTTATGTTGCTATTTTTGGTAATTTTTTTCATATTAGCATTTTGATATTGATAGTACAGTTTAAAAAAAATCTATGTATTATACAAGCAAATTTAATTAAGTGATCAAATATAAATCTAATTATGTTTATATAGTATATCTAATATATACATTATATAATACATCAGAATATTAATTATTATTTATCATATTAATTAATAATTAATAAGTTTCATTATTCCAAAACAAAACTTTTATTACAAAATTATAATATATGAAAAACTTAACTGTCCACTCATGAAATCAAATGGGCCCTCTTCTATTTTTTTTTAAATGTATTTCTTTATTTTAGAGAGAGAGAGAGAGTGCACTACCAGGGGGAGGGGCAGAGGGAGAGAGAGAAGGGAAGCAGACTCCCTTCTGAGCAGGGAGCCTGACTTGGGACCTGATCTCAGGACCCTGAGATCATGACCTGAGCCAAAACCAAGAGTCAGATGCTTAACTGACTGAGACACCCAGGCATCCCACCTCTTCTATTTTTTAAACATAGCAGGATATTTCAATAATGGATATTCCTTGCATTTGTTCAAAAAAATTTTTTTCAAGAGATTGTGTTGGGGAAATATATGTATGAACCCCTAGTCTTATTGGAAATTTATCATAAATTATCAAAGTATCACAGTACCTGTCTCTCTTTACCATGGAGAAATTTTGCTATACTAAGCTGTATCATCCAGAATCACATTAAAAACAAATTCAAATCCAATACAAAAATTCATGTTTGTTGACAGTGACAGAAGATTCTGTTTTCTTTGCTATATAATGCACCCAAAAGTTAAATTTTTTCAAAACAAGGAAAGTTAACAAGAACTTAAAGCAGAACCTTAAAATGATCTCATATACTCTTCCAATTGTAGATTCATGTTAAACATTCCCTTCCCCTAATTACTTAGAGATATAAATGATCTTAAACAAAATAGCAGTTATCCCTAAAGTATCATGAAATTTTAGAGAGATCTATTGTTTATCCAATTCTATTAGGGATTCAAGAACATTATGGAGTAAGCCACATCTACATACAAAATAAATTATGTAATATGTTATCTTGTCATTTTAAAAGTTATTTGTTATTTTAACCAATATAATGTAATTTTCTTAGAATTCTAATTTAAGCATTGTTCTGTAGAATGCATGTTTCCTAACTTTAATGCATATTTATTTTGTTTCATTTTTTCAGGTAATTGGGCATGTGATGTGCCCAACAATGTGACAGTTTCTGTAAATAAAACAATAAAGATACAACTCCTGCTTCACAACTGTACCCTTTCTACAAATGGTAAAAAGCTATTATGATATTGTCATAAGTTAGGTTCTCCAGATATAGATGCTAAGACAGAGTTTGGGGTGCAAGATGTTTATTAGGGGTCAACATATGTGAAATGAAGAGTGGATGGATAACAGGATTGTCAGTGGAGAAAGCTGAACTATATAATAAGGACTATCAAAGCCATGGTCAACTCAGTAGAGAGCTTTGAAGCAAGTATTGACATCAAAGTGTCCTAGAAGTGATAGAACCAGGCCTTTGTACCTCAGCAACAGTTAGTCACCAGATGCAGGCTGCATAAGAAAGCATATAACCTTGAACAGGGGTGCTTTCTGTAGCCAGGCAGCCCTTGAGGGTCTGACAGAAATTGTCTCTGAAGGTACTCCCAGTATCTGGACCGCAAGTCTTTAATTAAAGGGGGATGTGGGCTGCTCATCTCCATATGTACCATACTCCATCATAAAAGCATTCAGTGAATTACTGGGCTTGAAGGTTAAGGGGCCATTCTTATTTTCATCCCCAATTCCTGAGGCCGTGTATTCTTCCTATTGCAGTGCAGAGCCAGATAAAATTCTTTAATTCAATGCATATACTGCATCCTGACATATGAAATCCTGTCATTGAAGTACATTGCCCCCGGGCTGCCCGTCCAGCTGTGTTTTAAGTAAATCTTTTTAATACTCTATCATGCTGGAAGCTTGGGTGATATGGAAATGAAAGACCCATGTCTGCTCTCCTTTGTATAACTTGAGTTACCTGATCTGACATAACATTATATGGGTTCCAGTGCCAGTCATTAAAACACTCTGTAAGTCTCTTGTATAATACTGCTGCCTGAGATCTTGTGGGCAAGAAAGGCAAACCTGTACTTAGAATATGTGTCTTTTTTTCTGATGAACCACTGGCCCTTCCAGGTTATAAGGGGGAAAATGTTGTTGACACCTCATGCCATTTGTCTCCTTAGGAAATGGTCCCTATCAAGAACTCAGCATTGGTATCTGATGCTGACTCCTGGTAGACCAAACTTAATGGAGTGTGTGCAGTTTGTTTCACACCACTGTAGCAATTGTTCCCATGTTCATTGTGCTGGGAGAGCAACTGATAGACACAAACTGATGTCATCTGACTGGTCTATTTTGTCCACTTGAATGTTCAGAGTCTCTTCTGTGGTAGATGCTTCCTGGTGGTCATGAACATGTAATACAAAGATCTCACATTGTGTCCATTCTCATAGGTCCATTCACATGCCTCTACTCCATATCTTCTTGTCCTCAGTCTCCTAAGTTGGTTATCTTCCTTTCCTTGGTGCAGTTATATGAATAAATGGGTCGGACTTTATAGCATACCTCAGTCAGTCACCAGACAGGCTGCCCCAGGAAAAGGTGTGACCTCAGGCAAGATGACTTTCTGCGCTAAGGCCTATCTTGAAGAAGCTCACAAATGGAGGCCATGTGCTGACCACACTCCCTGAGGCCTGAC
Organism: Phoca vitulina; assembly: GCF_004348235.1. Classification (NCBI taxonomy): domain Eukaryota; kingdom Metazoa; phylum Chordata; class Mammalia; order Carnivora; family Phocidae; genus Phoca; species Phoca vitulina. The sequence continues at coordinate 31,210,607 of NW_022589709.1, read as the reverse complement.
AACAAGCTCTTCATTCGAGGATGTGGGCAGTACAACTCGTATCTACTACAAATATAATGTGACAGCAGCTTCCTTAGCAGAAAACATGAAATATTTGAGGAGATTTTTAAACACATCTCATAAATATCCCATGATCAAATTATTTGGTAGGAATCACAGATTATGTAGATGCAATAATGATAGACTTTTATTCTATATTTTGATGAAAAATTAGCTTTTTCTCCCCTCTCGACCTATTCCAGGTTCATGATGGGGCCATTGCAGTTATTTAGTTGTGTATATAGGAGAGGGTGATCACACAGTTGCTAACTGAGGGGGAAAAAATGACTGAGCAGATATTTGAAAAATCCAAACAAAAGATCAGAAGCTAGGTACATAGCTCACAATGGGAGAGTGAGTTAGTGGGTGAGTTGTTAAGGCAGTGGAAAAGGCACACATGCAGAGGCCTAAAAATGAAAGAATATGGTGTCTCGGAGAACTACTAGCTGTATATTATAGAATGAGCAGCATAGGAAAGGCAGGGAATAGTGTGAGATATGACTGGAGAAATAATTTGAGAACACCTTTTAAACTTGTAAGCCATGCTGTAGAATTTGAACTTATGCCTAGGAGTGCTAGGAGTCCAAGGACATTTTTATCTAGAGTATGCTCACATTTTGTATTTCAGAAAGATCACTGAAACTGTAGTTTGAAAACAGATTCAAACAGCTACTCTTCTCTCCCAATATCGACAACTTCATAGGATCCTTCTCCAGTAAAAAGCTATCCTGTATTTCTGAAAATAACTGTTCACCATCCAAATGTCCAATTACCTGTGCTTCCAAATTTGCTGTAATAGAAAATGACCTTGAAAAATTTTTGATGAGGCCAGCATGTAGAGGAAATCTACTGTTATAGCCAAGAAGGGTTTATGGTAGAGCCATTCTATCTACTTTCAAAATCAGATTTGGTGGCTAAAACCAATTAAAATTTTTATGACATCTATGATAAATGCATACTCTGATTCTGTCTATAGCACTAAGTAGGAAGGAACCAAATCAGGTTGAATTCCAGAATTCTGGACCTAATAATGGAGTATATTATACAAGTAATCATGAAAATTGAGTAAAAGTAATGACAAATTAAATATCTTAATAATGCTGAGATAGATTAAAAATTTTAACATATAAAGTTTTAATATATAATAATCTTGCTACAAAGAACAGAAAAAGCTCCTGTCTTTATTCTCATTCTGCATATTGATTTTCCCAAAGGATAGGACTTGGATTTTATGTTAGGATAAACTATATGCAGGGATTTTATACACACACACACACACACACACACACACATATATATATATATATATATATATATATATATATTCTTCAGATTATTATTCCAGCACCCAAATCAAATCAATTTAGTAAGAAGTAAAAAACTTCAATATGACTAAAGATTACTTTAGCTCAGGAAGGAGGGCCTAAAGTCCATAGGGATATGAAAGATTACTGGGTAAGGAGGCAGGTTATGAAATGTGGAATTAAAAGACAATAAGGATTAAGCATATATAATGTAAAACAAAGATTTGGATATACAAATTTCAGTCAAGTGAAAGCAAAAGCAATAAACTCTGCTTGCATAATTATTACAATTACAGACAGTTGATTTGTATATATTTAACCAGGAATATGCTCTCTTTAGTCTATTTATAGAAAAATAGGGGAGATAAGAAAGCATGCAACATCGGAACAGCAATGAAATTTTATCACGCCATCCATGGCAATCCACAGTTGAAAAATACGACTAGTAAATGCTCACGTATTTGCGGCCGTTTTGAGATACGGTCTCAGTTTTTATTCCACGTGAATTAACTTTTCCCATTCAATTAGAAATTTTCCTCTTTAGTCAATATTTAATTTTCTTTCCGTCATATTTTCCAAAACATAGGGATTTTCTCTCCACTCTTCATTTAGAATTGAGGTTTTGGTATGTTTTTTTTCTGGCTGAATAAGCAAAATGTATAAATCTGGACAGTCTAAGCAGGAGCACAGGTCCCAATGAGGACTAATGAGCACATTCTTTCAACTGTTTTATCATTACTATCTTATTTATGTGGGTCAATGAAGAGAACGACGACTTACGACATCATTTCTGTAATTTCCAAAGAGTTAAAAATGAGACCATTAGAAAATTCTCTTACCTCACTTACTGATTTTTATCTGTTTAATATGACTCAGATTTCTCTGTGTCTGAAAAGAACTTTTCTAACTCTAAGCACAGCTTTCATTGTATCACTGTCTCTAATTGTTTCTGTAAAACATTTTATATCTTAAGTTAATTGTTATAATAGATTTAAATAAACAGCCAGGCACCATTCAGTGTGACTTAAATTCAGGTTTGGCATGATGATTTATACAGATCCACCTTCTTACTTCGGTGTCCTCAGTATAGATCCTCAATATGGGCCATTAAAGATTTCAAGATTTTATCTCAGTGACTAACCAAGCCAGGTTGTCCAAATATTTTTCAGAATAAGTAGAATTTATAGCTATATTTGATCATTACCTATCTCTGTGAATTAAAATGCTTCTATTTGGCATGACCAAGTTTCAATATATATTTCATGAATAGCTACCAATACCATGCCAAGAAAACTGAAGTTTAATATAGATGTATAATATGTTTATTTTCACAATTTCCTATATGAAGTCAAATGACTATAATAATGTCAAGTCCTAGATATTTTTCCTTTGTTCCATAAAAATTATTAAAAATGTTGAGCAACACTCTCCGGTAGAATTGGCATTTCTTTATCTATGCCTTCCAATGTGGTAGCCACTAGTTACACCTGGCCATTGTGCACCAGAGATGTGGCTGGTATGGCTGAGTAATCGAATTTTAATTTAATGTAATTTTAAACACTTTATATTTAAATCTAAATAATAGCCACTTGTGTCTTAAGGCTACCATATTGGACAAAGCAGATCTATGGCAGTAAGGAACAGTTATACTGTATTCCCATTTTCACAATGTTAGGAGAAAACAATTAAGTATAATACTTAAGTATAGTATGAAAGGTATAATATTAGACATAGGGTGACTAAAGGAACACAGAAACTCATATTAGAAGAAATGGGGAAACATCAAGGGAAGTTTTTAAAAGAAAAGAAAAAAAGCAGTTGTCTTGAAGATGAATAGGCTTTAGAGGCAAGTAGATCCTTTCCTGCACTTGCAAAGGAAACAAATTATATTGATTGTGGCCACACCCATTTACAAAAATAAATTGTTCTATTCACTGTGGTTGGTGTTTGTGTTTCTTCCTTCCAGTCTTAGGCTCCTGTGTGCAAGAAAACAATTATCAGGAGATCCTGCAAGCAAAGTTTAGAGTATCTGCCAAAATAACAAATTGGGTCCCCATTAGATACCAGAGAGTACAGGTACATATTCCGGAGTTTGAATAATCTATCTTTTCCGCGTGATATTTGAATGTTTTATTGTAAGCAATATATAATTATCTACTTTTATGTCCAAAGTTAGAAAATCATTCTTTGTTTCATTCTGCCCTGACTAAAATTTTAAAATAGGTCTTACTAATCATTCATAGTGTAACTAGGCAGCAATATTAGGAAGCTGGTACCTGTTTATGACAATGAATAATAGTTCTCTTACTTTTCTCCTCCCTTGTTCTCACTTCCTGTTATGTCCCAGTTGAACCTAACCTGCAACATGTAATTTTTAGCTCAATTTGTGACCTACTCCTCACTGTCCATCCAATGGACTTTTAAGCTGACTCCCTCTGATTTCACTCTAAGTTCAGTACTGAGCTCCTATTTGCTCTGTTGCCCCTTCTGCTCCTGACTACATGGGGTTTATGCACTTGCCTCTCCTTTTTGTACTCTAAAAGCAAGACCTCTGTGCCCATTAGTTTGGCTGACACTCAGATTGATTTATCGTAGTCTTAAAGTGATTTTATAGCTTCCAGAGGTATCTATTTAGTATGTATTCAAAGATACCATTTAGAGCACTACCCATATTTTCTGAGTTCTTGAAAGGATTTGATTTTAAATTAGAAGCACACAAAAAACAGTATGGGATATTGCCTAAGTAATCATCTTTCTGCCCTTTGAAAACACCAGATGTGCAAATTAAAGAAAGCCACAAATTCCTTGATGCTCCTCTCATCAAGTAGGTGGGCTTTGTGACTGTTTTGACTAATAGAATATACTAGAAGTTTTGCTATGCCTGTTTCTGGCTCCAGGCCTGTAGAGACTGGCAGCCTCCACTTCATGTTTCGTGGAACGCTCGCTCTTGGAAGTCAGCCACCACGCTGTGAGAAAGCCAAAGCTGCCTCATGGAGGGGACTGGCCTGGCTGAGCTCCCAGCCAGCAGACAGCACCAACTTTCTATTCAATGTGAGGAGACTCCTCAACACCTAAACCTGATTTAGATTATGAAATCTTGTATCCTGATCTTGAACCTGATGCTGTATGGGGATGAAAATTTGGGTTTAGGGGAGGGGGTGAGTATACATTGCATGTGGGAGAATCATAAATAATTTTTGGACAGAAGGCTAACTGACAGGTTAAAGATGGTCATAAGTTCTTTACACTCTGCCTATTAACATTTGTAGTCTGTGCCTACTTTCCTTGCATCTGTGATTCTCTGTGACTACTTTGAAGTATGGCAGAAGAGACACATTAAAAGACTAAAAATTTCCACTTCCTGTCTCTTGGAACACCAACTCTTAGATGATAGTCACCATGCTGGGAGGAAGCTGAAGCAAATCCTTGGAAAGATCCACATGAGGAAGAGTGAGGCCCCAAGCCAATAATCCCAGTTAAGCTCCTACCTATCAGCCAGCACACATTTATCAGAGATGTGAGTAGATCTCCCAGCCCTACAGAATCACCATAGCTGAAAATACATAGAGCAGAGAGGTACACACTACAGAACCCATTGTATATTCTTCATCCACAAAGTCATGAGCAAAATGAAGTTCACATTTCAAACCACTAAGTTTTGGTATTATTTGTTACATAGGAATAGACAATTGGAACCCCAGAGTATTCTCAGTAACATGGTTCTGTTCTCTCCACGTGGAATCCTCTTCATACAAATCTTTGTAGGATTAGTTTCTGTTCAGCATTAAGTACTCACTCACTTAAATGCATTCGCAGTCTTAGGTATCTTTACACTCTCAAACCCAACACATTGCTCTCTCATTGTTTGTTTAAGTGTTTATTATCTGTTTATATCCACTCCCTCCTAAATTAGAATACAAGTTACATAAAATAAGGAAATGTTTGCCTTGTTGTTTGCTATATCTCTTTTACCTAAAGCAATAGCTCAACATACATGTTCTTAACATTCAACATTTATTGAATAAATTAATTATTAATTCTGTTCCACTAGCTTCATCACTATCTGAGAGGATATGATTACGTGGTAATGGAGATAGAGAATACTAGAAGCTTGTAGGTTCATGCTCTACTTCCCCAAATGCTATTCTCATTGTTTCTCAAATACTGAGCCACCAAATTAAGAAACTAGATTCTAACTGAATCAGATTTCAATAAATGGTCAATCACAGTGACATTTTACACTTAAAATTCAAATGTCCAGATGGCTGTAATGTCAGCTTAGTTCATTAGAAACCAATGCAATTTGAATTGGCCTGCTTAAATGTGTAGTGATTAATTGGAAACAACATCAAAATCCCTAATTCAATCACAAGAAGGTGTCCAGTATGTGGCCACAGTTGTGTTTGGAGCATCTCTCATGGATTGGCTGCCTCTCTGTGTGCTTTACATGAAAGCTGGTCTCACACACTGTGAGTTAGATAATAGTTTTACACACACACACACACTTTCTTCTACTCTTTCCACATAATTTAAAGCACTGTTGCTGTCACCATCACACTCGCTCAGAAACATCTATAACCATGTGTCATCCTTTTGTGATGTATGGTTTTCATTAGTGGAAGATAAAAGGTTATATTCTATTTCAAAGAAAAAATCTAACTTTTAGACAGTAAATCATGCATGTGGAATCCAGAGGACGTAGTCCTTTACTCGCTTTGCTTCCCCTTAGTGTCCTATGTGTCTTCACCAAACCTTTACTGAATGGACATCAGGAAGTCTTTCATCTTCATACCCTTCCCCTTTGTCCTCTACAAAACCCAGTAAAACTTCAGTTAATAATAATGAAATATTAAAGTTCTTATAATGTCCTCAAGGAGACTAGCATTCAGGATTTTAGGTACGGCCGCAGACCAGACCTCGAGTTAGTATCCCACTGACCTGCTGAATATATGATGAAGCATCCCTATACGGCCCATGTTATCTATTGATTTTCTGGCTATCTGGTTTTTTCTCCTAAAATATGGATGTGTGTGTGTGTGTGTGTGTGTGTGTGTGTTGTTAGCTACTCTAGAAAACTCCCACTAAAATTTGGGTTGCAAAAATACTCCTGATTCAGGTCTTACATCCTTGATTGCAAAAATACAAAGAAGAAGGTCTCTTTGTTACTGAAATATTAGAGCAATCATTACAAAACTGTTAAATCATGAGGAAACATGACCCTGATAATTAGATCATGATAGGCAGGATAATCCTTATGAGTACTTGATATGCATTTTAAATATGTCTGAGCACTGCTTCCAAAGTGTTAGTTTTCTGCTATCTGTTACAACACTTACTAAAAATTAGTTACAATTTGCTTGTTTGGATTTTTCTCTTTCTCCTCCATGATCTGTGAGTTCATTTCTTTTCTTTTGACATGAAAATGCTCGATGTAAAATTTCAAGGGAACCACATTATTATCTACTAGGGCCCTTGATAGAACCAAAGCAATCACACTAGTATTCCTCCAGCTTCTACTCTCAGACACTTTTGAATCTTGTCATCCAAATCATCATGGTGCTAATACATTCCCAAGCACTGAGGACTCTGAGAAACACGATGCTTCAATGTGTTTATAGAATACACTTCATGTAGACAGGCACGAAACGAACAGTTTGCATAATCATCTGCTAAAAAGAATCCATCTGTCAGAAGAGTGGAAGCTGGTATCAAACAAATTCACATTAAAAAACATAATCTCAATTTCCATTCTATGCACTTCATTTCCTTGAGCCTAATTATCAGTGTGCATATAAATGGGGAAAATACTTCTTCCTGGTTACAGTTCAAAATTCTGGTCTTGGCAAGAGACAACAATAGCTGCTCATTTCTTTTGGGGCTGTACCATGCAGCTGAGAGCATCAGGGCTGAAAATGCCAGGCCAAATTCCGTTGTTGCCAATGTGAAGCTTTACTTTACTGCTTGTGGCAAATGTGGTTACGTGTCAACAACAGAAATACTGTCTCATTTCCTTAGTGTTAACAAATCCTGGCTTGGCTCCAAACAAGAAACACGGCCCAGTTTCCCTGAAAAGCATTCATTTTTGTAGTTATTTTCTGATAAAGTTCTTAAATTTCTGCCCAGCTAACTATGGCAGAAACGTAAGTCTTCAGAGAGAAAAAAAAAAAAAAGTGCAAAGGCTCATTTAAAAGACTATATTAAACTCTAATGTTAGTCAAAAATACAGAAAGAAAATTGAATTATTTTCTTCAAAAAATACTCTTCCCTTAAAAATTGTTTGTACACATTCTGTAAAAACTAAACTCTCTCTATTTTTAATGTGATTTCAATCACATGCAGCTTAAGAAAAGTAAGGACTTTATGGAGAGGTAGATCTGTGCTTTCTGAAATATAAACTGAAAAATTATAATGCTGAAAAATATTTGAAAAATACAATATTTTAAAAACATTTAAGTGCTGTAGCATAAATTCCTATTAATTTTACAAAAATATCCCAACAAATTATAAAGAAAACTTATTATTTACAGATTATAAAGCATTCATTCCTTCATTTACAGTTATTATCAAGTATCTGTTCTGTGTTGGACAATGATCCAGGATTAGATTGTAGCAGTAAACAAAACTAAGAAAACCTGCTTTCATGGTGCTTGCATTTACTAGAATAGACATTTTTTAAGCATGGTATTGGAAGTTGTTTGTTTTATGGAATACATTGCATTTTTTGAAGGATTTTACACACTTCCTATAAGACCTTATATGTTTTTCAAGTCCAAAATTAACTTTGTCTTCATTAACGATATAAAATACCTGAGTCTTCAGCAACCTCCTAAATATTTCTCTTGATTTCTGGGTAGAATCTGGTGGCTAAAGAGGGTAGTGAGAAGACTTACATTCCTAATGGCTGTCTACCAAATCTCACTGTGAATTGTGTCTGGCTCAAACCTCACCTAAGATGTAAAATGTTGGGTGTCAACTACAAAGAAATGAGAATACTCATATAGGAAAGACAAAGAACAAAAGAACCTTCATATAAGAAAAAGTTTTTTACAATGCGAGTACCATTATTATTGGCTAAGTTTTAAAAATTATATATTATTTCATTTGCTACTAAAAGGATTTTACATTTTGAAATACAATTTGTTCTATTTTTTATTGATGCACATACAAAATCACATATTCATCACTTTGTCTTCCAGATATATTATTTCTGTTGAAATAATCCAGCTTATAATAGCATGTAATTTATTTAGTAGTCATACACTTATAAATAATTAAGATTACAAATGTTTTTAAAAAGCAGTATTACATTAACATAAGTTGTAAAATGTAGGAGACAGTCTCCTAGTTTATGAATCTGTAACTATGTGCCAATGCATAGGTCTGTAATATCGTATGCCTTCGGTTTTCTTGATTGACCAAAATGTCTCCATGACCCTCTGGAAAATTTCAATTTGAAAAACAACCAAGTTAAAAAAAAAAAAAAAAGTAAAAGATATAGAAAACACCACTGCCTAGGGGGCACCTGCGTGGTTCAGTCGGTTGGGGGTCTGCCTTTGGCTCAGGTCATGATCCCAGGGTCCTGGGATTGAGCCCAACATCGGGCTCTCTGCTTAGCGGGAAGCCTGCTTCTCCCTCTCCCTCTGCTGCTCTTCCTGCTTGTGCTCGCTCTCTTTTAAAAACAAACAAACAAACAAAACAACAACAAAAAATGCCACTGCCTATATATTTAAAGATTTTCAATACTCAAATTATTTTTACACACATTTTTTGGTTACGATGACAGGCCAATGAAACAGACTGTACTTATTAAAATTCCATTTTGTAGTTGAAAGAACTGAGACTCTTAACAGCTTCAATGCTAAGTGCTATGTTGACTATACAGAAATTAATTATTGTGCCCCCCACCAAAATCTGGCACAGAGTTATTATTGGATTTATTTACAGTTATTGTTTCCCCTAAAATGTACTTTGTCTATTACAAATATTTTCTTAAAATCAGAACTTGTTATATTTTTCTATGTATACTTATATATAAGTATCAAACATAGTGTCAAACATAAAATTTTAATTATGTATACATTGAAATCTACTTGTTTTTCACTTTGTTCCATTCTTTGATTTTCTTTCTTTTTTTTTTTTTAAGATTTTATTTATTTATTTGACAGAGAGACACAGTGAGAGAGGGAACACAAGCAGGGGGAGTGGGAGAGGGAGAAGCAGGTCTCCCGCTGAGCAGGGAGCCCGATGCGGGGCTCGATCCCAGGACCCTGGGATCATGACCTGAGCCGAAGGCAGACGCTTAATGCACTGAGCCACCCAGGCACCCCGCATTCTTTGATTTTCTATTCTTATCCTAATAACATTTTTGTTCTGATGATTCTTCTTTGTTATAATTATCTAGCTGCTTTTAGGCATTTATTTTTCAAAAAGAATCTGAGATCATTTTACCCAACTAAAAAAATAACTCTGTTGTGATTTAGTTGGAAATCACATTAAATTTGTAATATAATTCAGAGAGAATTGATAATTTCATTGTATTAATCTTTGTATCAAAAGCATGGCATGTCATTCGATTATTCAGATTTACTCTATATTGCTGAGTAAGATTGAGTAGTTTTCTGTATATAGTGTAATACTTGATATACTTGACTTTCATTCTACTTCTTTATTCAATGTTTGCTTTTGTGTCATTTCATTGTTATCCTGGTTTTCCACTTCTATATTTTGCTGGTTTATTCAAAAGCTACAAATTGCTTTCTTTTATTTTCCCTTTAGGGACTTCTGCTTCCCACTATGATAGACTAGCTTGTATTAGACCAACTTGTCCCTACAAGAATAAGTATAAAAGCTGTAAGAAATGCCAAAAACAGCTCTTTCAAGAGCTTAATAGAGTACACTTACAGAAGTCAGAATTTTTCAGGGCAAAGTTTTCAGAGAGAAGACAAAAGTATTGACAAGATTCAGATATTTTTTGCCACTTTTCTTTCCAGGTCTTTGCTGATTAATAAGAGAGGAAACTTACTAATGAGTATAAACAAGATCACAATTTATGGTGGTCTCATGGGACCAGGGGGACAAATAATTCCAATTCAAGGCAATAAAGTGATCTGATACTGGAGGAGAAAGAGCCTATAGAAAAGGGAACTGCAGAAAAATGAGCCTAACATTCCATACTACTTTTCTCCTTGAAGTATTATTCTTTTCTTAAAGTTCTGGGACAAAGGCTAAGGAATTGAGGGAATATATATTTACAGTCTAAACTAGATATTGGCAATTTATGACCCACAAGTTACTCAGCCCAACATCTGTTTTGTAAATAATGTTTTGTTGGAACAAAGACATACTCATTTGATTATGTTTTCTCTATGGATGCTTTTGTGTCTCAATGGCAAACTTAGTAGTTAGGACAGAGACCATAGGAGCTGATAATCCTGAAATATTTACTATTTAACTGCTCACAGAAAATGTTTGTTTACCTTTGCTCTCATCCAAACACTTTTTTTTTTTTTAAAGATTTTATTTATTTATTCATGAGAGACAGAGAGAGAGAGAGAGAGGCAGAGGGAGAAGCAGGCTCCCAAGGAGCAGAGAGCCTGATGCGGGACTCGATCCCAGGACCCTGGGATCATGACCTGAGCCGAAGGCAGACGCTTAACCATCTGAGCCACCCAGGCGCCCTCATCCAAACACTTTTAATTGTAAAGGGGAGTTTCTTGATACTTATGGTCAAAAAAGAGGCATAAACTAGGATTGCCCTAAATAAAGGCCAAGACAGAATTAACTTTCATAAAGACTGAAATATCCCACCCCAATTTGCTCCTATTTCTAGCTGCATTCTAGAATTAAAATAAATAGACTATAGAGGAAGATAGTATCTTGTCCAGCCTCACAATTTTTTTCAAATGCAATGCTGACATTAAATAAATAATTTCCAGGATTGTCAGGAGATTCCATAGAAATAACAGAAATTCAAGAGAAAAAATGTCAGACAAAAGAAACAGACCCAGAAATGACAAAGATATTATAGTTTCAGGCAGTATTTTTAAATTATGGTGATTAAGGGGTGCCTGGCTGTCTCAGTCGGTAGACCATGCAACGCTTGATCTCGGGGTTATAAATTCGAACCTCACTTAGGTGTAGAAATTACTTAAAAATAAAATCTTTAAAAAATAAAATAAAATAAAAAATAAATTACTGTGATTAATATGCTCAAGAGAAGAGGGGGGAGATATAGAAATCTGTATCAGAAAACTGGGATAGGATCTATAAAAATAGAAATTCTTGGAAAATTCTAAATCTGAAAAATACAGTAACTGGAATTAAACATTTAATGAATGAGTTTAAAATCAGAATAGTGACCAGAAAAGAAGACCCGTGAAGTAGAGGACAACATAGAACAAAATATCCAGGAAAATACAGAAAGAACAAAAAAGCTAATGGTCTATCATTCATGCAACCGAATTTGTATTAGAGGAGGACAGAAATAACAGAGCAGAACAATAACTGAAAAAGTATTGACCATGGACATTTCAAATCAGATCAAAATCATCCAGCTGCAAATTTTAAATGCCTGTATAAATTAAAATTGTGTTTAAGTCAAATTAAAATCATTGCTTTTGCTTAAAATACTTCCTCCTAAGAGCAGTATTAATTCATTAAACTGCCTTTTTTTTCCTCTTCTTTCTATCTTCCAGGGCCCCTTAACAACACAATTTTCTCTTGCTTGCTCATTAAGACTCAGTTCAAATATTGAAGTGAGGGGGAGCAATCTGGAGAGAAGAACAAAACATTGTATACCTGGTCTTAGAAGAGGCAACAGTCAAGTTGTCAGCTCCATGCCACTCTAATTTTCCCCAGGCACAGAAAACTCAACATGCCAGGGTCAGGATCCCACAGCTCCTGCAATGCAGAGTGACCAGCTGGCCTGCCATGAAGCAAAATGCAGTCTCTCCCCTTGTGGGGAATGGGATTCACGGATACCTTCAGGCCACATTCTCTCTGGACTCCATCTACACTTCCTAACCCTAAATTTCCCTCTACTTACCCAAAGTGATACCAAGACTAGTGGGAGAAATAACAGTACCAACTCTGTCCTTTAGGATTCCAGTTAAGCCTAAGGCCTTGCTACCAGCCTGTATGCTTCAGTTTAACATGTAGTACATGGGAGAGATAAAGTTGTTTGGTGGCAATTAGGATAATGACAGCAAGGCAGAAAGCGTTCAAGCTGCCATCTTTTCCTATTTTCCTGATCTTGCCTCTTTCCAAATGTATTTAAATAATACTGTTTTCTCAAAAAGGCTTATTATTCCAGAAACTTCTTTTAAGCAAATCTAACTCTGATGGAAATTTAATGCAATTGAAATAAAAGCCCAAAATAGACTCTTATTCTTGTATGGCAGTAAACCAAACAGATCATTAGTGGAAACACCACTATAATAACTTTTCTTTTCATATACCAAACAGTTTTGTGCAGAACATAATTTTACTAACAGTATCTCCTTTTCTATGCACTCCATAAAATCTATTATAAAATCCATTCTAAAATAATTATGTGTTTATACATTTTAACTTCAATAGAGCGTTATAAAAATAGAATCATTTCTTCTGTTTAGGCATATTGGTAGATTTTCCATATTTTTCAAAATTCCACATAAGAAGATAAAACATGATGGCTGTTAATTTCTGAGCCAACTGACTTAGTCAGATAGGTATAGTATTTAATGTCATGTGGAAGATTTTATAGAGATATGTTCAATATTCCCTAACTAATTTTTTCTTTTTTCCCAAAGAATATATAATAAATAGAAATAAATAAACCTTCAGAAGACTAGAATTCTTCAAGGGCTAAATATACTGAATTACTAGGATGGCATTTTTTTTCTTGTTTTCTGAATTTCAAATGTCCCTGCACTGGCTGCAAACAGAGCTGAACCAAATTAACACTGAACAATGAAGAAAAATGAAGGTGGCGTCTTAGCCCAGGGGATCTTGTCAAAGGAACAGAGTTTCTTTCCCCATTTCTAAACTCATTCCACTTTCAGAGGATGAAATGGATCTCTCCTTTTCCACTCTAGTAAAAAGGAGATTGAATTAAGAAATTCTAATGCTCATGAGGAGAAATGCTAATTATAATCACCCATATTTATATGATAAATGTCATAAATAGGTCTCAGAGTACTATGATTAAAAGCTGTTATTCTTTTAATTTAGCAAGACAAAATTTATATGCAAGGTGGCAGGTGATTATCTGAGACAAACCCAAAATTTGTGGGCAGTATTGTTAGTGGGAGTTCCAATATTGCTAAACCACAATTACTCAGCCATAAGGAGGCACCTCACAGACTTTCTATCACTCACTGAATTAATTATGACCAGTTTCAATGTTAAAAGGGCTGCTAAGAGATACTTCAATAATCTAATTATACAAATGAAGGATGGAGGACCAAAGAGATTAAAGTACTTACTTCCAGTTACCACTTAGTAGAGTTGGAGGAGATCCCAGGTTTCCAGATTTCTACTGACCCAGGTTCTATGCCCATTTAGTAACCATTTAGTTGATACATTTCAACTAGTTAATTCAATAAAAACATAGAACAGTTGGAATTTTCTCATACCTAATATACACACACATACATATATATGTAAATCTCACTCACTTTTAAGATACTCAAAGAAGACAATTATCAAACAAATTATCTGAAGGAGAAAGAGGAAAAAGCACCACTGAGAACTTTGGGGTATTTGAGAAATGAGAAATTTGTTGGGTAAAAATAATGAATTTGGTCTTTGACATGTTAAGTGTAAGGTGTCAACAGAATAGCATTTGCTTGAGTGCAATATGGGGAAGAAAAACAAATGCATCTCAGTGTGTTAAAAAATGGATTTACTATGCCACAAGGTCTTTGGGATGAAGTAACTCATAACACAATACAAAACCAAAAGCTGGAAATCTGTGAGTAAACCTCAAAAGTAGTGACAATATTGTAACATTAAGAAATGAAATATAAGGTGGTTCTTAGGTGAGCATAAGTTTCTATTCATTAAGAAAAATGTATTTTAAAAAGTAGATTGAAGAATCGTTTATAACTAATCAAAACAACACTAACACCATTTGAATTGCATTAAATTCTAAATGGATTCAACTTTGTAAGACTGCTTGACAAATGCAGTGACAATGCAGTATGCAATTACCAAAGACTTTGTAAGCTGTGCATTGGAATTTCCACAACTACTGTGAAACAGAAAGCAATTTTCCTATTTAATGATAGTAGATAGAGCTTTGAAAAGAAATCCCTAAACAATTTATTATTTAAAAGTATTTCTCTTTTAGAAAACATGGTGAACTAATTTTCTCAATTATTGGAAAGAATGTTAAAATATAGATGACATAACTTAATTCTTGAGCCATACGAATTCTTTGCCTTGAAAGTTTCCTTTACTTCATATGATTTTAATTGATTTGAAATAAATAGATTTCAGTGACATTTACAAATTGACTTTGTTTTTTTCCAAAGTTAATTTATAAATCTGTCATTACTTTAAAACTATGTTTTTTAATTACTACGGTGTTTTCTGCGAAACATAAAGAGAAGTAATTGTCATTATCCTTGCCCTCGTGAAGGTTATGTCCTCGTTCAGAAGGCAGGATTTACCAAATTAGTAGTATATATTTAGTATATCTACTAAATTACTAAAAGAGTTCCTGACTCAGTAATGGACTAAATTGAAAGGAAAAAAAAAAAACAAAACTAAGACCAAATCATGTAAAAATTACATAAATCAGACAAGAATTTAAATTTACTATGATAGGCAACAGAAAGATATTATAGGATTTTGCGCAGACAATTGAAATCTTTTTCTCCTGTTACATGTCAAGATAAAACTAATTTGGGGGAGATTAAGCTACCAGTAATATGAGTAAAGAACTAAAGAAAGGAAAAATAGAGGTAAAGAGACTGTTAAGAAACTATTATTGTGGGCGCCTGGGTGGCTCAGTTGGTTAAGCGACTGCCTTCGGCTCAGGTCATGATCCTGGAGTCCCAGGATCGAGTCCCACATCGGGCTCCCTGCTTAGCGGGGAGTCTGCTTCTCCCTCTGACCCTCTTCCCTCTCGTGCTCTCTGTCTCTCATTCTCTCTCTCAAATAAGTAAATAAAATCTTTAAAAAAAAAAAAGAAACTATTATTGTGATCCAAGAATGAAAACAATTAATCCCTTAATTAATGTTCTAGTTGTGAGAGTTAAGAGGAGATGTGTATGTTAGTGATTTGTGATATTGTACTTCATTTTCATATATGTGAAATCTAGAGTCACAATAATGTGTAGTTAAAGGTGACTCTAACATTTTTGCCCGTAATACTGAAAGGATGATGATCATGCCAAACAGAACTGGGGAAATTAAGAAGGAATGTCTTTGATAGTAAAAGCAATTTTAGATTAAGACTATGAGGGAATGTCTAATATTAACCATTACAGCATGAAGCAAAGATCGCCTACTGTGAGGCATTTGGATGAATAAATTAGTAACCTTGAGACACTTGTTTGCATTTTTCCCAGGGAAATGAAATCCTGCTGAGCATCCATTTACCATCACAGCAAGAAAATCAAGAATGACAAACTATAAGGGAAAGAATTGTGTGTGGCTCGCATCTCACAAGGCACGCAGGAGAAGAAGCAAACGTGGGGCTACGATAAATGTTACGCTATGGTAGTATTTTCACTCCATTTCTGCACATTTTACAGGAACTCCAATCATGCCTATCAATTTCCTCCCAGTTTTGCAAGCTCCTAGAGGCTCTTTTACTTGTGCTCAAAATCTCATCCTCTTAAGTGTAAGTTCTGTGACAGCTATCATTTCCTCTAGTTACTTCCAGCTTTAAAAACCACCAAGCCCTCTGAAGTGAATCACTGAAATTCTTGCCACAGTCTGTTGAAGGGGCTGTTTTTGCTAATAGGTTCTGAAGGTACTGCGAGCGCGGCTAATGCCGTCAGCTACTGTGCCAAGAGTGCTACCGAGCCATGTCTGAAGACAGAGGCCGGCGGGAGATGGCACTGGCTCCCGTTGTTTCTGAGGTTGTTGGCACCACACAGCTGATGCCCTGGCTTCTCTACGTGCCCTCCAGTTAGAAGAGCTTCCTTTCTTAATTTGACTTTCTTAGTTTTACTAGCATATGAGTAATAAATCCATAGAAACTCGACAGGGGAACGATCTTCGTGTTTTTGACTTAAAATAACTCTCTCATCCAGACACATTGTCCTTGGACCCCAGAGGTGGGCTTTAGCACTGTTCTTCCAAAGTTCCATAAGCTAAATTTATGGTGAAAGGAGATTATTCAAGCAGAAATAATGGAACGTGAATTAGAGAGATCAGAACTGAAGACGTGGGTTTTAGAGTCGAATGGTGAGTGGTGAAAAGCAGATGTTCTTTTCTGAAGCACATGAAGCTAGGGAGGGGGATTTTTTCAAGAAATAAAGGCTGGAGAATTTGGTGGACGTAGTGGCTGCAATAAGCCCCTGTTGAGCTGCCAGGCATTTGGAAGATTGCCAGAGGTATACAAACTGTAAATTTCAAGTGGCACCCAGAGGCCAAGTCCCAGAAATAAAGGAACTATTGCCAATTATCGAAATTCTCTTCTTCCGACCACATAATTTCATCCCCAGTGACTAGCAATACCCTAAATCTCTAGCACAACTGAATCCTGATAAAAGGCAGGGAAGGAGGGTATAGGACACACAAACTGGATAGAGTAATTGTCACAGCATTATAGAGAAAATATTTTGATAATGAGAAAGAGCTTAATGGAACATGGTTGCTTTTGAGACAATATGCCTACGTGATTTTTTTTTTTACAAGCAATCAGTTTAGACATGGCTGAAGAATTAACACTTTTAATGTATTTTGTTAAGCCTACTATATATCTTATTCAGTGTTTATTGTCAATACTCTAAGGCACATTCCAAAAGTAATGATTTTCCAGTAGGAGTTTTGATCAATGATACACATAAAAAATGAGGTATGGCTATGCTTAAATATTTATTTTTGACAGATATTCTTTGTAATCTGGCTAAAAAGCAGAAGAGACTCTTGTTCCTGCTTAGAGTAGCTTTCCAAAAGTTTCTGATGATTCCTAATCCCATGACATTATCAATTAACTATAAGGTAGTATCAATATGAGCTCTAAGAACCCTCAAAGTAATATTTGTGAGAAGAATCCTCAAGGAAACAAAGAAAAAGTTTAAAAACCCACAAGTTCAAATATTCAAATTGATAGAGGAATAAAAATCCTAATTCCAGAAGAAGAATTTCAGAGTGATCAATATCAAATCAGAATTATTCAAAGAATTAAATTCTCAAAACTTCAAGACTTCATAAATTTTATCAAGTATATATACAATCTACTTAAAAATACAAACCACTTCACTTTGTGATACTGTGATTTGTTTAAACATTTACATGCATATAAACACTGTTAAATTTTATATTTGCTCATTTAAAAGGAGTTATTTCAAGTTTTTGTGTCAGAGGACATAGAATCTGAATTTAATTCATTTTGTACCTATTCCTTCTTCCCTTTCCCCAGTCCAGTCTTTCGGAGAGGAGAGAAGCTGGTGTAAATGGATACATAGGATTTCTTCTTTATGTTTCTGAATCTGTCTTTAATTCCTCAATATCCCTAGAACTCATATCACTGTAAATATAAAGATTTTAAAACATATATTGGACTTTGAAGGACCTATTTTAATCCAAATAGCATATATGGAATGCCTATTGTACTATAGGTAGGCACTACAATTATTTGATTTTGCTTTTATTTTTGATCATTTACATTTATCTGTTACTTCTTTTTCTAAACAAGAAAGCTGACAGATTGTTGTAGTAATAGTGAAATGCTACCTATGTCACTTGGTGATGAAATCTTTTCCTGAATCCAGTGAAAAAACTCCAATTTATTTCCTGCCTGAAATGCTTAACATCTTTCCCTTCATGAACCCATGAAATTCCTATATCCAGGTGCAGTAATTTAGCCTGCAGCTTAGTTCAAGAGCTGTGGTGATGCTAGGATTTTTACCTTTCATTGCCCTTCTGGTGTCGGTTCATTTCCCATCTTCCTACATGCCCCATAGAGCTGATCTGAGTACAGAAAACCCTTTGAAGTCACTTGGAACTTTGTGCTCTGATGAGGCCTGAAGGACATGCAAAGTAAGAAACATGGCCATGCTTGCAAAGAAGGTAAAAATTCAATCAGCTTTACTAATGTGATGCTTATACCTCAAGGCATGTCTATGTGTGTGTATATGTTTATCTGCAATAAAAACAGAGCAAAGCAAATTTTAATTTTGCAAAAACAGAATGCTTACATAGATATGCTGACTACACTTAAGCCAAATTAGTTCACATATGGAAAAATAGATTAAATAAATTAGTGAAAGAAATGCCTTCAAGCGCTCACATAGAAAGTATTTACTTGCACCATAACATCTAAACCAATACTTAATATATATATATTCCTTTTAAAATAATGTACTTTTGAAGGATTTTGAAGGAAAACACAGTTAATGGTTGTGATACGCTGATAACCTCAACTACACAGGCGCCAATCTTAAAACCACATCAAACATATTCCCCATTTTTCAGTGTGCCAGTAAGTGAACGGTAAATGAGCATGCACTTTGGGGGCTGGGACTGCAAACCCCATCTATGCTTTGCCAGTCTGCGTTGACAGTGAGGCTCTGCCAACAGGGGAAGCTAGAGAGAGGCTGCAGGGCTGGAAGCTATTTGCTTCCTTTGAGCTTTCTGCCTGCTTCCTGTTCCTGTCAGCTTCACCTCAGCCTAGCTTTTTGACATTTGACAGACAATTTGTTCTAGTGGCTCCGGTAATTAAATCTACTTTGCATTTTTCTTACCACTTACTGAATCAGCCCCATCACAGGCTCTCAGAGACAAGAGCACCTACTAGCCAGTGCTCTTCCTCATATACCCGATTTTCAAGTTCCTGGGATCCGTTCCCCAAGCTACTAAATTGTAATAATTCAATTCCCTCCCTTTGATTACCCAGCTCTAAGGATGGTAGTTGCCACCTGTAATTGCTATCTCTGTGATATCTTAATTAAAACAGTTTTATATTAAGTTCTCTCATGGAAAAATGTCTGGTTTCTGTTTTCCAACTAGACTCAGAATAGAGCACATATTTAGTTTAATCCAGTTATTTAGGAATTTTCTAAAGGTGACCACATAGTTTGAGTGTACAGAAGACTCTTGAGTGCAAACAGCTGTCCCAGACAAGCCAGAACACATGGTCACACTAAGATATATCACTAAATGCAACCCTAAGTGAAATTCTGGGTAGTAATGTTAATGGTTAGAATCTGAATTCTTCCTCGTATTGACCTCACACACCTAAGAGGCTAAGAATGACTCCTTCCCCTTGCCCCCACGCTTGCTGCTCAGGTTGCAATATTGACAATTCAACTCTGAACATGGCTATAAACAGTGGTAGTAATGTTACAAGAATTGTTGACATGTTGCTGATCTGTCCAAACTACACATCTGATTATATCTCTCCTCTGCTTAAAACAATTCAGTGGTTGCCCAGTTATATTGGATAAAGTCTATACTTAGATATTGGTTTCTCTGAGAAACCCCAAAGAGTATATGAGATGATTCTTGTATGAATACTCCTAGAACCCTTAATAACTTAATGATATCATAACACTCAAAACAACATTATAATTGTTTACTTGTATGTATCTCCTATTAGATTTTAAATTCTATGAAATCAGAGACTACGTTGTATTGACCATTGCTAGTGATTAACACATTGTCTAGCACTCAGAATAATCTCAATAAATGTATACTTAATTTCTACCATATGTACAAAGAAATGGATAATGGCAGTACTACAAAGCATTCCCATTGTACTGGGTAAGCACAATGTTTTTGGGTGTTTTATCCTGCATCTTTAAGCAAGATAATTGGGAAAGAAGGAAGCATATCATCAGGGAAAGCAAGTTAACCTTCACATAAGCAGCAGAGAGTTCTAAGTAAAAGAAATATGTGATTCCTGCATAAATAATTTAAAGCCATTGTCTCACAAGCATCTCCCTTGTGGTACCCATACCCACACAATGGTATATTGACATATTGGTGGGCTACTTTTGGAAAAGTTCAATTATAATATTTTAAAAAATACACTCAGAAAAGACCTTTCATGTCATAATATGGGAGTTATCTTTTTTCCAATCTGAGTGTTTTGGTTGAAAGGCTTATAAACTACATGAAGTAGGGGATACTTTCTAACATTGCCTCTGGCATCTTGTAGGCCAAAGGTTTTTAAAATATTTGGATCAGGATAGAATCTGTGGCATATCAAACATGTTCACCTTTCTCTTTTTCAAAGATTTATTTATTTTAAAGAGAGAGAAAGCAAGAGAGAGAGAGTAGGGGGAGGGGTGGGGGGGAGAGAATCTCAAGCAGAATCCTGGCTGAGTGGAGTCTGATACGACTAGATCTCAGGACCCTGAGATCATGACCTGAGCCAGAACAAGGATTCGGATGCTAAACGAACTGAGCCAGCCAGGCACCCCTCAAACGTGTTCATCTTGGTTAAATTTGATATTGTTAATAAATTCAGCAGCTTCATAAACCATCATTCAATATGAAGAAATATTTAGCCCAAAAACAAAATACAGGAATGCCTCTGCATAGATCTATCAACTTTCCCTAGATTACAGTGATTTCGTATCTTTGCAAGATTTCAGAAAGCATTAATGGGCTAGAGAATCCTTCAAGACTATGATGAAAATTAACCAGCTCTCTCCTGGAAATGTACATACACATATACATTATGTATTGTTTACCATTTCAAGTTGTTCAAGGATTTTCTAAAACCATCCGTGGTCTCAAAGACTTCAGAGTCATATGTGAATGGCTAAAAATTCTATATTTTATCTCAAAAGCAATGCGTATATAGATAACCAACAGCCACTTCACTTTGGCATGTCATGAATGGAATTCTTTATCTTCTGTTCACATCTACATATACCAGTTCACATTCAATCTCACTGAATGACAACTACTATCCACCTAGGTTTATAATCCAGAAACATGGGAATTATACTTTACCCATTTTCTTTTAGTTCCCTCACCCAGTCAATTAACAAGTCATACTGATTCTATGTACCTTCCCTCAAATATGATTTATTCTTTTATCCTCTTATCAACACAATAAGCACTGTTTTCTCCTATCTGAACTCCCTACCTCCAGCCTTGCTTCCTCAAACCAATTCTTTATACAGTAGCTAAAGTGAACATTCTAAAATACAAAATTGATCATATGATTACATGATTTAGAACCCATCAAAGGCTAACCACTGCCTTTAGGATAAGACCAAATAGTTTATTATGGTTTAAAGACCTGTTGTAGCCTCATTTCTTGAAAATTCTCTGTAAGTAATATAAGCCCCTGCCACAGTATTCAAATTTCTGACATCCCCTAACCCTGTGGGCCCTTGTTTGAATTCTTTATGTGGAGCCAGTTAGGAAATGCTCTTCACATAGGAGAAATCTCTTGGGCTTAAGGCAAAGGAACAGAACAATCATCAAGAGATCTGGGTTCTAATCTTAAATTTGGCCTCAATTTCCTCATTAATAAAACACAAGTGGAGTTACTCCTTCATCTTCAGTGGTCTATAGTTTCCTTTTCCATCTCTTTTTTCAGAGCCCATCAAATATGGCCAAATTAACACGTTGTCATCTAGTGATTTTATTTCAAAGAGATTTATTGAAAATACTCAGTTTGTGAAAGAGAAAAAGTAGATGATGATGATTACTTTACCAGGTATGAAGATTATACTTTCATTTTTACTGATTTTCTAATAAGCATAAAACATTCATTTTAAGGCATTGAATATAATCATATTTGTAATGTGTATGATCTGTTAAAATAATTTTTATTTAGTTTTACATTTTGTATTATTAGTTTTATATTATTTATGTAATTTTATAGTATTAATTTTTATTTTATATCACTGTTAGATTTTCTTTATACCCTGAATATTTTTAGGTGACACTTATAACATCTTTTAAAATTAATGGAACATGAAAAGGTTTAACTAGAAGGGGAAAAAAAATACCCACAACAAAATAAAAAGAATCTTTGTTAGAGAACTGAGATACTTACTTACTTACTTATTTATTTATTTACAACTGAGATAATTTAATTATTATAGTTGGATAAATAATTTTATCTGTACATTTCTTACTAGCTAATGCAAACAGCAAAATATATTTAGACATGTCTTTGTTATTAGTGTTAAAGCTTGGACTGGTTTTTCTTCATTTGACTCCCCTCATGACCCACACATTGTCCCACTCTATTCTTCACTCATCTTTGCCCTGCTCTATACATTAGGAGGCCAGCATCTACAGACTGAAACCTAATGCCCAATGTGACGTTATCCGGACATGGACCTTTGGAAGGTGATTAGGTCGTGAGGGTGAGGCCCTCATGAATAGGATTAGTGTGATTACCAAAGAGATCCCAGAGAGATCCTGTCCCTTCTACCATCTGGAGAGTCAAGGAGAAGACTGCCATCTAGAACCAGAAAGTGGGCTCTCACCAGACACCAAATCTGCCAGTAATTTGATCTTAGACTTTTCAGCTTTCAAACTGAGAGAAATAATTTTCTGTTGTCTACTATAAGCAACCCAATCTATGGTATTCTGTTACTGCAGCCCAAAAAGATTGAGACATTTTGTTTATTTTCTTAATGCTGCTACATCTTTAACCCATCTTTAAAGTACATTTATTTAAACTATCTGAATGGATTCTATTTTATGCCAAATCCTGCCTGATACAAAAACTTAAAAAACATTTTTGTAGCAAATAACTCATTAAGGTAATAATCTATTTTATTATTCTACGAGTAGCAGCAAAAAATATAATTAATAATATTTTCCATTACTACTGTTTAAAGTATAGAAATTATATCCAATCACATATTTTCTTACTTTAATATCTTACAAAGCCTGAATGTATACTATTAAATATTAACTTAGTGAAACAATTCTGAGGAGCTTGTGGTGGGATGAAAAATGGTTTTAGGATCATAATAGCATAGATTTGAATCCTAGCTCTATTATAGGCTAACATTAAATTAAGCAAGGAATTTGCTATTTCCAGCTCAATTTTATTACTTGAAGAACTTTTAAGATTTTTGTGAAATTAGAGATAAAATAAGGAATCTGGCACATAGTATTTGCTTAGTAAATGGTAACCACTTTAAATTTGTCACTTTTTAAATAATGATCATTGTTTATGCACAAATTTACCCTAAAATGGTATGTCTCAGTTGGAAATAGAGGTGGCATTTTAAGATAAATGGATAGACAAATTCAGAAATGTATACAGGCTATGTTGGTGGTTGAAGAAGAACTTAATGCTATATATGCCAAAAATATAGGTTGCAGGGCTGCCATTCTATGGAGTAAATTCAGGAGCTTACACTGAATCAACAGATATATGTTCTGCAGGGCTACCTTCTCCCTTTTGGTACATGCTTCTTTTTCAGAGCAATTGAATTGATGCTACCATAAATTCTTGCACCACAGAGAACTCTGATTCAGAAATCTAGGTACTGATCCCACTGATCATTAATTTGGTAAATGACAATAGAAAATTCCAGGTCCTAAAAGGGAAACAGATTTCCAAACAATCCATTAATTAAATTAGTATATTTATTGAATGCTAAAAATAATATCTGCTCTCTGAGGACATAAAGTAAAACAGTCTCTGTTTATGCTTGAGAAGATTAGATTTATATAAGGAAGAAAAATCAACCTGAGAGAATTTTTATTAGCTAAGTGAAAATTTGGTGTAAAATATATAATAATATTATATGCAGGAGTTACAGCATTATTGATTATGCCAGATTTCATAGCTAGTGCAGAGGTCTACTTATATAATACCCTTTACTTACCTCCACCTTATCATATATCACTTTGTTTTTATCATTTTGTTGGGTTTGTTTTTCTTTTCACTGAATTCTGAAAATTTTAAGAGCAGGACTGTGATACGTATTAAGGAACACACAGAATAATTACATTCATTTAATTTATAACAATGACTACATTAAAATTAAAAATAAATAGAAATTCTTCCTGACAACAAACCACCATAACCAGAAATTACAATCAAGCAACAAAAGAAGGCAAAAAGAAAAGTAACTGTTTAAAAGCAAATGGTTAAACTCTACAATAAACAAAATGCTCCTGCAAAATGGCAAGAAAAAGACCAAAAGCCAATAGAAAAGAGGCAAAGAATATTAAGAAAAGTCACAGAAAATGAAGCACAAATGACTCTTAACATAAAAGCAAGGCTAACTTCAGACATCATTTGTGAAATGTCAATTACATTTACCCTGAGATAGCATTTCTCACATTGCAAAATGATAAAATCCCAAAATATAATGCTGATGGAGGGTAATTAGGTAGTTTTTATAAATATTCAAGGGCACATACCTTTGAGCAATTTAAGTTTAGGAAGTTGGCCCATAGATATGCTTACATATGTGCAAAATGATATGTGTAGAACATTACTTGTTGCGTCACTCTTTAGGAAGGTAAAGGACAGGAAACAGCCTGAATGTCTATCAACAGGAAGCTGGCAAATTAAAGTATGATACACTAACATGATAAAAAATAATGTATCTGTAAAAAGGGAGTATAAAATTTTTGTAACAATGTAAGGTGATGGATGGTAACTAGATGTGGTGATCACTTTGCAATATATACAAATACTGAATCATGCTGTACACCTGAAACTAATATAATGTTATATGTCAATTATATGTCCGTTTTTAAAAAAGATGATAAAGTCTATGTTATGTGTTTAACATAATTTAAAATTTAGAAAAAAATGTTGTTAAATTATAAAAAAAGTTAAAAGGAGGAAAATAATAGAAAGTTGTATTAGTTCACAAGCACATGATATTATTGGGGCTCTAGTTGTGTTATAGTATTAAAATTTGTCTCTATTACTTTGAAAACAGTGAGATATCCATTTCTTTTTTCAAGGTCTGGTCCAGTCAACAAGGCTTGGCTTTCTCAGTAGAAGGGAAGTGATTTATTTCCAAAGAAAAGGATAATTATCTAAAATGGCATGCCAATCCATTTATTCAAATATTTTCTAAAGGTAGCCTGATATAACAAGGATAATATGATTAATAATATTTAAAGACCACTTCACCCAGAGTATATTCCTACTGCATGTCTCCTAGGCCTGGAGGGTTAGGTTAGGGCTTTCTTATGGCCATGAACAACAAGGGGCATGCCAACATCTGCAGCCCCTTGAAGATAGCTTAACACATAGCCATTTCACCTCAACTTTTATCTCTGACACCAGAGATCAGTCTGACTTTTTCCAATGTAACCTCTTCTCTGGGGCTTTGCTATATTATGGTGTCTTATTTTAAGAAGTATTGTCCCAAGTAACCAACAGTTTCTTCCCCATATAAGGACAGATTCTTTCTGTAAGTTCAAAATCTCAAAAGGGAGTCTACATGTAAATAAATTATTGAATTTTATTGGGAAATGTATAATAGAAACCTGCACAAGAAACAGAGGAGTGACAAACTCTTTTTGAGGACCAGCCAGAGAAATCTCAACTAATGAGAAATTGCACCTAACCTGGGTTTCAAAGAATATGTAGGATTTGGGGCAGGGGGAAATAGAATCAAATTATATTGTTATCATGAGTTAATATTAATGGTAATATTAAATGATATTATATTTCAGATGACAGGAAACTACCCAATGTAGATACCATCTATGTAACAAATAATGTAACAAAGTGGCAAATAATCTTTTCTGTCTCAGTTAAGGTATATTCTGCTTAATAATATACATTGAAAAGTTACTGCACTTCTAGTCAATAACTAATATACTAAATAATTCTACAGTGAGTAACCAATCACTATAAAGCTAACTTAATACATAATTATTATATCTCTCTTTAGCCATACGGAAATGTTTATAGTAGGCAAGTATACTGTAAATTTCCTCCTCCACATTTTTATAGTCTATACAATGATAATTATATGACTTATAATAGTAAATGCACCACTAGGTATCCTCCCACCTAGCACCCTCACTAATAATATGGAATTTGGTCTATTTCTGTTATTTTTAGGCTATTTTGATAGTTCCCTAAATATTGTAATATCTTTTGATTGTTTGGTATTGAGTAACTACACTAACTGGACAAAATTATTCTTAAACTGAATAGATCAATAGATAAATTATAGATTAAATTCACACAGCATATTTAATTGGTAGTTTCTCCTCTTATCATTTGGTGTTTGATTCCTTGCTCATTCTGGAAGTGAGAAAGTATTCCTGAAAACTAATATGGCTGATCCTATTCTCTTTTATATACAACTGTGTTCTGGATAAAGGGAATAACCATAGTAAAAATGAATGGAAAGTGACAATAGAGGCAAAGGGTGACCTGATTTTGTATATGTTTATGGACCTATAAAGTCTAGGATATAGTTTCTTGGTTATTTTCATTATTACAGACTAGACAGGGGAGAAATTATCTTTAGTGTGCTGTTTCAGAGCATGAATCACACTTTACAAGCCATTCTTGTCAGTCTATAATGTAAACTAATCTTCTAATAAGACACTGTGTCCTTTCATATAGTTCAGTGAAGTGCATAGTGGTTTGAGCATTAATAGAAAATTATTATCTTTTCCTGAGGTGACCTTTTAACCCAAAAAACAGTCCAAGTTCATCTGTATGTTTTATTAGTGTGTCTATTAACATTGTTTTCAAGGAGTAGAGAGTATTACACAAAGCATTATTGAGCCAGATTTCCATTGTAAAATAACAAGAAATAATATTTATGGTATAAATAGTCTTTGACTGCCTACAGAGCTAATGTGAATGACTGGGGGTGAGGTAGCATCTATCTTACCTAGAACACCTGTCCACACTGTATAAATATAATAAATAAGACTTTATATTTCCCATTGTTTTCTTTTTTAAAGGTGAGTCTTCTGTGGTTCCTTGAAAATGATGTTACTACTCCTCAGTGTGTTCGACAAGGAAAATAACTTGTACTCATATTTTAATTTTGTCCTCCCTGTTTTCCTATAATCCAATTTGCTATAAATCATACAGCTTTTCTTATTTGCAGGAAATGTAGCTTGAGTCGCATACACACACACACACACACACACACACACACACGCACACTTACATGAGATTCAAACTTGGCTATACATAGGGGTGCCTGGGTGGCTCAGTCATTAAGTGTCAGCTTTTGGCTCAGGTCATGATCCCGGGGTCCTGGGATCGAGCCCCGCATCGGGCTCCCTGCTCAGCCTGCTTCTCCCTCTCCCACCTTCCCTGCTTGTGTTCCCTCTCTCGCTGTGTCAAATAAATAAATAAAATCTAAAAACAAAAAACAAAACAACCTTGGCTATATATAGTAATGAGAAATGGGATACCTAAATAGTATTTAGAAATATAAAAATTAATTCCTATATAACACAAGAACTAAAATAAATGAGTGTTTGATATAGTTTATTCTTTTTTTTTTTTTAAGATTTATTTATTTTAGAGAGAGAGAGACTGGGGGAGGGGTGGGCAGAGGGAGAGAGAATCCTCAAGCAGACTCCCCACTGAGCACAGAGCCCGAGTTGGAGTTCAATCCCAGGACCCTGTGATCATGACCTGAGCCAAAAATCAAGAGTTGGCTGCTCAACCAACTGAGCCACCCTGGTGCCCCAGGATATAGTTTATACTGTTAAATATTTCAACATATTCTTTAAGATTTTATGTGAACTATTACTATTATTTAATTTTCCCGAGTACAGGAACTTGTGCCCACGATCCTCCATGTTAGTACAATTCCTAATTAAGAGTGCATAAGTGAATGAATTTTTTTGGGCTGTTATGTCAAGATATGAATTAGATGACTTTTTTATCTGTTTTTATCTTATTTCCAGGGCCAGGAACACAGACAGTGGCATGAAGGAAACAAAATGGCAACAACATGTTGTTAAATGCTACATAATGCATTCATAAAAACAATCTATAGTTACTTATTGTTTATAGCTCTTTAACTTTAGAGGGTTTCTATACCCTCCTCACCTCCTTAGGCTTTTATATTTGATTAAAAAGAAGAATTTTCGGGGCACCTGGGTAGCTCAGTCGGTTAAGTGTCTGCCTCTGGCTCAGGTCATGATCCCAGAGTCCCAGGATCTAGCCCCGCATCAGGCTCCCTGCTCAGCAGGGAAGTCTGCTTCTCCCTCTGCCCTTCACCGTGCTCTTGCTCTCTCTCTCTCTTACTTTTGCTCTCTCTCAAATAAATAAATAAAACCTTAAAAAAAAAAAAAAGAAGAATTCTCATTCTTATTTATTGACTTCCTCTGTACACCTCACAGTAAGGTAGTTCAGCTCCTGAACATAGATCAGAGTTGAAATTGCTGCGTGCCTAATAATGACAAACCTACTTCAAAACCACTTAATTGTCAGAGGCTTTAGTTTAGTGTATCTAGCTGATTATAAAGAATACATTATTTTACTAAAATAACACAGACATATTTTTCTTCTAAAAGTGCTGATTCTCACACACAGTTGTGAAATAGCTTTGGCTGGTTTACATTCTTCACTCTATACATTTGTTCATTTGAGGCAACACTGAAGGCCTGCTATGGTTGTTCAATACATTTCCCATATCATGCTATAGTTGTTTGAAAAACTCATGCCAAAAGAAAAAAGATTCTCTCAGTACAATCTATGCCAATGAAGCTTTGATAATCAGGCCAATCACCTAATTACAAGTTTGTATTTCTACCCTCAATGAGATGTGCCAATTAAAAGGTTTCGACTTTAATTCCAAACAACATATTAGTCCTAATTACCTGATGCACTCACTGCCTACTTTGAATTTTTTAACTCTTTATGTATTTCTGTGTGTATATACATATTTAATCCATGGTCTGTAAAGTATTGTTAATTGCAAAGTATATCAATAGCTTCAGCTACAGACCATGGTTTCAAAAATGAAGCTTGTTCTACCCTTTCAAAACAAGCTATTGTCTTTATCCAGGTAACTTGAAATTTGAAAATAACCACATAGATCATTGGTCTTGAAGGAATTACTTAAACTGGTTGTCTCATTCTCCCATGTCAAAAAAAAAAAAGCATAAACCTCTGCTTCAGTTCATGATTGGCACCACTGCCTGAAGTAAATTAAGTCATTTGAAATAATAACAACATGATTCATGTACATACTGCCTACATTCATTTGGAGCATATTGCAGGTTAATCCCGTCACTTGTAGAAACTATTGTGTGCTTTAGTTGCATAGTAAGAACTGATTGGCAAGTCACAGTCCAACGGACAGCTATAAGAAATCTATTATATTTCTAAGGTAGTACTTAATGAAGAACTTCTAGGTTTTCAATTCTCCACTGAATTCAAGGTTTGGTGACTTTTCCCTTTGGCTTAAAGATCAGAAAATGACAAAGTTGAAGAAGTAAAAATGGTTAGTGAAAGAAGGTCAAGTTTCAAGCAAAGACATTAATGTCTCTTGGAGACCTAGAGTCAAAGTATAGAAAGAATTTGACTGTGGGGCAGAGAAGAATAAAGCCCCTAATCAAATGAAATAATGGCTCTATGATGTGCAAGCTGATGAAAACTGTAGAAATCAGGGCTGATATTCAGAAGCTAGATGAAAAGAATTGAAAAGGAAAGGGAAAAAAAGGAAAGAAAACTGCATCCTTCCTTCTTCGAGCCATAGACTCTAAAAGAGGAATTTTAAAATTGAAGATGCTGCTCTCAGATGTGCTTAAGATCCACAGTGTAACTGAATTTTACTCTTAAGACACCTGCCTTCTTTCCCTATTGTGAACCTTCCCATAGTCCACATTTTATTCGATATAGTTGGGTATTATCTTATAAAATGCTTGAATCTAAGTTATGATTTAAAATAAATAGTGCTAAATAACAGGAAAAGCGGAACTAGAAATTAAATAAATTGAAACACTGATCATGGAATTAAAACCAGAAAGCATGAATAATACTTTGAGAAGAAATGCAACACAGGGAACCAGAGGGAAAAAAGCATTCACCTCTTACCACTGCATATTCTCCCTCTAACCAAGAGATTTCAAAGAAACTTAAGTCCTTCTATGTTCTATAGAATAGTACTGCACAGAAAAATAGTAACCCTCTTTATTTCCCTAGGTAGAGAGCCTCAAGATCAGGTATGTTACACTTACACAGTTTTACTTATTATTAAAGACTTGGTTTTAGACATCTCAGTACCAGAACACTATAGATAAAAGACTTGTAGAGGAAGTTCAGAGAAGTGTAACAGCAATGATTAAGGGAATATAGGTTCTGACTTATGAAAGAAGATTAAAGACTCAAATTCTCTAGATCTGTGCGAAAGGATAACTAAAAGGTAAGATGATAAAAGCCTACAAATATCTGAAAGTTATAAGAACAAGGAAGACAAAGAATTATTGAGCATTTCACTGAGGAGATTATTGAGGTATGGAATGAACAAATGGATTGAGTTAAAATGAGGAAATTTGGCCCAAATATCATAAGGAAATAACTCTTCAAATGTGTAATACTTCCCAGACTCCAAAAAGAATGGGAGTTTTCTACTTAGGTTATTCTGCCCACCTCTTCTCTGCTATACATATGCACACTAACACCAACACATAGACATGCTAAAAAGAAACATATAAGAAAGGCTCATTCAGGATTGGATTAAAGCAGCACAGGATTTTTCTTTATAATTTTCATGTTGCTTTTATCTCCAGTTTCACAGATTGCCTCTTAATACATAAGACTTACAATTCTGTGTCAAATAAATTCTGTGTCAGCCTATGACACTGGATGAAAAGTGATGCTAAGTAATACACAGAATCCTAGGATTTCTAGGCTTAAAGGGAAGGCACACTACTGCTAAAGAATCAGCATCCTGACAAATGACTATCAATCTCTGCATAAACTCTTCTCGTAATCAGAAATTTTCAAACAGCAAGATTACCCATGTCACGTACAGATTTCTCTGTAATGCAGGTCCTTCATTTTTTGGAGCTGTTTCTGCCTCATTATATTTTATAACCATGGGTCCTAATTCTACTAATTCCATCCTTAAAATTGTAGCACCAAAATGTATTTGAAGGCAGCTACTGCAAGAAACTTAGGCACTGAGATAAATATTTCTATATACTTCAATTATTTTTCACATCACAATATTTTGACACATCTTTCTATTTCATCATTATTATTATTTGTTGAAGTCTCTCCTTAAATTTAATGCCTGGAAGTAACAAAACACTATAGGTTTACAGACAAAAACAAGGATGAGCACCACTATCAGATTATATAATTATTTCCATTTACATTTCTAGGAGAATATGGCTTCATAAGGCTTAGGCTATCCACTTCCAATGAGATAATTAGTATAAATTACAAAAGGATGGAACACAAGTATGAGATACTCTTTGAACTTAAATATTTTTATATAACATGAGGGTTTTGCAATTTTCTATTTTGTAACGCCTCTATAAATGATAGAGGGTGCCCACCTCTCAAGCTGGAAAGAAGTTGCAATCGGAAATCATCTGTGTTCATTATCTCAGGAAGGTAGGAAATTGGTGATGGATTTGAGAAAGGCTGACGAAACTTATTGTGAACTAATCAGTTTTTTCTATATCTCCTAAGATAGCGGGCAGGCAGGAGGAGTCAGTCTCCACTGCTTGTGAATATATATATGAAACAGTGGAAAGAAATTTGAATGAATTTCAAATGTAAATGAAATTTACTCAAACTGTAAATGAAAATTGTGAATAATACCATATTACATAATTTTTCATGGCTTTCAAGAATTCATGTTGAAAAACTTTATTGCTATACATTTCTTAGTGTTTTGCAAATTTCATTTACTGCTCTATTAACTAAGGACTTAGCAAAAAACCTGGAAATTCTCCTGACATTTGGATCAATAATTCACTTAAATTCCTCATATTGAGGTAATTAATGGCTGACTAAAATATCTACATTTTCGCATAAATTCTGGCACTGGTATTTTCAATGCAAACAGAGGGTCTTACACTTATTTCTGTTAAATATTATTCAGATTATTCCTCTTCTCTCTACAGTACTTCTGGATTCTGTCTCTAATTATATCAACATTATCATCTTGAGATATATTCTTTTTTTTTTAAAGATTTTATTTATTTACTTGACAGAGACATAGTGAGAGAGGGAACACAAGCAAGGGGAGTGGGAGAGGAAGAAGCAGGCCTCCCGCTGAGTAGGGACCTAATGCGGGGCTCGATCCCAGGACCCTGGGATCATGACCTGAGCCTAAGGCAGATGCTTAACGACTGAGTCACCCAGGTGCCCCATCTTGAGATATATTCTTAGAAAATTTGATACACAAAGCTTTATAAATCCCCATTCAAATTGTTCTGAAAAAATGAGTCAGAGTCATGATGAAGCTTTATGCCATTAGAAACATTTTTTTTCCAGGTAAAACATCAGTCAATAAATTTTGGGTATCATTACCAATAACCAATTATCAGTAAATAGTTACTAATCCATTTAGTTGCCCTAATGCCTATCATATATGGGGATTATCTACCTAATATATAGGATCTCTTGAGATAACTAGTGATAGAAGAAACAGTCATGTGTCATTCATCCATTGGACAAATATTTTTGTTTAAATATTAAAACTAGTAAACTTATGTGATAAATATGAGATTTTGTAAATATATTTGTTATAACCATAGAGATCCATAGTTTATAAAATATATTTGTATGTATATAGGTATGTTATTTATAGTAAACACATATATTCCGTAGTCATAAATAGGTTATCTTCTATATGTTCACAAAAATTTACACATTTATCCTGACATGTAAGTATTAAATTTAGAGCTATAAAATATTCATTTTAATCATGAGACGATCCATTAAATATTACTGAATAATACAGATTAAGAGCATAGAGTTCAGGTCAGGTGTTTAGAATCCTTATTCTGACTGCCACAATTAATAATTTAGGAAGAAACATTGATTATCCTTGGCCTCAGTTTATTCATTGATACAATGAGAAAACTTCATTAGATAATTTCTAAATTATCTTCTTTTTCCATATAGTCTATGAGATCTAAACTTACTTAAACTACTCATATGTTGAGTTCATCTGCAAAAAAATTGTTTTGAAAAACATTATAGCATAATTGATAATTATTTTTAATATAAATACTGCCATTTTGAAATGCATTACTGTGTCAGAGTCTTATTGTATTTTTTTAATTGAATATGGTGAAATTTTAAGTGCCTTAATTGATTATCTTTCCTTGAAAGTTGAATACTTCACTTTTATATCCACAATGGTTTTCCTTTTTTTTCCAATGGACTTTGTAATACTCAAACTTTAAATGCCTTTGGCCTGAGAAAATGATATTTATCAAGTATTGAATTGTGTTATTCCACCAATACTATTTTCAATTGCAAAAATGTCACACCATCTTGGCATCCCAAATGAAATAAGATATATTTGCTTTTGCTGAAATCTCTCTTCAAGTAAATGACCTAGAAAAATGCATGAAATTGTGGATTGGTATATGTAATATAATCATAAATTTCTTCTGTCTAATCAGCTCTATAAGCTTTGGGGAAATGCAAACTGACACTGGCTGATTCTTACTCACCCCATGAAGACTCCTTCCTGCCACAAGATTTTGATGTAATTCATCATGGTGCTTATTTTCTAGGCAGCTTAGTTTAAGTAACACCATAATGTATTTTGAAAAAAATACAAAGTTTGTATCTAATCTGCTTGCTTACATTATCTCTATTCTTCTCTACCTTAACAACATAACCTTTAAACCATAAACTTAAATAATACTAATGAAGTGAAAACCCACTGCACCTACCTATGACATTCTGAATGACTATCATCCCCAATTAAAACCTTGTATGTTGAGTAGCATCAGAAAGATGGAAGAACAGAAAGTCCTCCACTGATATCCTCTCTGATATCCAACAATAATTTAGTTGTTCATGGACAAAAGTGACTTTGTGGGAGCTTTGGAACACAAGTAGGAGATGGTGAAACCCCAGTGGAGCCCATGACTGAAGAAGGGTGTTTTGAGAAGGAAGGCCCATTCTCTGGGGATAGAATTATAGACTGTGGTCCCAGCTACAGACCCAGAAACAGCTCTGTCCCTCTGTGGACTCAGCTACAGCCCTGTTTGGCCTTGGTCTTGCCACCACACCATCTGCCAAGGAACTTGCCTGGAGTCACACCTGCTCATGCTACAGATAACAGGCCCTCCAGCTTTGGTCCCAGCTGTAGACCCTCAAGTGGCCTAAGGCCTAGCTTTAGCCACTCTTGGTCACTATTCATACCCTCATACCTGCCCAGGGACCAGCCAGGAAAACACCTATCCATGCTCAAAGGCAGCCTCTCTGACCTTAGTTCAACTACAAATCCTGAAATGGACCTGCAATTTGGCTCCAGGTCCTATCAGTCATAGTCCGAGAACACTCCTGTCCACCCAGGAACCCACCAGAAGACATAACCAACCAAATCCTAGATAGACCTATCAGTCTCAGTCAAATTATGGAAATTCAAGTGGTCCTGTAACCCAGCTCTAGTAACTTCCACCCATAGTCACATAACAGTCCTGCCTGGCTAGGGAGACACACTCATCTTTGTCCCCAGAGGTAGGCCCACTGACCTCAGTCCCAACAATGGATGTTAAAGCAGCCCTGTAATGGTTCCAGCCCCTCTCAGTCATATTCCAGGCCAATCCTACCCACCCAGGGGTCTGCCCAGCGATCTGTCAGAAACCCACCCGGAGACTCATCAGGAGCCAAACCCATCCATGCAGTGGGTAACAGACCCACTGTCTGTAGACCCTGTAGTGGACATTTGTACCAGTGCCAGCTCTACTGGAAGTCCTGTCCACCCAAGGACCAGAGAGGATCCACAACTGCTCAGGACCCTGGTAACAAGCCTTCTAAACATAGACTGTACTGTGGAACCAGCCACATGACTTGGCTTCAACTCTGCTCAACCAAAACCAGTCTGTAAAGACTGGAAGAAGTGTTTGTTCCTTCAAATGCACAGATACCAACACAAGGCTACATGGATCACAAAGAATCAGGCAAATGTGACATTGACAAAATACACTAATATAAAGCTCTAGTAAATGACCCCAAAGAAATGAAAATCTATAAATTACCTGATGTAGAATTAGAAGTAATCATCTCAAAGGGGCTCAATGAGATGCAATATAATACAGATGCATAAGTAAGCAAAATCAGGGACAAAGAGGAAACAATGAAAATAAAACAATGAAAAATAAAGAAATAGAACCACAAAAATGCATCAAAGAAAAATTCTAGAGCTGAAGAATACAATGATGAGGCGCCTGGGTGGCTCAGTCGTTAAGCGTCTGCCTTCGGCTCAGGTCATGATCCCAGGGTCCTGGGATTGATCCCCGCATCGGGCTCCCAGCTCCGCAGCAAGCCTGCTTCTCCCTCTCCCATTCCCCATGCTTGTGTTCCCTCTCTCTCTGTGTCTCTCTCTGTCACATAAATAAATAAAATCTTAAAAAAAAAAAGAATACAATGATAAAACTGAAAAGGTAAATAGAAAGCTTCAATAGCACATTCAGTCACATAAAAGAAATAATAATAAAAAAAACTCAAAAACAAGCCATTTGAAACTAGCTAGTTAAAGGAACAAAAAGAAAAAAAAGAATGTCAACAAATGAAGAAAGGACAGGGGATCTATAAGATACTACCAAAAAGACAAATTTACACACATTTTTAGAATTCAAGAACTAGAATAGAGACAAAATTTTAGAAAGCATGTTTAAAGAAACAATGGTTGAAAATTTCTCCAATCTTGGGAGAGATATGGACATGCAGATACACGAAGATCAAAAGAACCAAGCAAGAGTAATCAAAGAAGATTATCCCAAGATACATTATAATGAGATTGTCAAAAGCCAAAGAAAAAGGGAGAATTTTGAAAGCAGCAGAAAAAACTGACCCATCATGTATAAAAGAACCCTCCCCCTGCCACCAAGGATTACGGTAGATTTCTTAATAGAAATTTTGCAGGACAGGAAGGACTGAGAGGATATATTCAATGTGCTCAAAGAAAAAAGAGTGCCAACCAAGAATAATATACCCAGCAAAGATGTCCTTCAGAAATGAAGAAAGATAAAAAAAATCCCCTAACAAATGAAAACCGAGGGAGTTCATCACCACTAGACTTGCCTTATAAGAAATGCAAAAGAAAGGTCTTCAAGTTGAAACGAAAGGATACTAAAAAACAACATGAAAACATACAAAATTATAAAATCCACAAGTAAAGGTAAATATATAGTCAAATTCAGAATAATCTTCTACTGTAATGATGGTACATAAGTCACTTCTAACTCTAGCATAAAAGTTAAAAGGTAATGTATTAAAAATAACTATAACTACACTAATTTGTTAATGGATGCAAAATATAAAAAGATATGAAATGGGACATCAATAGATGAAAAAGTGTGAGGAGGACGGTAAATGTATAGAGTTGTTTGTTTTGTTTTGTTTTTTGCAGTTGAAGGTAAGTAGTAATCAGCTTGCTATAGACTGTTATGTTTTCCATAAACCTCAAGGTAACCACATAGAAGAAACCTCTAGTAGACACACAAAAGAGAAAGAAAAAGAAATCAGTATATGCTACCACAAACAAACCACCAGCAAATCACAAAGAAAGATGACAATAGAGGAAGAAAAGAACAAATGAATGCTAAAAGCTAAGAAACAATTAACAAAATGGCAATAGTAAGTCTTTACTTACCAGTGATTACTTTAAATGTAAATAGATCAAGTTCTTCAGTCAGAAAACAGAGTGGTGGAATGGATAAAACAAATAGGGTTTAATAATATGCAATCTACAAGAGACTCACCTTAATTTTAAGAGCACACATACACTGAAAGTGAAGGAATTGTAAAAGATATTTTGCTAATTGTAACCAAACAGAGTAGGGCAGCAATATTTACTTATACCAGACAGGATAGACTCTCAGTCAAAATCAGTCATAAGAAACAAAGAAGGTCATTATACAATGATAAATGGGTCAATTCATCAATAGGATACAATAATTGTAAATATCTATGCACTCAACATTGCAATACCTAAATATATAAAGAAAACATTAATAGAATTGATGAGAGAAATTGAAAGCAATACAATAATAGAAAGTGATTTCAATACCCCTCTTTCATCAGTGTTTAGATCATTCAAACAGGAAATCAATAAAGAAACACATGAAAAATATTATAGATCAAATGGATCTGATAGATATATGTAGAACAATCCATCCAACAGTATCAGAATACTCATTCTTCTCAAATGCACATGGAACATGCTACAGGAGAGATCGTATGTTGGGCTATTAAATGAGTCATAACAAAATTCTAAAAGGCTGAAAATCACATCAAGCTTTGTTTCGTTCCACAATGATATGAAACTAACCAATAACAGGAAGGAAACTGCAAAATGTACATATACATAGAAATTAAACAACACACTCCTGAACAATCAAAGAAGAAGTCAAAAGAGAAGTCAAAAAGTATCCTGAGACAAATTAAAATGGAAATAAAACATACCAAAACTTACAAGATCTAGCAAAAGCAGTTCTAAAAGGAAAGTTTACCATGATAATCCCTCCATCATGAAAAAGACTGCAACAACCTAACACTACACTTCAAGGAAACAGAAAAAAAAAAAGTCAGCCCAAAATTAGCATAAGAAAAAAAAAAAAAGATTAGAGCAAAAATAAATGGGAGATTAGAAACACAATAGAAAAGATCAATGAAACTAAGAATTGTGGGTTTTTTTGAAAAGTTAAAAATTAACCAATCTTTAGCTAGACTAAGAAAAAAAGAGGACTCAAACTTATAAATGAAAGAGGAAACATTATAACTGATACCACAAAAATAGGATCATATGAGATTACTATGAACAATTATATACTAACAAATAGGATAACCAAGAAGAAATGGACAAAGTCCTAAAAGCATACCACTTTCCAATACTGAATCATGAGGAGATAGAAAAATCTAAGCAGACTAATAACAAGTAGGGAGATTGAAGCAGTAAACAAAAATTTTTAACAAATTAAAGCCCCAAATCAGCTGGCTTCACAGTTGAATTCTACCAAACATTTAAAAAACAATTAATGTGAATTATTTGCAAACTCTTCCAAAAAAAGTTGAAGAGGAAGGAACAGTTTCAAACTTATTTTATGAGACTAGAATTATATTGATAACAAAGTAAGTAAAAGACAAGAAAATTATAGGGCAATATTCTCAAAAGAATACAAGCAAACTGAATTCAACAGCATATAAAAAGAATCATATGCCGGGGCGCCTGGGTGGCTCAATTGGTTAAGCAACTGCCTTCGGCTCAGGTCATGATCCTGGAGTCCCGGGATCAAGTCCCACATCAGGCTCCCTGCTCAGCAGGGAGTCTGCTTCTCCCTCTGACCCTCCTCCCTCTCATGCTCTCTGTCTCTCATTGTCTCTCTCGCAAATAAATAAAATCTTAAAAAATAAATAAATAAAAATTTAAAAAAAGAATCATATGCCATGATACAGTAGGATTTATCCTGGCAATGAAAAGATGGTTCAACATATGCAAATCAATAAACAAGATACATCACATTAACAAAATGATACAACATATTAACAAAAAGACTATATTAATCAGCTCAAAAAACACAGAAAGAGCCTTTGACAAAATTCAACATCTTTTGTGATAACAAATTAGTTATAGAAAGAATGAACATCAACATAATAAAGACCATATATAACAAGCTTACGGCTAAAATATACAATGGTGAAAAGTGAAAGTTTTTCCCCTAAAGTCGGGAACAAGATAAGAGTGCCCACTCTTACCACTTCTATGCTATTCAACAATACTTCTATTCTTTTCAAAATATCACTGGAAATCCCAGCCTGAGCAGTTAAGAAATAAAAAGAACCAATTGGCATCCAAATGAGGAAGGAAGTAGTTCAACTGTGTCTCTTTGTAGATGACATGATTTTATATAGATAAAACCCTAAAGACTTCACTGAAAATCCTTTGAAACTAACAAACAAATTCAGTAAAGTTACAAGGTACAAAATTAATATACAAAAATCAGGTGCATTTCTATATACTAATAATGAATTATTAGAAAATCAAATTAAGAAAATTCCATTTACAACTCCATGAAAAAGAGTGAAATATTTAGGAATAAATTAAACTAAGGAGGCAAAATATCTACACACTGAAAACTTTTAGACAATAATGAAATAAACTGAGGAAGACTCAAATAAAGATATACCATGTTCATGGATTGGAAGAATTAATATAGTCAAACTGCTTGTACTATGCAAAGCAACCTACAGATTCATGGCAGTTCCTAACAAATTTCCAATGACATTATTCGAAGACATAGAACTAATTATAAAATTTGCATGAAACCCCAAATAGCCAAATAGACCCCAAATAGCCAAAGCAATTTTGAGAAAGAAAAACAAAGCTGGAAGCATTACACTTCCTGATTTCAAACTATATTACAAAACTATAGTAATCAAAGCAATATGACACCTGCATAAAAACAAACACATAGCCCCACAGGACAGAAACAAGAACCAGCCCAGGAATAAACCCACATATATATGGTCAACTAATCTTTGACAAGGGCACCAAGGATAACAGAGAAAAGATAGTCTCTTCAGTAAATAGTATTGGTAGGGGTACCTGGGTGGCTCAGATGGTTGAGTGTCTGCCTTCGGCTCAGGCCATGATCTCCAGGTCCAGGGATAGAGCCCTGCATCAGGCTCTCTGCTCAGCAGGGAGCCAGCTTCTCCCTCTCCCTCTGCTTCTCCCCCTGATTGTGCTCTCTCTGTCTCTGTCTCTCTCTCAAATGGATAAATAAAATCTTAAAATAAAGTCATAAAATAAAATAAAATATCTCAATAAATGGTATTGGTAAACTGGATAAGTACATGCAATAGAATTGATTTGGACCCTTCCACCATACATAAAAATTAATTTGAAATGGATTAAAGAGTTAAATGTAACACTTAGAAACATAAAACACCACGAAAAAATGTAGGGAAAAAAATCTCATTTATTTTGGTCTTGGAAATGATTTGTGGATATGACGACAAAAGCAAAGGTAACAAAAGTAAAAATAAACAAGTGAAACTACATCAAACTAAAAAGCTTCTGTACAGTAGAAGAAACAACCAACAAGATGAAAAAGCAACCTAGGAAATCAGAGAAAATATTTGCAATTCATATATCTGATAAGGGGTTAATATCAAACATATATAGGGAACTCATAAAGTTAAATAGCAAAAATAAATAAATAAACACAAAATTGAAAATGGACAATAGACCTGAACAGACATTCTTCCAAAGAAAACATGCAAATGGCAAACAGGTACATGAAAGGGTGTTCAACATTACTAATCATCTGGGGAATTCCAATCAAAACCACAATGAGATATCACCTCACACCTGTTAGGATAGCTAGTATCAAAAAGACAAGAGATAATTAGTGTTGGCAAGAGCATGGAATAAGGGAACATTTGTGAAAAATCAATATCTCAAAGAGATATCTGCATTCCCCATTCACTATAGAATTATTCACTACATATATATATGTGTGTATATATATATAGTAGAAATATTATACAGTAATAAATAAGAGGAAAAGAGATATCTGCATTCCCTGTTCATTATAAAAATATTCACTATATATATATATACATATATATATAGTAGAAATATTATACAGTAATACATAAGAAGGAAAGCCTTCCATTTGTGACAACATGGTTGAAGTTGAAATGCATAATGCTAAGCGGAGTAAGCCAGACAGAGAAATAAATATTGTATGATCTCATTTGTGGAATCTAAAAAGTTGAACTCATAGACCCAAAGAGTAGAACAGTGGGTCTTGAGCCTAGAGAGCAGGGGAAATGGGGAGATGTTGGCCAAAGTATACAAACTTTCAGTTAAAAATGAATTAAGTTCTGGTTATCTAATGCACAGCATGGTGATTATAGCTGTTAACAGTGTATTGAATACTTGAAATTTGCAAAACGAGTATATCCTGCGTTCTTCCTACACACAAAAAAGTAGTATTTCAGGTCATGTATTAATTGATTGTAGTAATCATTTCACATATACATATATATATGTGTGTGTGTATGTTGTCATCATGTTTATACCTTTAGAAGAAAAACATCATGTTGTACAACCTAAAAAAATAAAATAAATCAATAGGTGCTGAGAAAAAAATAAAAATAAAGACCTACATTTTTCTCACTTAGTTCTAAAGCTATCATCACCTGCACTTGTCTCCTATTCTCTATTCACTGATGCTGTCTTTCTCCTCAGAGTAACTCTGGAAGATAATGGTAATCTTTTTTCATTTAAAACAGAGGATTTTTGTTACACTCCACTTACCTCTTTTACTCTACTATATAGCATTATAGGACTTGATTCTGAAACTTCCATTTCAAATGAACATGTTAATTTTGGAAAGAAAGTAGAAGAAAAGAAGAAAAAGAAGAAAGGAAAACATTTCAAAGGGAAAATAACTGGAAGATATTTAATCCTAATTAAGTAATCCTATTAATCCCAGTAATATCATTGCCTTTTCCTTCTAAATATTTCCCTTGAAATTCTGCTGGGCTTTTTAACTCATTAACATTACCATCACAGTATCAATTTTAGGGTTACAGAATGCTTCAATGTGAAAATTGTATCAAAATGATTTTTTACCAGCTGATACTCATTTAACACAACATAAAAATGAGCATACTGTCTATATTTACAGAATATGAAAATAAATAAATTATGTCAAGAGCAACTTTCTGTTAAAATAATTGTGTACCAGAGGAAAAAAAAACTTGTTTCTTAAAATCAATATATTTTGATAAGCTAAAATGGTCAAATATTCTTCTGTAAAGAACCTCAAAATATGAGCTCTTAGTATCACATTTTTCTTTTCCTATGGCCCACAAACAGTAAAAACTGGCTCTAGTCCATTGTTTCACTGAATTCATCCTTAGATAATTGAATAGAACACATATCCTTGAAATAAAACATGAAGAACTTTGCATATATTTAAAATGGTTTCAGGTTAAATACATAATTAACTTGGAGAGATTAGCTGTTGTAAAATCACAGTACTTTACAATAAAAATGAAAGTGATTATTTCCTATTATTTTGGAAGAAATAAAGTTGTAACCACATATATCACATCAAGGCTTAGGGCTGAATACAGTGAGGAAATAACAATTTTCAAATTGTTTCGATTAAGTCTTCTATTCTCAGAGCTAATTAAACAGAACTTCTGCCTTAATCTGATGTATAATATATGAAAATATGTTGACAGAGTCTGGAAAATGTGTAATGCAAGAAATTTCTACTATTCCACTTATAAAACATAAAGCTATTGCTTTTTTGATCAGCTTTGTGTAAAAATAAGCCTTCAAAAAAAACAACTAAATCCAAATTTAAACATTTTTCAATGTAGATCTTAACTGAAGTGGACTATTTGCCTGTGTATTAGTTTTCAAATGCTACATAACAAATTACCAAGACCTTAGTGGTTTAAACCAATAGTTTTATCTCAGTTTCCTTGTCTGGGGACAGCTTGACTAGATCTTCTAACAGGGTCTCTCACAAGGCTACATGCAAAGTGTCCATCTGAGCTTCACTTTCATCTGGAGACTTGAAAGGGGATGAATCAACTTCTAAGCTATGACTGATGGCCCTAGATTCTGACTGGCTGTCATCTAGAGGCCACCCTCCCTCAGCTCCTAGAGAATGGTCATCCACAGTTCCC
Source organism: Phoca vitulina (assembly GCF_004348235.1). NCBI lineage: Eukaryota > Metazoa > Chordata > Mammalia > Carnivora > Phocidae > Phoca > Phoca vitulina. The sequence goes on along the minus strand of NW_022589709.1, from coordinate 31,167,299 downwards.
TGCCATGTGGCCCTTTCCAGGGGTATTTCACAACATGACTGTTTGCTTATTCAAGGCCAGGAGTAGAGTGGGAAGAAGACTGCCAGCAAGACAGAGTCTTATAATGTAATCATAGGACTGACATTCTTTTTTCCGTAGTCTGAAGCAGCAAGTCACAAGTAAGGGGATTATATAAGGCATGAATACTGGGAAGCAGGAATCACTGAGGGTCACCTCAGTGTCTGTTTGCAACTGAAGTTAGAAAAATCATATATATTTCCAGACTTAAAAACAAGTAGATAAATCAGTAATTAGGAAGTAAGAGTTTATAAATACAAAATGCTAGGTAAGAGGTGCAGCGCTGGTCACATCATTTCTTTCAAATCACCAAAATGCACTATTGTGGGTCAATGGTTGCACTATAAAGGTAGAACCTGAATTTAGTCATTTACTGTGTTGATTTGCAGATAGAAGACAGACATAGACATACCATCAGAGTATCATGTTGCTGTAAACTGGTGTAATAATTGCCACAAATTTATTCAAGTCTCCATGTCTCTCCATATCCCTTTCCCGAGGAATGTTCATCCTACACTGACCTTGAACTTGGCCAAGTGACTTGCTTTGATCAATGAGACAGTGGCAAATAGGTCACAGGCAGAGACTTGAATAGTAATTAGGCATTGGGGTTTGTCTTCTCTCCGTTCTTGATATCTGCCATCATTATGGAAAAAAACGAGATGATGAGAGTCCTAACCTACTTGTCTGTTACCCCAGCCAACAGTCCATCAACACTTAAAAGCAGAGCTGCCCACCTGGCCAGTAAATGACTGCAGATGCATGAGTAGACCCAAGTTAAACCATTGTGAGAACTTCCGTGCTGATTCCTGCCTAAACTGATCATACGCAGAATCAGGAGCTAAACAAATGTTATTCAAATCCACTAGGTTTTGTGGTTGTTGGTTAAGCAGCAAAATATAGCTAAACAAATTATCTACTGATTATATCCAATAATTGTAGACACATACATGTACACACGCACATAAATGAGTGTTGTGTGTATGTGTATAAAATGACAGGTTCATAAATATCACTTGATACTGACTGCATTTTAAAAGTAAATAGACACTCCAGTAAATAGAGTAGATATCTTCTTATAATTACTTCTTATATTACTAAATTATAATTTCCTTTTTTAGAAATTTTTTTAGAACAGAATGACTGTTAGGACTGTGCCCAGCAAAGATCATTGCTAAACAATGAAATATTTTGAAATAGATTTTTATAAAATTTTTCCTCTTTTTCTCAAGAAGAAATTGCTGTTGCCTGGTTGTAGTGAGCAAGTCTGTAATCAAACAAGTTCTAACAAGAATTACATTACTTTAGCCATTTTTAGTAACTAGGGCATTCCAGCTGCATTTACAGTGTGTAAGAAAACAAAAATTTAATTAGCTATATTGTGGAGGGGGACACAGATGGAGATATTAAAAAAGATGCATACATCAAAGAAAGAAAAGTTGCTGTGGTTTTGTTTTTTTCTGCCAGAAAGGAAATGCTACTTTATCTTTTTATATTGCAACTAAAAGCAAAGATGTTCGTGGGCATTTTTGAAGTATGTTCTCAAAACAGTAAAAAGAATTTAGAAAATACTGAATATCATGAAAATATTGTTCGATGCCATTTAACTGGCTTTAGCATTTAAATAAATCCATACTAATTAAATTTAATATATTTATCTTATACTGTTATTATTTTTAAAACATATCACTCTGTAGTCTTAACTGCTTTCCTCTCTCTACTCATCAATAAAATATCTGGATGAAAACTGAATAATTTAACTATCTACGTTTCTATTTTAGAAATAGAAAATTTCTAAATCAATTTAGACTAAAATCAATTAAAAAATCTAAATCAATTTTTAATTGATTTGCATGTTTAGTCATGTGCGCACATGAGTAGGGGGAGAGCCTGAGATCATGACCTGAGCCAAAATCAAGAGTCCCCCTTAAACACTTAAGGGCATTTTTTTGTCCTAATAATTCCCACCATCATATTTATTTAAGGATCAATAAGACTCTTAAAACAAAGTATTTTAAATATCCCCTATTTCCAATAATCACCAAATCTCAAAGATCCTGTTTCCTAAGTTCCCCTTGACTCTATTTTTTCCTCTCTAACTTTCTGCCACTAACTTAGATCTGGTCCTTTCAACATTTGCCTGGATTACTGCATTGGCTTCTTTAATTATCTTCCTCCTCTCTTGCTGCATTTTGATCTTTGGACATCAGATTCCAACAATACGAAATTACTAGACTATGTTGGATACACTATTTTTGCCTCATAACTCCATGTACATTTATGTGCTAAAATATCATTTATTATTATTCACTATGTGAATGAATACCTATCTTCAATCTTCTTCAATATCTTCAAAAACTTGGGCTAGATATTTCCTCAAATTATATTAAATGGTCTAAATGATTTCATAATTTTTGCTCTCTTCTGCATTTATTCCTTCTCCATATTTCTGCATTTGTATCTTATACAAATTGTTATTGTGATATAGGAAACTATTTTATTGATAATGACAGAAATCTTTCCAAATACCACAGTTAAACCCAAGCCTCAAAAGATTTCAGGAAATGGACAAAAACAAAATAATAATAAATTTATCTTTTCAATGATCTTAAGTTCACACTTGCATTCTGTCAATAAAATAGTTAACAGAATCATATATTTGGCATTCCCCTTGAATGCATAATGACCCCAATTTTCCTCAGCATCTTCTCCATCTTACTTTATGTAGTCTCATTTTTCTTGCTCTCCAACCTGTTATTCTGACATATTCTCCTTTAGAAACCCCCCTGTTAAAAAGCAAAAAGATAAACTGAATTTCTCTTTTTGTGGCTCTCCTTTGATCATGACCATGAATACTAGACCTCTATCATTAAACCAAGTGATAGTGCAGTTCTTTACTTTTATAAATGATTCAATAAACATCTGCAGAGCACCAACAATGTGCACTGAGATAAACCCCTCAACTTTCTGTACCTTAAGAAGTTGCTTTTTAATCTCCTAAGTGAGCAAATACTTAAGGGATGACATTTTTATTTTGACTCTGAGATTTATCTAATACTTCTTTATCAAGATCAAGAACTCATAAATAAGAATTGTAAAATCTCAGTAATTTTAAAGGAGGTATAGAGTTACTTTCTGCTCTATACTCTAATTCACTGCTATCAGGTCCAATAGATCCTATCTTCCCTTCATTGCTGATGTCTTCACAACACAAAGGATAACCAATTGCTTTGGTCTTTTATATTTTTTGAATAAAATTTGTATTTTGATGCCCAATAATATGTAGTATAAAAAACAAACACATAACTAATTTTAGGAACATAATGTGAATGCTCAAGACATAATAAATAACAGTTCTTCTATTAGTGTTATATCTTTATCTTAGTTTAACTCCATGGACTAATAAGGAAATATAATGTAATTGCTCTTGTAAATATGGTTTACTAATCTGAACTTAAAAGATATAGGTCAGCAAAAATCACAGAATTTTAAAGTTAAAAGAGATCACTAAGTCCAAATTGTTCATTTTACAGATAAAGAAACTTAGGTCTAAAAAGTATAAGTGATTTTCTAGTGGCCATTCCAATAGACCTCAGAAAGCCAGACTATGGAAACTTCTGACTCCAGATTCAGTTTGCTATATGATTCTTCTTATGCAAACATACATATTTGCATTTTAATTAATGTCATACATATCACATGACATTTCTTAGTCATCTTCACTAGTGTTATTAGAAGTTACCTTGTTTCCAATGAATTAAATACTAAAACCCAGCCATCAGTGTTCCAACCTTGGGAGATTCATCTCTGCTTTAAAGACTGTGGGAGAAATATTTGGATCACTGAGGACATCTCTTTGTTCATCTACATTCCGTACCTTGAGAAATCTTTCTCCATTGCCCTTTCTCAGCCTTCACAGAGTGGTTGCATTATATTCATGAAGCCTTGTTCACACAGTGCTTTGGAGGGATTTTTCTCATCTCATACTTATTCTATCTCATGAGGTCTTAATGATGGATAAAACCTTTTATTGAACATATGTGTGATCTAGAGTACAGTTCACATCATTGATTGGCTCCAATCTCATTGATATTAAGAAAATAAACTATTTTTTAAACTGATTAAGCTACCTTGCTATAGCCCAACAAAATTTTTCTTTTTTAAAAGATTGATTTTATTTATTTATTTATTTTAGAGAGAGAGAGAAAGAGAGACAGCGCACAAGCTAGGGGAGGGGCAGAGGGACAAGAAGACTCCCTGCTGAGCACAGAGCCTGACTCAGGGCTTGATCCCAGGACCCCAAGATCATTACCCCTGCCAAAACCAAGAATCAGATGCCCAACTGACTGAGCCACCAAGATACCCCAGTCCAACCAAATTTTCTAAAATGAGAGAGAGATACAGTTCTTCATCTACAGAAACAGTGGTGTTTCAGTGAAGAAATTTTGGTTTGACTATATGAATTACATTAGTACAAAAATAAAAGCTCCTTTCTCATAGCAACCAAGAATATTAAATGTTCCTTAAAGAAATTAAAGAATATAATAAACCTCTATTTTCTTTTCAGTTCTCTTCTCTTTTCTTGTAGAAATAAACTTGAGAGACAAACCCTAATAGATGCATGAAAATTCATGATTATTTTAATCTAATCATACTTAAATGTAGATAAATATGCTATGAAACATTTATGAGGAGGTGCAAAATAAAAAAAAAACAGGTCCAAGAAACTTATAAGCAAAACTGAGTTTCTATGAGACTAACAACTTTTATTTAACTATTTGTACTATCAATCTAAATTTTTTAACAAAAATCCTTTGCATATATTTTTCAAAAAGTTATTTCATTCTGCATCCTTTACCATTAATTGACTACAATTTTGAAATATCCAGTGTCTTTAATCATGTCACAATAACATAAAATGAATTGGACCCTAATTTAATTACTTTTTCAATAGTTCATAAGCCATTCATAAGTTGTTTAAGAAGACCAATAAAAACTGTATATCCCAACTCCATCCCATCCCACTAGTCACTATCCTAAATTCTTTTCTCCCCTAAACTTGAGAGTGAGAATTCAAAATAAAAATGAAAACTTTAAATGTATGACATATATTATAAAAGTATCTGTAAATGAGAGTGATTTTTGCATACAACTAGAATTACACATTAAACTGTAATAATCACAGGGAGCAAAACCAAAGTTTATGATTGACATAAAATAATTTTTCAAACTGGCAACATTAAGAATTTCTGGTGTCATCACTTTGTGAGCAAATCTCCTTATATTTGAATAATTTAAGTATTTTGGCAAGTACTTTTTCTTATTTGACTTGTCACATATGTCAAAAGATGATTGATAATCGTGCCAGCAATGAATAAGATGCCACACCCAGAACTCTGTGGCAGAGTCTTCTTATCACATGAATATATTATTTGACAAATGCATATGGATGATGTATCTTATTTATTTATTTAGCCTTCATCTATTCACTCAGTATTCATAGTTTTAGTATGTGGCTTTCAGAGTCATGAAGATACATTAGTTTCACCTATTATTTAATTTTAAAATTTTATTCTTGTTAATATTAATATGAATAAACTGCCAATATAACAGTACTGAAAAAGATAACCTGCCATGAAAGCTGTTTCAAATCACCTAAAATATTTTCCAGTAAAACATCTGGGACAGTATCTTTAGTAATCTCCTCTTAGTTTACATTCAACTATACCTTATGCTAAATAAAATAAATGAAATATTGGCAACAAATTCCAAGAAATTAATTCAACTAAAAACATAGAAACAGACAAACAACACTAAGAACAGATATATGTGCTTACAAACTTGGGAATTATCTGTCTTAAAATTCTTTTTAACCAAATTAAAAAAAAAATGGAGATCTAAAGAAATGAAATAACTTGACTCAAATCGCACAGAAAGCAAATCCTTCTCAAATAGTTGCTGTAAATTGGTTCTCTTATCTCCAAATCTTGCATTCTTTCTTCTAGAAAATTTAGTTGATTCTTAAGCTGAATTATATTGTAATATGCCTTTACACACAAAAGGAGCAAATAATTGTTGATATTTCTACTACTTTCAACTACCCTAGCAAATGTTATACAATATTGCATTATTCATCAAACTACATAGTTGAGTATGACACATGTGAATTAAAAATAGGTGACATGAACAACAAGAACAGCCTGTTTTGCCCAGTGTGTCAGTTACGCATTGTTGTATAAGACGCTGCCCTGAAACTCAGCAGCTTAAAAAACAATGATTTGTTATTTTTCACCAATCTTTGGTCTGATTAGGTGATTCCTGTGCTGTTTTCATCTCTGCTCCTTCATGTTGCTGCATCCAGCAGAGAAGTTGGCTGGGGTTGGGTTCAGCTGCGACATCTCGAATATCTTGGCCTCTCTCTAGGTGTCTTTTGTTATCCAGGAGACTAGATCAGTCTGGATTTCCAGAGATGTGATATCCACATTACAAGAGAGTTCAAGGTCTCAGAATTTGCACAGCGTCATTTCTGTCACATTCCATTGGTCAAAGAAAGACCCAAGGCCAGATTCAAAGGGGTAGAAGAATAGAACCCACCTCTGGAAGGGAAGAACAGCAATGGCACATTTGTACTAGGGCTTTCAGGCCATAATCGCAGGAACCATGTTTGCTTTACAGCACGAACACAAATGCATTAATAAAACTCTGTATATTTCTTTTTTTTTTTTTTAAAGATTTTATTTATTTATTTGAGAGAGAGACAGAGAGAGAGAACATGAGAGGGGGGAGGATCAGAGGGAGAAGCAGACTCCCTGCTGAGCAGGGAGTCCGATGCGGGACTTGATCCCGAGACTCCAGGATCATGACCTGAGCCGAAGGCAGTCGCTTAACCAACTGAGCCCCCAGGCGCCCCTAATAAAACTCTGTATATTTCAAACTGGGTTTTTATGAGGTAAATTTTTCAATATACACTATGCAATTTCTCTTCAACTTCTCTCAACTGTGAGATGTCTTCAATACTTAGATACACCTCTTTGTATTCTCTTTCTTTTTCACTTCTTTGGAGACCCCATCCATATTTACTTTTCTTGGAAGTCAATAAAGATAAATTATAAATACATATAATGTAGTTTAATGTCACTGCATCCAACTCTAAATGTCTAAAATTAGATTTATCTCCACAGAATTCCTAACTCTCTATCAGTGCTACCTTCCTTTTCTCAGGTTCCCTTTTGATCAGTAACTCAGAATAGTGGTTTTAAATGTTAGCAAATGAGCATTGTTTTCCAAACAAAATCTTACATAGAATCTCAGTAAGTAAAAATATAAACACGGCCATTAGTTAGTATAAATTTGTTTTTAAGATAACATTTATAACATTTATTTCTGTTTTCAATCAATGAGAAAATTGAAAGTGCTTGGATTTAAAATGTTGAAGACAAAAGCTATTAAATTATGATTGCTACAGTACATTAGTCTAACATCTAATGTCTTTCTTTTTATTTTGATTGCATAATATAGATAAAATCCTGATTCAAACAGATAAGCAGCTACAAAATATATCGAGATATTTTTTAACTAGCCTGAAATAAATGCTTACAAAAAGCATAATAGAAAAATGTGTGCTTCAAAGTTGAATCACTATCAATAGTAAAACTGCTGGCAACCTTTCTAATAAATTTGAAAGATAAGCAGTACCTAAAGTTATTATAATACAACAATGTTGATAAGACACTAATTACAAGGCAGGGCTCATATTCATTTATTGTTGATAATGATTATTCTCTGGCATAGATGATCCTAAGCCTTAACTGGAAGCCATTCCACTAATTTACCTAGATGTAATATTCATCAGAATTTACAGAAAATTGTCCTTTCTTCTCTGTGTTGTGCTCAGCATAGGGCATTGTATGACAAACTTCTTTAATTTTACAGTTCTTTCAATTTAAAAACATGTGGAGCACACATGGGTCTATAAGCACACACAGCAAGTACTCTTTCCTAACCTGGAGCAATGGCAACAGGTTCTCACCTATCCAGTGTATCATTTTCCAGACTTATCAAATATAAATATTGGATAAATCAAGATATGTCTTGAATCCCTACTATGGTTAGGGTCAATACAAACCCATCAATCTGGTTTCAAAATCTATATCAGCTAGCTCCTTAATAACTCTCTAATTTCATCTTTTATTGTTCCTAATGCACTGCACTCCTATACAACCCATCTTACAGAATAGGTCAATATTCTGTGATGTTTCTTCCACGTACAATGTTCTTATGTTCCCCTGTCATCTAGGTATACATACTTTTTGTATGTATGTAAGCATGTGTTGTTTGATTTTTTTATCTACTACATACTTATTTAATGAGAGGTTTGGAAAAGTTGCATCTTATATAGGAAATTAAATTTTAAAGTCAAAATTGCCCTTAAAATTGCTTTTAAAATTTGTACTAATTTCTTTTTATTAGTTTCAGGAGTAGAATTTAGTGATTCATCAATTGTATATAACACCCAGTGCTCATTACATCAAGTGCCCTCCTTAATACCCATCACCCAATTACCCCATCCCCCCACCCACCTCCCCTCCAGTAACCCTCAGTTTGTTTCTTATAGTTAAGAGTCTCTTATGGTTTGCCTCTCTCTATGATTTTATCTTATTTCAGTTTTCCTTCCCTTCCCCTATGTTCATGTTTTTTTTTTTCTTAAATTCCACATGAGTGAAATCATATGGTATTTGTCTTTTTCTGACTGATTTATTTTGCTTAGCATAATACCCTCTAGTTCCAACTGTGCTGTTGCAAATGGCAAGATTTCATCCTTTCTGATGGCTGAATAATATTCCATTACAAATATATACCACATCTTCTTTATCCATTCATCTGTTGATGGACATTTTGGCTCTTTCCATAGTTTGGCTATTGTGGACGTTGCTGCTATAAATATCAAGGTGCAAGTGCCCCTTCAAATCACTATTTTTGTATCTTTTCAATAAATACCTAGTAGTTCAATTGGTGGGTCATAGGGTAGCTCTATTTTTAACTTTTTGAGGAACCTCCATACTGTTTTCCAGACTGGCTGCACCAGTTTGCATTCCCAACAAGAGTGTAAAAGGATCCCCTTTCTCCGCATCCTCACCAACATCTGTTGGCAAATATCTTCTCCCATTCTGTAAGTTGCCTTTTAGTTTTATTGATTGCTTCCTTTGCTGTGCAAAAGCTTTTTAACTTGATGAAGTCCCAATAGTTAATTATCGTTTTTGTTTCCTTTACCTCTGGAGATGTCTAGCAAGAAGTTGCTATGATTGGGCGCCTGGGTGGCTCAGTTGGTTAAGCGACTGCCTTCGGCTCAGGTCATGATCCTCGAGTGCCGGGATCGAGTCCCGCATCGGGCTCCCTGCTCAGCAGGGAGTCTGCTTCTCCCTCTGACCCTCCCCCCTCTCATGTGCTCTCTCTCTCCTCTCATCCTCTCTCAAATAAATAAATAAAATCTTTAAAAAAAAAAAAAAAGAAGAAGTTGCTGTGATTGAGGTCAAAAAGGTTGGTGCCTGTGTTCTCTAGGATTTTGATGGATTCCTGTCTCACATTAAGGTCTTTCACCCATTTTAAAATTATTTTTGTGTATGGCATAAGAAAGTGTCCAGTTTCATTCTTCTGCATGTGGCTGTCTAATGTTCCCAACACCATTTGTTGAAAAGACTGACTTTTTTTCCATTGGATATTCTTTCCTGTTTGTCAAAGATTAGTTGACTATAGAGTTGAGGGTCCATTTCTGGGCTCTCTATTCTGTTCCATCAATCTATGTGTCTGTTTTTGTGCCAGTACCATACTGTCTTGATGAGTAGAGCTTTGTAATAGAGCTTGAAGTCTGGAATTGTGATGCCACCAGCTTTGCTTTTCTTTTTCAACATTCCTCTGGCTATTTGGGGTCTGTTCTGGTTCCATACAAATTCCATACAAATTTTAGGATTATTTGTTCCATTTCTGTGAAGGAAGTTGATGGTATTTTGATACGGATTGATAGGGATTGCATTAAATGTGTAGATTGCTCCAGGTAGCATAGACATTTTCACAATATTTGTTCTTCCAATCCATGAGCATGGATTCCTTTTCTTTGTGTCTTCCTCAATTTCTTTCATGAATATTCTATAGTTTTCTGAGTACAGATTCTTTGCCTCTTTAGTTAGATTTATTCCTAGGTATCTTATTGTTTGGGGTGCCATTGTAAATGGTATTGACTCCTTAATTTCTCTTTCTCCTGTCTTGTTGTTGGTGTATAGAAATGCAACTGATTTCTTTTCATTGATTTTATATCCTGCCACTTTACTGAATTCTGGTATGAGTTCTAGCAGTTTTGGGGTGGAGTCTTTTGGGTTTTCCACATAAAGTATCATATCATCTGCAAAAAGTGAGAGTTTCACTTCTTCTTTGCCGATTCAGATGCATTTTATTTCTGTTTGTAGTCTGGTTGCTGAGGCTAGGACTTCTAGTAGTATGTTGAATAGCAGTGGTGATAGTGGACATCCCTGCCATGTTCCTGACCTTAGGGGGAAAGGTCTCAGTTTTTCCCCATTGAGAATGATATTTGCTGTGGGTTTTTCATAGATGGCTTTTATGATATTGAGGTATGTAACCTCTATCCGTACACTCTGAAGAGTTTTAATCAAGAAAGGATGCTGTACTTTGTCAAATGCTTTCTCTGCATCTATTGAGAGGATCATATGGTTCTTGTTCTTTCTTTTATTAATGTATTGTATCACATTGATTGATTTGCATATGTTGAACCAAACTTGCAGCCCAGGAATAAATCCCACTTGGTCATGGTGAATAATCCTCTTAATGTACTGTTGGATCCTATTGGCTAGTATTTTGGTGAGAATTTTTTTCATCCATGTTCTTCAGGATTATTGGCCTGTAGTTCTCCTTTTTGATGGGGTCTTTGTCTGGTTTTGGGATCAAGGTAATGCTGGTCTCAAACAATGAGTTTGGAAGTTTGCCTTCCATTTCTATTTTTTGGAACAGTTTCAGAAGAATAGGTATTAATTCTTCTTTAAATGTTTGGTAGAGTTCCCTTGGGAAGCCATCTGGCCCTGGGCTCTTGTTGGGAGATGTTTGATTACTGCCTCAATTTTCTTACTGGTTATGGGTCTGTTCAGGTTTTCTATTTCTTCCTGGTTCAGATTTGATAGTTTATACATCTCTAGGAATACATCCATTTCTTCCAGATATCTAATTTGCTGGCATATAGTAGCTCATAATATGTTCTTATAATTGTTTGTATTTCTTTGGTGTTGGTTGTGATCGCTCCTCTTTCATTCATGATTTTATTTATTTGGGTCCTTTCTCTTTTCTTTTGGTAAGTCTGGCCAGGGGTTTATCAATCTTATTAATTCTTTCAAAGAACTAGCTCCTAGTTTCTTTGATCTGTTCTACTGTTCTTTTTGTTTCTATTTCATTGATTTCTGCTCTGATCTTTATTATTTTTCCTCTCCTGCTGGGCTTAGGCTCTATTTGCTGTTCTTTCTTCAGCTCCTTTAGGTGTAGGGTTAGGTTGTGTATTTGAGACCTCTCTTGTTTCTTGAGAAAGGCTTGTATTGCTATACACTTTCCTTTTAGGACTGCCTTTGCTGTATCCCAAAGATTTTGAATAGTTGTGTTGTCATTTTCATTTGTTTCCATGAATTTTTTAAAATTCTTCTTTAATTTCCTGGTTGACCCATTCATTCTTTAGTAGGATGCTCTTTAGCCTCCATGTATTTGAGTTCTTTCTGACTTTCCTCTTGTGATTGAGTTCTAGTTTCAAAGGATTATGGTCTGAAAATATGCCGGGAATGACCCCAGTCTTTTGGTACCGGTTGAGACCTGATTTGTGACCCAGGATGTGATCTATTCTGGAGAATGTTCCATGCGCACTAGAGAAGAATGTGTATTCTGTTGCTTGGGATGGACTGTTCTGAATATATCTGTGAAGTCCACCTGGTCCAGTGTGTCGTTTAAAGCCTTTATTTCCTTGTTGATCTTTTGCTTAGATGATCTGTCCATTTCAGTGAGGGGGGTGTTAAAGTCCCCTACTATTATTGTATTATTGTCAATGTGTTTCTTTGCTTTTGTTATTAATTGGCTTATATAATTGGTTGCTCCCATGATAAGAGCATAGATATTTAAAACTGTTAGATCTCCTTGTTGGATAGACCCTTTAAGTATGATGTAGTGTCCTTCCTCATCTCTTCTTAAAGTCTTTGGTTTAAAATCTAATTTGTCTGATATAAGGATTGCCACTCCAGCTTTCTTTTGATGTCCATTAGCATGGTAAATTGTTTTCCACCCCCTCACTTTAAATCTGGAGATGTCTTGGGGTGCCTGGGTGGCTCAGTCATTAAGTGTCTGCCTTCGGCTCAGGTCATGATCCCAGGGTCCTGGGATCGAGCCCCACATCAGGCTCCCTGCTCCACAGGAAGCCTGCTTCTCCCTCTCCCACTCCCCCTGCTTGTGTTCCCTCTCTCGTTGTGTCTCTCTCTGTCAAATAAATAAATAAAATCTTAAAAAAAAAATAAAAAAAATAAATAAATCTGGAGATGTCTTTGGGTCTAAAATGAGTCTCTTGCAGACAGCATATTGATGGGTCTTGTTTTTTTTTTATCCAATCTGATATGCTGTGTCTTTTGATTGGGGCATTTAGCCCATTTACATTCAGGGTAACTATTGAAAGATATGAATTTAGTGCCATTGTATTGACTGTAAGGTGTTACTGTATATTGTCTCTGTTCCTTTCTGGTCTATGGTACTTTTAGGCTCTCTCTCTCCTTAGAGGACCCCTTTCAATATTTCTTGCAGGGCTGGTTTGGTGTTCTCAAATTCTTTTAGTTTTTGTTTGTCCTGGAAGCTTTTTATCTCTCCTTCTATTTTCATTGACAGCCTAGCTGGATATAGTATTCTTGGCTGCATATTTTTTCTCATTTAGTGCTTTGAATATATCATGCCAGTCCTTTCTGGCCCGCCAGGTCTCTGTCGATAGGTCTGCTGTCAATCTAATGTTTCTACCATTGTAGGTTACAGACCTCTTGTCCTGAGCTGCTTTCAGGATTTTCTCTTTGTCTCTGAGACTTGTGAGTTTTACCGTTAGTTGTCGGGGCATTGACCTATTTTTATTGATTTTGAGGGGGGTTCTCTGTGCCTCCTGGATTTTGATGCCTGTTTCCTTTCCCAAATTAGAGAAGTTTTCTGCTATAATTTGCTCCAATATACCTTCTGCCCCTCTCTCTCTTTCTTCTTCTTCTGGAATCCCAATTATTCTAATGTTGTTTGGCTTTATGGTATCACTTATTTCTCGAATTCTCCCCTCGTGATCCAGTAGTTGTTTATTTCTCTTTTTCTCAGCTTCTTTATTCTGCATCATTTGGTCTTCTATATCACTAATTATCTCTTCTGCCTCATTTATTCTAGCAGTTAGAGCCTCCATTTTTTATTGCACCTCATTTATAGCCTTTTTGATTTCGACTTGGTTAGATTTTAGTTCTTTTATTTCTCCAGAAATGGATTCTCTGGTATCTTCTATGCTTTTTTCAAGCCCAGCTAGTATCTTCATAATCGTCATTCTGAACTCTAGTTCTGACATCTTACTAATGTCTGTATTGATTAGGTCCCTGGCAGTTAGTACTGCCTCTTGTTCTTTTTTTTGAAGTGAGTTTTTCTGTCTTGTTATTTTGTCCAGAGGAGAATAGATGAATGAGAGAACAAAATGATAAAAGGGTAACAATGTACCCAGAAAAATATTCACTTAAACAAATCAGAAGAGACCTGAAACTTCCAGAAAGTGGTCGCTTTTCTGTTCATAGAATTGCTGCTATTCTTTTCTTCAATCTCCTGTTGAGTTTGTAGGTGTCCTGAATGGTTTGATAACTATCTAGCTGAATTCCTGGGACCAGAAGAAATTTAGGTCTCCTACTCCTCCGCCATCTTGTTCCTCAGATACCTCTGTCATTTTCATTATTGATTGGTATTTCACCTGGTTATGGGTCTCATTAATTGCTTCTTGCATGCCTATTTGTCACTGTATACTGGATAGTATGAATACTATATTATTGATTATTTACATGTTATTGCTTTCCTTAATGAAGCATTTGTTTTGTTCTATCTGACAGTTAATTTGTTCACACACATCCTTTACCTTTCCAAGGCTTTTTTTTTTTTTTTTTTTAATCTCTGTTAGTTGAAATAGAGAGCAGGTTTTGAGAGCTAGAAATGCCCTACGAATAAAGCATTACCTCTTTGCTACCTATCATATTAAATGAAGTCTCGCCACATTGGCTCAGTGGAAAGACAACATCTATTCTGTGCCAGCTGTAGCAGTTGTTCAGCTCATGGCCCCCAAATAGCTGCGTGTCTTTCGGTAGTCATTACTGATGCAGTCTCTTGGAGTGTCATTTGCACATGCTCAGTTTAGTATGCAACCAAAGACCCAAGGTGAGTTGTATACAGATTTCTGAAACTTCTTCTCTACATAGATATCTTTTCTCCGGTATCCTGCTCTAAAAATTCTAGCCATGTCAGTGAGCTCAAGTTCTGACCTTTGTCTCCTCAGTTTGATGAGACTACTTTTGGGCTTCCTCTCCTTGAACTATAGTCAGGAACATGCATTCAGGCAGAAAACCAGAGCAATCATGCAGCTGATCTCATTTGTTTCCTTTTTCTCAGTGATTTCTGTCCCATGACACCTGTTATTCAATATCTGAAAACAGTTCATATATTGTGTCCAGTGTTGCAGTTATTTATGGAGGCCGAAGAGGTCTAAAGCAGTTATTTTGTAATGACACAGAGTAGAATTATAAAACTATTCTACTACATAGTTGCTGGTAACACAGTAGGGCAAATGTCTCTATATATGATATATGTATATCACAGTAGTACAGGGAAAGGGGAGGAATTTTGAAATATTATCTAACAAAAACTTGTGAAAATTATGCTAATTCCTTTTGCAAGCATTAAATTAGTATTTCTGTAAGTTTGTGGTTACAGGTATCAAAATATGCAAAAAACTGTGTTAATCTCACTCTTGAAAAATATTACTGTGTTCTTGTCTTATTTACGGCAGTCAGAATGAAAATGTTGTGCAGGAATTTGAAAAGCAGAGAGTGAAGAGTATCCATGTTTAAGTCCTCAAGTCTATATAGGTCTTGTATATATCATAGTTCCAGCGAGGTACAGGATTGAGTCAAGGAGGTCAGCTGGTAAGTCTATAGGTAAATAATCTCAATTCAGATTTTATATAGGGCCACTAGTGACTAACACAATAATCACTGTGTAGTGTTAAATTCCCTGTGCTACTGTATTCCTCTTCTGGAAATGGATACATAACTTTTTTTTTTTTTAAGATTTATTTATTTATTTTAGAGAAAGGGGAGAGAAAGAGAGAGAGCACATGATCAGGAGGGTCAGAGGGAGTGGGAGAGAGCTTCTCAAGTAGACTCCACACTGAGTGTGGAGCTAGATGTGGGGTTCAGTCTCACAACCCTGAGACCATGACCTGAGTTGAAACCAAGAGTCTGACACTTAACTAACCACACCATGCAGGCACCCCTGGATCCATGACTTTTTGCCTACAAATCCTAACAATGCTCAAAAGAAAACTAGAGTCCTGAAGGGAAATATGGCAAGTGGGTAACCAGGGCTAGGTATCTCTCCCTAACCAGTGTAAACAGAAGAGAGCATATATTATTACAGTATTAGATCTTAGAAAGGTTCATTTATCTCACTGAAGAGCAAAGTAGCATTTTATCATAAAAAGCCTGGGAGGCTGACCATCAAGAAGATTTAAAGGTAAATTCAACAAGATCCTCTACCTTACTGTCAACTTGCAGTCACTGAAAATTACTATTTAAATTGACATTTAGGAAAGATTTATGACTGTCTAATAAACACATGCTCAATCTCATTAGTCATTTGAGAGATGTAAATTTAAACCACAGTGAGGGGTCATTTCATAACCACTAGAATGGCTATAATCAAAAAGATATATAATAATGAGTGTTGGTAAGAATGTAGAAAACTGGAACCTTTGTAAATTGTTAATAATAATGGAAAATAGTGCAGTCACTTTGGAAAACCTCTTGGCAGTTTCTTAAAAAGTTAAACATAAATTTATCATACGATTTAGCAGTTCCGTTCCTAAGCACCTATGCAAAATAAATAGAAATATATGTCAACACAAGGATTTGTATATGAATGTCCACAGCAATATTATTCATAGTGGTGATCAACTGATAAGTTTCTAAACATACAGTGGTATATCCATACAATGGAATACTATTCTGCAATAAAAAGGAACAAACTACTGATATATCATTCTATAACATGGATAAACCTCAGAAACATTATGCTAAGCTAAAGAACTCAGATGCGAGACTAAATAGTATATGACTCCATGTATATGAATGATTCAGAAGGAAAAATCTTTAAAGACACATGTAGATTAGTGGTTGCCTGAAGATGACAGTGGGAATGAGGATTCATTGAAAATAGGCACAGGGAATCTTTTTGGGTTTATGGAAAGATTATAAAATTGGAATGTGCTACTGGCTCTACAACTCTTTAAATTTACTAAAAATTATCAGATCATACACTTAAAATGGGTGCATTTTATGATTTGTAATATATAACTCAATAATGTTGTTTAAAAAAATAGTCAATAAATCTGAAATTTAAAAAAAAAGAACCTAAGTGTAACAAATTAAAACTGTATTATAGCACATAATCATGTGCTTAGAGCAGAACTTTTAAAGTCTAATGTTTTAGTACCTGGGGTTTTTCTCTGATCTTCTAATATCCAGGGAAAAGAAATACTCTGAAAACTTCTCTATACAATGGGTGGGGAGGGGATAATTTTTATTCTAAAAAGTCAGGAAATAATCACTTTTTTGTAATAGAATATTTGTTCTAAATAAACATCTTGTAGAAGTAATCACTGGATTTTTATACTAAAATGAGAATCTGATATATATCATATATATGTATGTATATATATATTTATGTGTATGTATGTATATATATATTTCTGTGTATGTGTGTGTATATATATATATATATATACATACACAACATATCCTGAAAGAATAAAGTAAGAATGAGCATGCTTTGCTAATTTCTCATTAAATATTATTGGTCCCTAAAAGATAGAATGAAAGGAATAATTTACATTCTATGTGGGGTCAATACCTTTCAGACACTCCCAGATTTACATATGAATTCTTTAAGTTTTTCATGTATGAATGACAACCTAGAAAAGACTCTTACACTCCTTGAAGGGATTTGCTACAAATTCTATGCTTCATCCCCCACTCACTACATTCTAGAACCACTTGTTGTGTAATGAGACTGGGAGTGTAGAGGATACAGGAAAGGAAATACAAGAAAGGAGATACAGGAAAAAAGACTAAATATCTCTCTATGTGCTGCTCATGCTTGCCACTTCCTTATGTGACGGTGTCCTATCCTTGCTCCAAAACTACTATATGATTTGCTCAAACTAGGTATATATCTTCTCCAATGGAGAAATTTTTAAAAGTTAAAATTAACTTAGTCTTACACTAGAAGAGTTCCAATTAAATCTTGCAATCTTACAAGCAGACATCTAAATCTCTAAAGAAATGTATGGCTCTTAAAAGCATTATTCATTCTTCCTTAGTACAAAATACACGTGGTTTTTGCAGTGGCCTTCAGCATGCATTGCTTAGAATCAATTGTCTAAATGTATTAGTGTTCTCTACCAATTTTCACATGAAAGAAAAACCACGATGTGATTTATGACTAGGAGGATTTTATGTCCCATGGGTAAACTTTCCTGAGGATTCTTGGTAGTATTATCTCATATTTTCATTGTTTGTTTCAGTCAGTTATCCCCAAAATGCCATTGCCTATTTCAGTTTCAGGGATCACATAGCTGTGACAATCATGGTCTAAGAAAAACATGGTCTTGTGCACGAATCTTTATATATAAGTATCAGAGACACACCATCAGACTTATCAATTTAAAATTGCCATCAGAGGAAAAAACTGGGTTAAAGTGAGAATTTGAACAGAGTAGCATATGAGAAGTCACTGTTAGACATTTATTTTTTTACTTATACAATACCATATTTAAAAAATTACAGTGGTTAGTAGGGATCAATAAGATATAATCAACAATAAATAATAGTAGATGAGACAAAAATGAAATATATTTAAATATAAAAAACAAAATAAAGATTGAAACCAGTATAAAAATTAGTATCACATTATTAGTAAGAGTATACAAAGTTTCTAATACATCAGTAAAGAGCATCATGCTCTGGATAAAGAGGCATTCTTTAGCCTCTAGAAATTAAATCTCAACTTTACTTATCATACCAAGCTGAGTTCTTACAGGTTTGTGTGTGATTTTCTTAACTTGGGATAAGAAAAACAAATGTCAGCAGTTCCTGAGCTGAAAGTACTGTGATAAGTACATAAAAGTAATAACTTTGTACCAGTCAGTAACTGCTGACCACAAAAATGTTTTAGCTTTGGGTGTTACTGAACTTTATCTCACGATAAAATAGTTGAGTCAACAAGAATTACTCCCCGTCTCCACAAAGCAGATGTTATAAATAAATAATGCAAAAATACTTCTGCCTGCTTCTAATGTAAGCCTGTGGGGAGAAGGAAAAACATGCAGCAGACCCCTGCATTGGATGAGAGAAAAGGAATAATAACACAAGAAAAAGATGAAGCTTGGGTAACAACCTGAATCTGCTGCAGTAAGGACTTTGTTTGAATGACTTGATAAAACTCAAAAACTTCTTGGTTTCTCCCCTCAACTACACTAGAAGACCCAGATACCATGAATCAAAGGTTAAAGAATCACAACCATCACACCGACTCCAACAATATCCATCCAAATGAAAGATGTCTACATCATAACATTGACCACTGGGAACAAGAACTCGGATTATTGGGATGGATGGTTGATGAATGCAAATAAACAGCCCTCTCTTTTAATGGGCTTGATGTGATATCTTTATTCTATTAGCCTGTTAGGATATTAGGGAGATTTTTGACACACTGACGCATTTCCCTCCCACCCCCTTGTTCCTTAAATCAATTGTTCTCAAAGTATGATCTCTAGAACCAAAAACAGCCGGTAAGACCCACTCAGGGGCTGATGAGGTCAACACTATTTCATAATAATACTCAGACATAATTTGCCTTTTCATGTGGAAAATCTATTTCAGTGCACTGAAGAACATGAAAAAAAATTTAAGAACAGGACTCAAAAAAGAAGTAGGAATTTTAAAAGTACTGTACAGTGTTCAATGTAAGCTCTAACATCTAAACAGTTTGGAACATGTTAGTCCGATTTCATGGCATTACAAAATAACAGAGCTGGAAGAGATCTTAAAGATGACCTCAGTCAGCCCCTTTCGTCCTGTGATGGGGCTTCTGCTATCCAGAAGTTGAGAGACTTGTTCAGGATCACACCGTGCGGGATGGCAGCTAGAATCCAGGTCCCTTGACACCTGGTTGGATGCAGTTTATCCTGATTGTAAATGAAGATATTTCCACAGGACTTCCATGGTTCTGAGGATTGCCTTCTCTAGAGTTTACAAGTGACAGAAGAAAACCTGTCACACTGCTTTGTGGTCTTACTTTATACTTTAAAAGCCTTATCTAAATACAAAAATACTTTTTGTGTCTTTTTAAAACTCTTTGGAGCATTTTGTGAAAAAGTAAATAAGAATAATTAGGACTTGTAATTTAATGTTAATTATTTTGGGGAAGTCACTGAATTTTTGTCCTCGTTGGATGGTGCAGTCTTCAAATCTGGTAGTTCTTTTTATTTATTTTTTTTTAAGATTTTATTTATTTATTTGACAGAGAGAGACAAGTGAGAAAGGGAACACAAGCAGGGGGAGTGGGAAAGGGAAAGGCAGGCTTCCCACTGAGCAGGGAGCCCGATGCAGGGCACAATCCCAGGACCCTGGGATCATGACCTGAGCCAAAGGCAGACGCTTAAGGACTGAGCCACCCAGGCGCCCCAAAGATCCATAAAAGAACAGGGCCTGGAAGCTACTTGCAGCATTTGTAAAAGCTTATCAGAAACCATAGCTACATTAAAGCTTCAAAAGCTAATAATAAATACCTTGTTTTTAAATATCCAATGCAAATTACAGTGATTTGGTCAGGTAAATAACAAGTTCATTACCTTTGCTGATCAGAATCAAAGCAGTTGTGTCCTTTTGTCTAAGTACCTGAGAAAATATATTGGTAGACAAATTGTTTAAAAATAAAAAATCCCCAAGAAGGACCAATAATAAAAATTATTGATGGTGGGGGGAAGAAAAAAAAAAGAAGAATAAAAGGGAGGTGTGCCTGGGTGGCTCAGTCAGTTAAGTGTCTGCCTTCGGCTCACGTCGATTGAGCCCCACATCAGGCTCCCTGCTCAGTGGGGATGCTGCTTCTCTCTCTTTCCCTCTGCTCACTGTTCCCCCTGCTTGTGCTCTCTCTCCCTCTGATAAATAAATAAATAAATAAATAAATAAATAAATAAATAAATAAATCTTTAAAAAAAGCGCATAAAGGGTTCTTGTTTGAGAATAATTGCTCTAATTAAATTTTACCCCTTTTATATTTTACCCTGACGTTCCTCTCATTTACCAACATGCCCCATTTCTGTCCTTGTGATTAAATAACCCCTGTTTCATAACCCCCCCAAACTAGTGCCCCAGATCTAGGATACAGACACTTAAGACAATACGCCCACAGGTGCTCAGACCTGAAATAATCCCCATTAGCAGTAGCAGTGGCAGTGGCAGCGTTTTTTGTTTTTTTTTTTTTCTTTTTTCTTTTTTCTTTTTAGCTAAGCAACTACTAGGTCCTATACTAGTTATTTTATTTCTCATTTCATTTAATCGTCACAATTCCTAGATTCTTGTATTACTTAGTACTAAGTAAATGAAAATAACAAGAGCTTGTCTGAATTTCAGGGAGCACTTTTATATTTAACGAAAAGTTCCAAAGGAATGAGTTCATGATTGATTGAGCAGCTTAAAGATGTCATCCAGAACATTGCTCTTTTGCTCACTGATTTGACATTCTTCTGTTCTTCCATCCCCAGTCTGTTGGTTTCCTTCTTCATACTTGTTTCTAATGGTCACAACATGTCTGCTGCACCTCCATGCATCACATCCTCGTAAGACAAACTTCAAAATGCAAATAATTGGGAGGGAAATAAGAGTCTCCTAATATGACACTTTCTCACAAGGAAAACCTTTCATAGAACTACCATTGATTTGGCTGACTTCTACTTTGATATCTTTGGTTATAGTTAACCTAACTCTAACTTAACTGGAGGAAAAGGTGCCTGGTCTATCTAAGCCCATGCTAGCAATTGAAACATGCATCATCCTCTGAGGCTGGGCACATTGCCATTGAACAAAGATTCTAGATTCTCTTAGGTAGGACGTGGAATGGCTGATGTGTGTGTGGATAGAAGATAGATAGATAGATAGATAGACAGATAGATAGATAGATAGAAATTGATTCATGTTCTAATAGGATACATAAGTTTTCTGGATCAGAGAATATATCATTACACCTTAGCACTGTTTCCCCAAACTCCAATCTCCACTGGGAAGCAATGGTAAGAGCCTGATGTTACCCTGTGCTTACGCTGGGTTTGTACCAAATAGCAGGAACCCTGAATTTATGAGATTCTGAAGTTGTATAGGACTGTTGACAGATCTGTATCTCCTTCCCTTAGAGATAGACAGAGAGAGAGAGAGAGAAAACCTTTAAGCAGGAATGTAAATAAATCTTTTCCTGAGAAGGCAGAGAAAAGTCCCAGCCTCCCAAAGCTGGAACAGCAAATGGCCTCAGGGGAGATAAGTCTCTAAATATTTTTTGGAACAATATACCAACTCAAGCTTTCAAAGCATGTTTGCTAGTAATCATCCTTTAACAAAGTTTTCCAGTGATTTTTCTTCAGAAAGCCCAGACCATACACAAATGTGAAGAAAAAAAGAAAAAAGAAAAGAAATTATGGAGAACTGCTCCCAACAATAGGACACTATCATTATCCCTGCTTTACAAAGGTAAACAGAGCTCAGTGATGGCAAGGAACTTGCCAAAGTAAACCCCGTTCAAACTTAGATGTTTTTGAAACAAAAACCCCTTATTCCTTCATGGATGGCTATGCTACTTTTGGTAACATGTGGCAAGGGAAGGGGATAAGAAATAAATAAATGGATTCTGGAATCCTAATCTACAATTCCAAAATATTTGGAAATATAGTTCATCTTACTATTTGATATCTTTAGTTCTGTTTCAGACTCTACTTGGAATGAAATCATGATTTCTAACATTAAATACAAGTGAAAATTTATCCCTAATAGCAACCAACCAAATACAAGTGAACTTCGAAAAACATCTGTTTTAAAGTTGTGACTATTTATAGCTGGAAACCTTTGCTTCCTTAAATATGACTTGAGAGAATACTTTTGATTATGAAGTCTTACACCCCATTTATCAGATATAAGTGAAAAGGGACTTTTTGTTGAAAAAATTGTCACAACATACAAAATACACACACATACAACATCATTTTTCTGCCTTTAAATATGGTTGCTATTGACCATTTACTACAGAAACTCCCACAGATGTTGGTGGTCATGAAATAAAAGATTGCAATTCTTTTCTCTCTTTTTCTTAAGAAGAATCCTTAGGCAGTATAAAGTAATATGATACCAAATAGAATGCCATAAAATGAGGTACTTTTCAATCCTTCACAGCTTCTGGGAAATACTGCCCTTTGTACTTCAGTCTGTACTCCATTGACACTCTTTTCATTAAGTCGGGGGGGAGGTGTTCAATTTCATGTCAAATATCTTATGAAAGTATTTCTCCAAGATTACTGTACTGTTCCCTATGCTTTGTATTTAATTTGTAAGTATGACAAAGTATAAAAAATAAAACTACAAATATGGAAAAAGGAAAAAGAAGAAGGCAAAGAAATAACACAAAGTTGTGCGCAACTCTTTCAACCTATTTTTTCAAAAAACAGCCAGGATGAATCAGGCAAGCTTCATGTAGAGTTGGTTAAAAGAAACTGTCTTGCTAATTTATATATGTATTTTTAGAAGTCCTCTTTCAGAAGATTCTTTTAGTTTTCATCTTCAGTTTGGAGACAATTGTGGCCATCAATGGATGAATATTTGGATCATTTACATAGAAGAATATTTCCCATTTATCAATTTTAAATAAAATTTCCCTTCTATTGTGCCACCTTGGCATGCTGAAAGCATTTATTGTCACTTACTAGTCTATGATATAAACCACAGAGTAAATTTATTCAGACTTACCTGAAACCTTAGTTTATTTGAAGATGTTTATGGCCAGAAAACCTCTGCATAAATGCATATGGAAACTACAGAATACTGATAATTTTCTTCCTGATTTTCCTGGTACTGTTTGCCTAAGTTGGTAAAGTCACACATTTAGAAACTCATCAGTTCACAATATGTATACATTTCCTGGTATATATAAATTGAAATATATTTTGCAGAATAAAGATTTAAAAGTCCAGAGACTTTTACAAGTGTGGAGCATGTGTAGAGAAAAAAAGAAAAACTTTAAAAATAAGAAAACACAAAGAAATAAAAATACAAATAATTAGAATTTTGAGTAAAAGTGTTTGGACACTTAAGGTGTCAAGTGATTGGAGGGGCGCCTGGGTGGCTCAGTCAATTAAGCATCAGATTCTTGATTTTGGCTCAGCTCATGATCTCAGGGCCTGGAGATCAAGCCCTGCATGGGGCTCGTGCTCAGCACAGAGTTTGCTTGTCCCTCTCCCTCTGCTCTTCCCCCCCAGCTCACACTCTGTCTCTAAAATAAGAAGATAAAATCTTAAAAAAAAAAAATAAAAGGTGTTGGGGTGCCTGGGTGGCTCAGTCATTCGGCGTCTGCCTTCGGCTCAGGTCATGATCCCAGGGTCCTGGGATCGAGCCCCACTTCAGGCTCCCTGCTCAGTGGGAAGCCTGCTTCTCCCTCTCCCACTCCCCCTGCTTGTGTTCCTTCTCTCGCTGTGTCTCTATCAAATAAATAAATAAAATCTTAAAAATAAATAAATAAATAAAATAAATTTTAAAAAATTTTAAAAATTAAAAATAAATTAAAAAAAATAAAAGGTATCAAGTTGAAGATCAGTTATAGTGTAAAGTCATGGTTGAAAAGTCTGTCCGCATCAGACTCTCTTTGGAATCACTGCACCTTCTGCACACTACACAGGAACATGCAAACCTGCTCCACTGCTCACCTAATTTTCAAATACAGGCTGCCTGACACAACAAAAATTAAACAAATTTGCTTTACCTTCATGTAACATGCTACAGAATGAATTCTTTTCACTCAGTGTTTTCACTATCATAGATTATTTTTTAATTTGCCAGACATAGATCATAAGAACATAGACCTACATGTACTATATATTAGACAATTAAATATAAATATCAATTAACCAATTAGCTATAAATCTGAAGCATGTGGAATACCAAAAAATTTATAAGAAAAGCTTATACCTATTTCCATGATTTTAAGATGCTGTATAAGGTACACCATAAATTTATTAAGAGATTTTTTAAGTAAAGTGAAACATCAAATTCCTAACTTGAAAGTTTCTTATGATTTTGATGCATTAATAATAAAAATGTCTTAAATTTAAGAATTTTAAAAACAAGTAGGATTGCCAGACTAAGCAAATAAAAATATAGAACGCTTACGTAAGTAAGTGTGAATTTCAGATAAATAATGGATAACTTTTTAGTATAAATATGTTCCAAATACTGTATGGGATATACTACACTCAAACAAAAATTATGTGCTGCTTATCTGAAATCCAAATTTAACTGGGCAACCTGCATTTTATCTGACAACCCTAGTGATAAGATGAAACACCTGAAAAATTTCTCTATGACCATTCAACATTGATAGAATTCTCTACTTATACGATCATAAGACCCTTATCCCGTAGGCCAACCTGGATAAAATATAATTTTACTTTTATGTTTCATTTGTCCTGCCTTTTGTACTTACTTCACTTTTTTCAACTGCTTTTTAAATGAGGGCCTTCTCCAAATATCAGTTTTGAGGGCAGTCCCTTCTGCCTTCACATGTTTCTAAAACGCAAATGACTGACTCTCCACACTATTAGTATAAATTAATATAAAGTTAATATGATGTAAAATTTACTTTGGATGATGTATGACTTTTTCTAGCCAATTAATATTTTATTGTACCACTAATAGCATCTGAAAGAAATGCAAAATACCGAAAAATGTTGTATTAGTTTTCTATTTCTGCGTCATAAATCATCACAAACTTGGTGGCATAAAACACAATTTCCCCTAGCAGACTGATAGCAGTAATAGTAGTAGTAACAGTAGTAGTAGTAGTACTAGCTACAGTCGTAGTCTGACACTGATCTTGGATCTCAGTGGGCTAAGATCAAAGTGCCTGCATTCCTTTACCCAGGCTCTAGAGGAGAATCTGTTTCCTTGATTTTCCCAGTTTCTAGAGGCTGCCCACATTTCTTGCCTTGAGGTCCCCTCACTCTCACTTCAAAGCCAGCAACATATGTCTCTGAAGTTCTTTACTATTCACATCTCCCTCTGACCACAGCCAGGAAAGAATCTCTGCTTTTAAGGACCCCTGTCATTAGAATGGGGGTACTCAGATAATCTAGGACAATCTCTCAATCTCCAAATCTGTACATGTCAGGACTTCCGTTTTGCCATGTGAGCTAATCTATGTACAGGTTCTAGGAATTAGGATACGGTCATTTTGGGGAGCCTGTTATTCTGTCTACCACACACAGCTAAATCACAGCAAACCACTAAAGAGGATTTAACCAGGTCACCAGGTGTTCTTTACCTTGGCTCAGTTTGGCCCCTTATGTAGTCTTTATTACCTACTTCTCCCCAATCTTTGTATTTTTCTCTTGTCTGTGTAACTCCACATCTTTCTTTATACACCTCCCATCAAGCTTTTATTGTTTTTTAAAATGCTTATTTATGGTACAATTTATTAATTTATTAGGAATTTGCCTTTTTAAAAACCTGTCAGTGTTTATTAAAATTAGTACTGTTGGGGTGCCTGGGTGACTCAGTCGGTTAAGTGTCTGCCTTCAGCTCAGGTCATGATCTCAGTGTCCTGGGATCGAGTCCCACATCGGGCTCCCCGCTCAGCGGGGAGTCTGCTTCTGCCTCTACCCTTCCCCCCTGCTCATGATCTCTCTCTTTCACACTCTCTCTTTCTCTCTCTCAAATAAATAAAATCTTTAAAAAAAATAGTATTGTTTTTCTTTCTGTTTGTGCTCTGTTTACAAAGTTGCAGTTTGATGGGTTTGCCCCCAATTCTATCTTTCATATAAGCCTTCTTTGTAGTGTACAATTTGGCAGAATATAAGGTTTTCCAGGAATACATATGCCACATTATGGAATATGTGTATTTTGCTTTTCTCTTTATTCTTTCCATGAAAGAGAACTAGAACATCCTTTCTTGCTTTATCATATCTAAACTGGAGGGCAATGAATCCCAAACCTATATTTCTATCCTCATTGTTTGTATAAAATCAGTTTCCAATCTTAAATGATATACTTTGTATTTTCACTTTCTTCATTGTTATGACAAATTTACTAAAACTAACTTTTAATCTTCTTTCTTGACCAACTAGCTTCCCTTCCAGCCATCCCTTTATTTTCAGCTATTACTTGTGCCAACTGTGCCCTTCTTACCTAGACTTAGTCATCAAATACCTTGATATTTCTACCTTTGAAATTCTTTCATGATAAATTCTAGCCTCTAATGCCATGGTCCTAAATTGTATTTAAAGTTATAAAACTGGCATCCAAGCAATTACACGATCACATCTTAATCTACCTATCCACCATCATCACTACCAACATACTGTCATAATCAACCATGCCGACAGCAATGTTTATTGCATGCCTATAATATGCACTGTGCCACGCACAACTGAGAATTATAAAGAAGAGTGAAATATGGTTCTGGCCCATAAGAGTTTACTCGATCAGTATAGATTTCATGTAAATTAACATATAAATTGGAGAATAATGTAAAATAAGAACTAGGTGAAGGACACAAACAGAAATGCTATAAAGGCTTGAAAGAAATATCTATATGGAGCCTTCACATATCTGGAGATTTTAATTGTTACTCTCTCCAATGAAAGAGCCATTCCTCTAGCCAGATCAGCCTCCTTATTTTCATTGAATCATGAATGTTCATACACTTCTAAATGCTGTGTTCATTTCACTTGGCAAAGCACTCCTAAGCTTCACCTTCTTACTAAATTTTAATATTTGATTTCAATTTAACTTAGATTTTCTAACCTATCAGTCAAAACTTAATTAATTCTACACAGTTTTGCTGAAAGAAGTATATACTGCCACTAAGTGAATCTAGAGATACTCTTCTGGATCAAGCAGCTTATCTTTTCATGCTCATGTTTACCTGAGAGAAAAGAATAATATGCATTTCCTTTGATTTATGCATTTTGCACAAAGTAAAATATTTTACTAAAGCAACTAAATTAAAATAATAACTATTGCTGCTAATTTTTTTTAAGGATACAACTTAATAAATTATTTTTGACCACATAAATGATATTCTATGAGTCCAAGAACCTAAGCATAACTATCAATGTATCCAACACAGGATGTATCTTATGAATATTTTTTAAATAGAATGGACAATGTATACATATATATGATATATTATCATATGATATATATGTCAGATTAAATTGCTCTTGATCTTAAATTATAAAACCTCTTACAGAAGATTTTAGGACAGGTAACTAATAAACAAATTCTCAATTTTTGAGAAGGTTCCTTTTACATTGATAAGTTTAGAAGTAATGCTTTATTAAAAAGGCAGATTTTCACATTTTTTAGGCTGCAGAGTATAAACAAATGGGAAATCTGTTCTACTGTGAAAACAAAAAAGGTGAGAAATTCAGAGCTTTTTATTTTGCCATTCCCATGAGCTGTATGTCTTAAACTGTGTATTTTACTAAGACAGAAGTTCTAACATTGCCAAGCATGACCTTTAAATTTCAGTTCCTCTTAAAACTAAAAAATATGTTTTAAGTCTTCCATTTTTTTTTCCATCAGTCTCAATTTAAGTATCTAATGGTCCTGTTATGATCACCATCTTCTTCTTAGAATATGGACTTTTCCCTAAACAGAAATAAAATCAGGCTCCTACAAAGCAAGATAGTTATTTGGTATGCTTGCCAATATTCTTGTGGAAGAAGTTAAGTGGCAGGATATCTAAGACATTCAGATTTAAATCCAGAAATAAAAAATTCTTGACATTTCATAAAATTGAAGAGGTTGATCATGGTTTCATAAAACTCACTGATTTTATTATAGTATTCCCAGCTTTTCCAAAGTTTCACTACTAAATTTAACTGTAATGATACTTTGTGGACTGAGTAAAGATAAATTTTAGTGTTTTCCTCCTGCTCAAACTTTCTTAAATTTCTACTTTCCTTAGCAATGTTAGTTCACAAAGTTGCTTTAAGTCAAATTCTTCAAAGCAATCCCACCTCTACATTTTTTTTATCTTGAACTTTCTTACAAATTATCTTTGCTAAATTATTACATGCAACAGAGCTACCTTTATAGAGAAGTGTAACTTATTCTGAATGCAACTCTTTAGTGATGCTTTGAAATTGGTACTTCCTTTCCCCCTATTTTGGCTTTCAAACAACTTGGTAGGAGTCAGGAGAAGCATGGATATATTACTGAGTTTCTGCTTGGCAACTCCGCAAATGACTCCTACACTAATTTGCCACGCCTTTCGGGCTATTGCTAAGGAGTTATGCTAATGTCAGCTGGAGGCAAATCAACCCAGCCCTCTAATGCTTGACTAGCTTCAACTCACTGACCTATATTTCTCATAGGGTCTCCCTTGAATTAACATTGTCTTACTCAGAGAATATATATTCAGTATCTCCTACTGTAGGTCAAATGGGAACTGTTCCCTGGGAAAGAATGTGAGTAATTTGGCTGAGAAATGTGCTGGACTGTGTGAAATTGTTTTGGCCACTGTGCCCCGTTTTCCCCCTTCTGTGGTCTCCTTTTATCATAGGGGCTGGAAGCCTGGGAACTTCAAGAACATTTTCAAGAATTCCTGCCAGTATGGTCCTAGGTTAGATTCTGCCAATGAGAGGAACTAATGTAATTCTGGAAGGCATAGGAAAAGCAACAACAATTATTACTGTGGATGGCATTTACCAAGGCCTGAGCATCGAGATTTTGCCAGCAGCTTCCTGGTATCGTCCAAAGAAATCACCTGCTTTAGTGCAGGGGGCGGTGAAATCAGTGGCATTGATTTTTTTATAATCTGAACATTTTCTGATTTCCTAAATGATACAGTGGCCTCCCTAACTTCTTTCCCAAGCCTTCTAATGGTTTTTAAATCCCCTTTATTAAGCCGTTTGTTGTGTGAAATAGCTGGAGTTCTTTCCAGCTTCCTACTGAACAGCAATAGATATAGATCCTCTGGAAGAAAAGGAATCCAGAATTCATCTCCTTTTTAAAGCAGGTGGTCCTGACTGAGGCAAGAAACCAAGGATCCCAAATAAAAACTCACCAAGAGGAAAAGGTGAGAATAGGCTGGTGATCTGGAATCAGCTTCAAGGCTGTCCATACAGAATTTATTTGGACATGTGTAAGTAAGGCTAAAAACCACCTGTCCCAGGCAACCAGGCAAAATGACATGCTTTGGAATTATTAGCTGGGCATGCAAATGACAACTGAAAGTTGTAACTTTGAAAGCATGTAAGATACCATCTCTGCTTGTGTAGATTTTAAGCTCAGCAAGAACCAGTGTAGCATTAAAGAGAGATGCATCATATCTCACCTCCATCCCTCACAGAGACGGAAAAGTCATCATCAGCGGAAATCTTCCCAGTCTTCCAACAGATCTACAAACAGACCTCCATCTGAAACCTTTCCTTCTTTTTCATAACAATATAGGAATTCTGTATGAACCAATTCAAGATTAGACCTGCTTTCTCAGTGATCTACAGCTTTTAGTTATCCTGTCTCTGCCTCTTTCTTCAGTTCCTTGCCACCCAAAATAATGCTAATAAGTGTGCAAATGTGTTTGCTCCAGGAACTTAAAACTACAAAAAAGATCTCTTTTAACCAATAGTAAAGTCTACTCTACAAAAAGATCTCTTTTAACCAACGTTAAAGTCTCCTTTACCTGCCTTATTATTAGCCAAACTTTTCAAAATAGATTTTTATTTATACTGTTTCTGTTTTACTACCCCCAAACATCTGTCAACTCATTCCATTTTAGCTTCTTTAAATTTTCACTATTCCTCAAAACCTTCTCTGGCTATGGTCATTCATTCATTCATGCATTTTTTTCATTTAACAAATATTTACACAGCCTTATGTTAGGAGTTACATATATACATATAACTTATAAAATATATATTTTATATATATATATCATATATATATTTTACATATATAATACATATATCTGCTAATATAATGCTGCATGATAGATAGATACATAGATACATAGATAGATAGATAATAGATAGATAAATAGATGGGGCCATTTCTCATATCCATCTACTGTCATTTCCCGCCAGTGAAAAAAGGAAAAAAGGAAATGGAGGACAAGCAGGGTTTTTTAAGGATATAATCTGAAACTTGCATACATCATTCATGTATATATATGTGAAAAAGGGAAAGTGTCTCTGCCTTGATTAATGATGTTTATGTTGCAAATGCAATCAGCATCTTTTTCCTAATCAATTTATTCTTTGTAAAGTAAGAAAAAAAGTGTAACACAAACTTACCACAAGTTAAAAAATATGAGGATAGATATATAAATGGAAATGCAGTAATCTTTCCCCAACTAATTAGTTAATTTTAGTAGTTTGATGTAGATTCTTCCACGCATTTCTCTATACTCACGTAATTTAGGTTGCAACACATGAAATTGCTGATATTCTACTGTTTTTTTACTTACAGCAGTATCAAATGACTGAACCTAATACATATGTACATGTATAGAGATTTAAAAATATGAATGGTGGGGCGCCCAGGTGACTGAGTTGGTTAAGCATCTGCCTTTGGCTCAGGTCATGATCCCAGGGTCCTGGGATGGAGTTCAGCATTGGGCTCCTGGCTTCTCAGGGAGTCTGCTTCTCCCTCTGTACCTCCTCCCACTCCTTCCCTCAATCTCTCTCTCTCTCTCATTCTCTCTAATAAATAAATAAAATCTTTAAAAAAATATGAATGGTTATATGAATGGATAATATCTGTGTTCACCTTTGTTGGGGAAATGTAAAAACAAAATCTTCTGCCAACCTGGAAAAATGTTTCCACACAGGTAGGAGAGAAAATACTTATTGAATAAGCATTAAATCAGAATATGATGAGCATAATAGGCAATCCACTAAGAGATTGCAAAGGCAAAAGGAAATCTCACTCTTCTACATAAGCAAGCAGATAAAATGCATTTCATTTGTGTTGTGAGGGTAAACAGTAACTATTGTTTCAAGTAAGAGGACTTGACAGCACCATTTGTCACACATAGTTCATTCTAAATTCACCTGATAATTGAGATGACTCATTGTGCTAGTTAATTGAATTTACCCAAAGGCAAATTAAATTCTTACCTTTATGACCAGAGGTAGTTTTGCAAGTTGGCTAAGTTTGGGCTCCTCCTACCTGCCCACAGAAACTGGGATATAGGAGTGCTATCTTCTTTAATGATTACATTTCAAAGGGGTGATTCCCAGGTCCTAGAGAAAGATATTCCTAGATTATAAAAATGACAAGAGGCTTATTTAGACTTTAAAAAGATTTACATACATTTCAAAGAGAATTTATAACCACAAGTTTTCTAAAGTAAATGTTTGAAAAAAGGGAAGGTAGGATATCCTTTCCCTTATTTTTCACAGGGAGGATTAAGCCTCCTAAATTTGTACTTAACCTTCCATCTTACATATCAAGAATCAAAACATTTACATAAAATTAACTACCTTTATTTTTATCACAAAATGTTATCACCCAATATTTGAATAGTTGGGGTCTCTATGGTAGTAACTGTGATGCGCCGAAGAGTGAGGTTCTTGTCTCACTGAGTCGAAGAATGAATCTTGCGGACAAAGGAGAGTGAGTAAAGAGATAGAAGTTTGTTAAGCAAGGATACAGGAAAAAAGCTCTCAGGAGTGAAAGGGGTCCCGACAGGGTTGCCACTGAGGGCTTTTAGGGATGGTCTATTATAGAAAGCTAACCAGGGAACTTAAATCTTTTTAACATCTCTATTGATAGCACCATTGAGTAAGAACTAGTGATAACACCTTCAATGGCTTACTTCCTTTTTAGGATCCGGGTAATTCTTGGTTGGTCATTAAGTAGCTGTTATAACAAGACCTCACCTCTGACACCTAGGACAGGATGGTCAGGTTTGTCCCTTATCTCTGGTTTCCTTTCATCTCCCACATTTTGAATTTTGTGAGCCTGATCCCATGGCCCCCCACCTATCTCTCCCTACCTAGCCCCACGTGTCCCTTACTCAACTGTATAGAAAGCAGAAAAGAGACTATGGAAAAGTTGGGTTAATAAATTTATAGGGGCACCTGGGTGGCTCACTCAGTTAAGCGTCTGACTCTTGATTTCGATTCAGATCATGATCTCAGGGTCCTGGGACTGAGCCCCAAGTAGGGCTCCTTGCTCAGTGGGGAGTCTGCTTGAGGACTCTCTCAGTCCCTCTGCCCCTCCCCCAGTCTCTCTCTCACTCTCTCTCACATGAGCACTCTCTCTCTAAAATTAAATAAATAAATAAACAAACAAACAAATAAATAAATAAATAGGATAAGAGGGTTAGTCAAGAAAGCAAGTCCCATAGTCAGTAATCCATGTAGGTATTATTTTCAGATAACTGAGCAAGTAAAATTATCTATACACAAGTAAATTTCTGTCAATTTTTATTTTGGGTAAACAATCATGATCAAACTGAATAAATTCTACCACTATTTTTTAATAATTTAGAAATAAGAACATGATTATTGCATGTTTCCCCTCTCCTATTGTAGAAATTCAATTATATATTGAAAAATCACAACTAGTAAAACATGAAGGCATAAATGAAATATATCACACAGTTAGGTAGACAAGGAAATAATACACATTTAGCTCATGTTTTCTTATCTGAATAACCACACAATACATTTCACTTTTGCACATAGGCAATACTTGATTAGTATGTTTATCATACTAAACTATATTTAATTTTGTATTCCTGATGCTTGCACATTTCCTGGCACAATGATGACACCCACTAACTGTTTATTAAATTTTAAAATGACTTTATTCTAAACCTAATAACTGTTAATTGAATTAAATTTTAGAATGACTTTAGTTTAAAATTCTCCAAGCATTAACCTCTCTATTGATTTTAGGATTACTTCTTTGCCCCAAAAAACTAGGTAATTTAAAATTCTGTCCACAAGAGAGCTAGTATTTGCAGAGTACCACATGCGAGCATTTTACATGCTCTATATATTGTGACCCTCATAAAAATACTAAAATGTAGGTATTTATGTTTGTTAAGATATAGGTTAAGCTACTTTAACAGAGACCCAAATATACATTGACTTAAAAAAAAATACATGTTTATTTCTTCCTCAAGGAATATTTAATACCTAGGGTGATCCAGAGTGGATTATCCCAAGAGGGCTCTGCCACACTCCAGGTAGAGCTTAGTCCAAGATGGGGCCGTTTCCCATGTCCAGCTATTGCCATTTCCCAGTCAGTGGAAAAAGGGAAAAAGTAAATGGAAGACAAGCAAGATTTTTAAAGGATATTATCTGAAAGTTGCATATATTATTTGTGTTCTCCTTTTGGCTAGAACACGGTCAGATGTTTACAGCAACAAGGGACGCTAAGAAATGTAGTCTCTAGCTGTAGAGCAGGAGCCCTACTAAAATATGTGTGTGTGTAATGGAGTAGGTTGAGGTAGATGTACTGGGAATCACTGTGATGTTAATGTGGTATAACCTTTAGAGTCCCTCACCTACCCAGCCTCCTTCCGAGGCCCTGGAGAACAGGGAGCTAGCAAATTATTCATTTTTTTATTACGTATCTTTTTTTCTTAACACTTCCAAAAGATAAATCTGTCCCTGACATGCAGGGCTCATCTATAAAAGATACACAAAGAATGAATTCTGGAGGAAAATTCACTGTTTCTTCCCCAAAATAATTTCCTTTTTTTTTTTTTTTTTTTTACCATTGAGTTCCAGAGAGGTTAAGTATCTTGCAAAAAGTCACATAGAGTTGGAGCTTAAATTAGAACCTGGGGTCTCTATGACTCAAAGACTTTTGACTATTATATTTCTAGGGCATCAATTGCTCATATCTTTTAGAATTTTATTTCCTCCTGGAAATCGAATAGTGCCTTCTGGCACTATCTCAGAGAAAAGCTGGACAATCTAGAAATTATGAAGTAATTGGTACATTGCTTTGTCCCTATCTGTTCAGATGATCTTGAGAGACAAAGTGAAAGTGAAAGAGAACATGCAAAGCCCAGCTGCCAAGCTGACGTGACAGCCAGTTAGTTGGGGTGATGCCACTCTCAGATCAACCCAAAGGTTAATAACACAGATGCAGTCAAAGATCTGATGGACAGAGGCTGTGAACTCTGTATCAGTAACTTACAGTGAATTCCTGGAGGTGGCAGATGAAGAGGCCTATCATCAATTAAGCATGGCAGCCCATTTTTATAAAATTGTCAGAGGGGATTATTAAATTTCACATCTTAGTTTGCTTGGGGAAAAAATCAAATAACACTAAAGGTTGCATTTTAAAAACAATGTTTAGTGTAAACTCTTGCTTCTGGCCTCATGTCAAGCCATCAAAGAGGTGCTGTACAATTTGATCCATGCATTTCATTTTCCATTTCTGAGCCAAGGTATTTCTTCATAATTATTATTAAAAGTTTTTTAATCTGATTATTAATTTTTAGTGTAATAATTTCATAATTTGGAGAAATATTTAATTATCAAGAAAACAACCTTAACGTCTGAATATGAGTGCAAGTGGAATACTTATTCAGCATATTGGCTTAAATGCACAGTACTCAAAATAATATTCCGTAATGACCCTTGGGTGCAAAATTTGCTTTTTATAAATTTCCTTATTCACAGTAAATTCAGAAAAACATGCTGCATTAAGTCATGGTGGACTTAAACTGGCCTGTCTCTAGATGTGTTTTTTTTTTTTTTTTTAATTTCAAGACTTGATTCAGAGGGTTCTGTCTAGTTTGAGTTAAATTTATTATGGATCAGCTTAATTATCTACCCATTTATACTAAATCTTAAACTTCCTGTAATATGTCAAATTCCTATGAATGCCAAAATTATTTGGTAGTACATTGGAAAAATTTAAAAGACCCAATATAACACTTTTTAAAAGGGGATTATAGTGATAACACAATCACTATTAAGGTATAACAAGTTTTCAAAGCATCTAGAAACCATTCACAGTTATTTTACCATGCACATTTTCACACTTAGCATTGTGATATAGTTTCAGTCCCTGTTTACTAACTTAATATGACTGGCTGAATACCCTCTTAAGGAAATTATTTTTCTCTAGCATTGGATTAATATTATCCTATGCTTCTTACTTTTTATTGGCAACAAGGTACCCCAATTCTATATCATGATCCACTCAAATTAATGACCTATTTGATGGACATCACTAAAATAGTTTGCAAATTTGATTGTAACAAAATGAAATGTCACACAATCAACAACTTGAGGTGGTACACTGAAAAGAGCTCAGGGTACCAGAAAGCTGTGGAAATTGTTGAAAATAACTATTCTATATATTGATATGAAGAAAAAGATCATAGAATTCTGGAATTATAAAGCATAGGAGTTATTTAGGCCAACACTGTAATTAAATAGGCCATGGACCAAAAACTAGCTTTGATAAAGTTCCTAAAATGACTTGGCACCTGAGCCAAGGTTTGGACCTAGTTACTGCCTTGCCAAAGATCATACATTCCCCAAAATGGCATGGATACAATGAAAAGAGCAGTATTTGAATATACTTATATGAACTGAACAAATTATGGATCAGCATTTTATCCTATTCAAACTTCTCACCTATTAAGTAATTCTTTGTGCCCTCCTAACCCTCCATATATCATCCTAGATGGAGAATAAAATCATGTGGTTGTGGTGCTGAGAAAGTTTGCGCTCTCTTTTATGTTCCAAAACGTTCCACCTAGTAACAAGTAAATGTAAATTAATTGTTTGACTGGCTCAGTGCCTGATTGGCTGACTTTAGAATAACTGGTTGACTGATTGTCTGACAGACTAGGGCTTTCCAGGGAGGGTCAAGTTTACAATTCTCTGCAGGCTCTAGTAAACTTCCAGTGTCAAATGTTATTGACAAATCTGCTATCTGGAGTAACTTGGTACTCAATAGTTTTTAGTGAGACAAATTTCTAAAAATAACAGATATCTCTAAATCTTTCTTAATCCAACCACCATCTTTATGCCATTTTACACAAATG
The DNA here is from genome assembly GCF_004348235.1 of Phoca vitulina. Lineage (NCBI taxonomy): Eukaryota > Metazoa > Chordata > Mammalia > Carnivora > Phocidae > Phoca > Phoca vitulina. The sequence continues at coordinate 31,130,597 of NW_022589709.1, read as the reverse complement.
TACTAATTTTTAAAATTAAAGTAGTTCAATGTCTAAGGATGAAATTATATCGAGAGTAATTCAACAACACCTGATATTATGTGAAAGACAGACATAATATGTGATATTATGATACAAGAATAATATAGCACATATATTTCAACATTTGGACATAAATGTGATGTCTTTCAAAAGGCAAATTTTCAATACAAGCTTTAAAATTAACATTTATCAACTTTTTCTATTTAAAATTTACTGTAGCAAATTGATGCATTTTGGTCTTGCATTTGCGTTTGGGAAACATGTTTTTTGCAAACTTTACAGAAAAATATTTGGACAAATTAAAAATCATTGCAACAGTATGCATAGATCATGTTTCTCTTATTTTCTCCTTTTCTGATTTCTCCATCTTTCATTTTATGAGAAGACATCAACAGAGGATAAAAATAAATAAATTACTACAAAAGACAACATTGATTGGTTCTTAGGGAGAAATCATAGTGAGAATCATTTCTTTTATGTGACTAAAGAATCTCTTTTTAATGTTCTTATTAATGTTAACGGAACCTAAAAATGTGAACATGCACCTATATAGATTGCTTGACTCCAGTTCACCTGCATTAGGTAAACTGTGTCTCAAATTCTTTAAGGAATAATTTTTGTATGTTCATTTTCTTTCTTCCATTTCCCACCAAACTTCCAATTATTTTAGAGTAAACACTACAGTAAGACATTATATAAATGTGATTATTTTATTTTAAAAGATTTATTTATTTATTTGAGAGAGAGAGAGGGAGGATGCACCCGGGGTGGGGGGAGGGGCATAGGGAGAGAATCTCAAGCAGACTCCTCCCTGCTGAGCACAGAGCCCAGTGCTGGGCTAGATCCCACAACCCATGAGATCATGACCTGAGCCGAAACCAAGAGTCAGATCTTCAACTGACTGAGCCACCCATGTATCCTGTGATAATTTTAAAGTACTATAATAAAACATTATGTAAATAAGAATTTTAAGAAATATCATAATTTTAAAATATACACAGTGCTTGGTCCTTTATATTATCTTAAGAATTTCAAGATTTATACACAAACATAAATGCTAAGATGGAAATGCCTAGGCTTTGTTCTGTTGTTATATGAAAGAGTACTTATAATATCAGATTTTAACTTAACCAAAACCAAACTAAAATGAAAAATACCATTGTAATGAGCCATATGGCTGCTTCATTCTAAACTGGTTATTTTTAAAGAGCCAGCCTCCAATATTCTTCCCTAGAGAAAGAATAAAAATAGCATTACAACTATGCACATCAAATCTACACTATTTAGCCAGTCATTGTGTTAACTGGTACTAAATTCTTGAATAGCATAGTACTACAACACAGGTCATCTGGATGACTGTGAATGGACAATCTTCATGTGATCAGGGATTAATCTTGGGGACACAGCCTTTGTGGAGATTGCTACAAAACACAACATTAAGTCTGAAGAGGCAGGGATGGAAAGAGTCATCTTTTTCATGTGAACAGTGAATCTTCTTTGAATGTTACCACTGCTACTCAAAGATTCTTATACTAAGAGAAAGATTCCATTTCACCATACAGTTACATCTCATTTTATTGTATTCTTCATAGATATTGAATTTTTTACAAATTGAAGATTCAAGATGTCAGTGGAGAAAGTAACTACAGACGTGATGGAAAAAACAAGGGAACTACAATTGGAGATTGTAGCCTGAAGATGTGACTGAATTCCTTCAATCTCATGATTAAACTTCTAAGAGATGAGGATTTGCTACTATGGATGAGCAAAAACAGTATTTCTTGAGATGGAATCTGCTCCTGGTGAAGATGCTGTGAAGATTGTTGAAATGACAACAAAGGGTTTAGAATATTACATAAAGTTAGTTGATAAAGCAGTGGCACAATTTGAAAGGACTGATTCCAATTTTGAAAGTTCTACTGTGGGTAAAATGCCATCATACAGCATCATATGTTACAGAGAAATTGTTCATGAAAGGAAGAGTCAATTGATGTAACAAACTTCACTGCTGTCTTATTTTAAGAAATTGCCACAGCCATCAACATTCAGCATCCATCACCCTGATCAGTCAGCAGCCCTCAGTATCGAGGCAAGACCCTCTATCAGCAAAAAGATTACAAATCCCTGAAAGCTCAGATAATGGCTAGCCTTTTTAGCAAAAAGTATTATTTATTTGTTTGTTTGTTTATTTAGAGAGGATGCGCACAGAGGGAGAGGCACAAGGAGAGAGAGAGGGAGAGACTATCAAGCAGGCTCCACACACAGTGCAGAGCCCAATGTGAGGCTCAATCTAAGGACCCTGAGATCATGACCTGACCTGAAATCAAGAGTGGGAAACTTGACTGAGCCACCCAGGTGCCCTGAGCCACCCAGGGCCCTGGCAAAAGTATTTTTTAATAAAGGTATGTACACTGTTTTTTTAAGACATAATACAGTTGCAGACTTAATAGACAATAGTATAGTAAACACAACTTTTATTATTATTTTTTAAAGATTTTATTTATTTGTTTGAGAGAGAGACAGTAGGAGCAGACAGGAGGGGCAGAGGGAGAAGGGGAAGCAGACTCCCCCCTGAGCAGGAAGCTCATTGTGGGGCTGGATCCCAAGACCCCAAGATCATGACCTGAGCTGAAGGCACATGCTTAACTGACTGAACTACCCAGGCGCCCCAACATAACTTTAATATACACTAGGATACCGAAACATTCATTTAACTCACTTTGTTGCGCTATCGCTTTATTGCACTCTGGAACCCAACCCACAATATTTCTGGGTATGTCTGTATTGAAAATCATCCTCTTGGAAAACCACTTTTAATCTAAAAATACCCTCAAAAAGGGTTCTGTTTCTTGAAGATAACTGTGGTTCAATTTCAGGTGATGTTTGGTAGCCTTTTTCAAATCTTTTGGAAATTTTTAAATTTTCTGTGGAGAGTTGAGGAGTGTGTAGATGGGAGAGTGGGAGTGGAAAAGTGGCAGTAAGCTGATAATATGGTATGATTGAAGAATGTTATGCTAATCGTGAACTTTAAGTTTTTCATTCGGTTCTATGGCAAATGGCAGCAGCTTCTTCTACCAGTTATGTACATCACAGATGTGGGTCCCCATTTGGCTTCATGGGTTGCAGTTTGTCCTCACAGGTTCCGATTTTTCTCTGTTCTCCCCTGCTACACATCCAGCTTTCCTTCTAGACTGATGGCCTAGCTGATCTTTTGAGACTTGAGACCTAGCATGAGATGCAAAGGCATCAGCCTTGCATAGATTTCTACACCAGCTCCCACAATTGTATGAGGTAAAAGTCTCTATGATAAATCTCTACTCTACATCACTGAGTGATTCTATTTCTTAGGCCAAATCCTGACAGATAAAGCAGTAATGCAGTGACATGAAGAAATTAATCAAAGGGATTAATGTCCAAACACTCTCAAAGGCAGTTAGCAGAAGAACCTAGGAGCCTTTATCTTCTTTGAGTGGATTTCACAGCCCTGAATTCATATGTCTATAGTCCTTATTTTATTTTAGAGACTATTTTACACAATAATACTGAGTTGCTCCAAAAGTAGAAAGATTATAGCTTCTCATAGCTACTCCTTCAGATATGTACTCTCAAGCCCACTAGAGTCTTCAGTCTGAAGTGCCTTGGTTCTCCTTTTTTCTGCCTACTTGCAACTACTTGGAGAGATTGTCCCTCAGGCTATTTTAGCAGCCCTTAAAAAAAAACAAAAAAACGAAAAAAACTACACAGGCTTTCTCTTTGTGTATTAAGAGTGAAATCTTTACAGTTTAGCAATCCACTGCAAACTTGTGAAGGAAGAGATGCTCACATTTTCTTTTCCTTCTTTAAGAGTCAGCCTAGGTGTGATATTTCTAGCAGAAGCACAGTAGAGCAATGACCACATCTTCTAGCACAGCACTAAATCACCCATAATGTGGAAGGGAGCAGTGGATATTAGCCCTCTGCCTAGGAGCTACCAGACAGCCTTTTCCTTTTATTTCAGCAAACCTAGTTTTTGGTAACCTGGGCACTTCATTTTTCTTTCCTGACAGCAATATCTGAGTCACATGTCCATTATATGGGGCCCTTCTTTTTCTTTACAGTGTTATCAATTACTCTATAAGTATTAACTGAACACTTATCATGCACCATGCACAGAACTAAGCCTAGGCCTTGCCTGGAATAAGATATGTGATGAGGGAAGACTTTTTAGTTTGTCTGAGGACACAGCATATTCTTGGGGATGCAGGCTACCCAAAGTATATATACTTTTTAAATTTGACCTAACCTATCACTGCTAGAGTTTTGTGTAATGTGAACAGGATTCTCATTCTTTTCTCTAGGTTAACCCTTAATGCTTCCATTACAGCACAATATGTAGGTGGGAAGAAGTGATTTATAGTTGACCTCTATAGTATGCTCATTAGATAAACTATGCCCAAGACTTATCCACTAAACATAGATTCAAATGATTTTTCTATAGATTGCAGTGTAGATTGGGGAATCCTACTTATTACATAAAAAGAAAAATCAATTCCTTTTTGTACTCTTTTCCCATTCATCAGTACATCCTACCACAACACAGTTAAGACAGTCAGCAACCCATTCATACCAAATAGCAACAAAGGAGCAACATGTATTATTAACTTATTACAAATGCAAGTTTAAAACTAAAAGAAATCAAAATAGGGATTATATAAATGACTGCAATTTTACTAAAAGACAAAGCTTAGTTGTACACACACATGCAAAATAAACTGGTGTGCACTAAAATACTTCCCAAGGTAGAAACTCATCATTACATTTATAAGTAGAAGACATAGTAGACAATTTCTAAGTAGTATATTGAATTTTGTTAGAGTATCTGAATAAGCAACTGCAAAATAGTGCATTTACCAAAAGCAGTGATACCTAAAATATGTTTTCAAACCTAACAGGGAAAAAAAGAGCTTCCCCACTTCACCATTCAAGTTAAAATACTTTGGATTCATTTTTCAGTGTTGGCCGCTTTTTTCTTACTACTATATTAAGGATACATTAGTGCTTTTAAACCTAAATAATAAATATTTACAACAAAAAAACTACAAAACTATGCTGTTAAAGAAACCATTTCTGAAAGCATTTTAAAACTATGGACCATGTGAAAAAATATATAAAACAAACAAAATAATTTATATGTTGTCTCAGTCACTATTATTATTTATTTATTCATTTATATTTGCACTCTTGGTGCTTTTGGAAATGATTTAGGGCAACTTATAAAAAATACACAGTACAACAAAATGCATGAGAAAAAGAAGTGAAGAATTGTGGCAAGGGTAAATAAAGGTAGAAACAAAAGAATAGATTCAAAAGTTACACAAAATGCATGCCCTAGAGAACAACAGCTAACTAACATCAAGCCTCTAATTTGGCAGTTCACTGTCTGTAACAGTAAAGCCAGACAAAACACAACCAGTTACTTGACCCATTGCTTCCAAAATATGAAGATAGGCTAGTTTCTCAAAGAAGCACATTTATTGTTCATATGGAGACCAAAGGTAAATATCTGCACTAGGCAAAGTGATAGGTTTTGTTTCTGCTATTGTTTTTAACGTGTGTGTGTGTGTGTGTGTGTGTGTGTGTGTGTGTGCTTCTGTAATTTTAACATAGTCAACTTAGGCACAATTAAATATGTATGCATTTCTGGAGTACCAAAGTCCAGGTACATAGCACACAGCATTCTGGTCTTTTGCTTAATCCAATTATAGATTTAAAAATATCAGGTGAGATGATTCTTAATGATTTCTTAATTACAAACCATTGTGAATACCTGGTGAAAATAATAGACTGTCCACTAAAATTCATATATATAAAATTCATATATAATTTTAAGAAGCTCTTAAATACTCCTTTACCCAAGGTTAGGAAACCCTGATCAAAAAAAAAATGGATGGATTACTTAATTTTCAGGAAATCCTTTGTATTTATTTCCACAAAGATTTTCAGACATTGAGCAGTAGTGAGTTTGAGGTTATTCTCCCCGATAAGCTCTAGTGCATGGATTCTGTGCTATCTCTTAAACCAAAGCCAGAGAGGAATTAATAGTTAAAAGCAGGGAGGAGAAACAACAGACCTTTATGAAAGAGAAAGAGATAAAGATAGAGAATAAAAATGACACACACACACACATACACACAATGTACCTAATATAATAGAAGGTCTTTCTTTTTCTGCACTGAGGACATATAACAGTTCCTGGGGTCTCCACAGGGCTATTAGGAAATCACACCATTGAATGAAAGCATCAATAGTGAAAGCTTTAAGGTCTGTAGGAAAAATGATAGCAATAATATTATATTATTCTAGAAAAGATGTGCAGCTCATTTTAGTCATACTTCCTGATTTTTTTAAAAGTGTGTATCTGTGTGTGTATTCTTCAGCAAAGCACACACAAATATTTAATAATAAAAGATCATAGTACATACTCCAATATACATGTCATTGCTGGATACAAAGCAGTAAATTGTTGGAAGACATGTACCAAAAGGCAATATATGCCTTTGGTTTTAGAAGAACTGATGTGAATTTATTCTTTCTGACGTTAATTACTTAATCAATGCAGTTGGCTCCAAATTTAAGAAAATGGATTCCTGTCATTTGCACCAAAGAGAATGTGTTCTATTCTATTTGTAAAGGACATGCTCAAAAAAAATGGTAAAAGTGGCAAGTCAAGATTTTTCTTACCAAACTTATTTTTTTTAAAAGTATTAAAATATGAGTTCTGTATAAAATTTAGTAATGAGGTATCTACATCGATCCCAAATAGCTATCATCTTAGGTATTATTTATGTATGAGATAAATTTAGAGATTATTCTGATAAAAACAGACTTGTGATTTACATGGACCAATGAATTCCTTTTTTAAATTTTTTTCTAAGATTTTATTTATTTGTTAGAGAGAAAGAGAGAGAGAGAAAGCGCACAAGCAGGGGGAGCTGCAGGCACAGGAAGAAGCAGGATCCCCGCTGAGCAAGGAGCCCAATGTGGGACTCGATCCCAGGACCCTGAGATAATGACCTGAGCCGAAGGCAGATGCTTAACTGATGGAGCCACCCAGGTGTCCCTGAATTCCTTTTTTTTATTAAACTGTTTTGAGTTTTGGTCACTTTTAACCAAATAGTATGGATATATGTCCGTAAGTCCTAAGTCACTGAGATAAAGGACAAAGTAAGGTCGACAAAAGTTCCACATTATTTAATATTCTTGTCAACAGAAATTTCCACAGTGAGGAATAATATAGAGTTCAGTAATGAAATCATTATACTTTAAGCTAGCCTACTCTTCAAATAAAGAAGTAGACATAAAAAGTCCAGATTAAAAATTGTCAAGAACAGAGTTTACTAAACATTTTATATGGAATATCTATGAATAGGACCATAATATACTGAAAGTATAAGCTTGCTTCAAAAAATGGATAAATTTCAACCAAACTTATTCTACTTTCCCTTGTTGCTACTACTCATCTTTCAGATCCATACTTCATGTCTCTTTTTCAGAAAACCTTCCTTCAACTGACAAACTAAACCAGGGTGCCGTTATGATTTCTAGTTTTACCTTTTACTTTTGTATGGTTTTTTATTATGAAGTAAATTTCTGTACCTTTCTAGAATCCTTTAATAGCAGTACTCCTCACCCCTGGAAACTGTGAGTCTTGAGAGTGTTGCTTTCTTCTTTCTCTTTTCTTCTTTGCTAGCTCACCCTTGTGCTTGCTCGCACTCTCACTCCCTCCCTTGCTCTCATTCAGTCATGCTAGCTTGTGTTTGCTCCCTCCCTCTCTCTCTCTCTCTCTCATTTGGTTTGGTTTTGGTTTTGGTTTCCATCATACCCTCAGCACCCAATATAGTGTCTGAAACTTGAAGGCAGTAAATCAGTATTTGTTAAATTGATAAACGAATGGAAGAATAACTGGACATAAGAATGGGTAGCTGGTTTAACATCCATGCATTATCTTCTCCCATTCTGTAGGCTGCCTTTTAGTTTTGTTCATTGTTTCCTTCACTGCAAAGAAGATTTTATCTTGATGTAGTCCCAAAAGTTCATTTTTGCTTTTGTTTCCCTAGCCTCAGGAGATGTGTCTAGTAAGAAGTTGCTACAGCCCATGTGAAAGAGGTTGCTGCCTGCGTTCTCCCTCTAGGATTTTGATGGTTCCCTGTCTCACATTTAGATCTTTCATCCATTTTGAATTTATTTTTGTGTATGGTATAAGAAAGTGGTCCAGTTTTATTCTTTTGCACGTGGTTGTCCAATTTTCCCAACACCATTTGTTGAAGAGACTGTCTTTTTCCCATTGGATATTCTTTCCTCCTTTGTCAAGGATTAGTTGACCATAGAGCTGATGGTCCACTTCTGGGTTCTCTATTCTGTTCCATTGATCTATGTGTCTATTTTTTGCCAGTACCATACTGTCTTGATGACTACCACTTTGTAATATAGCTTGAAATCCGCAATTGTGATGCCTCCAGCTTTGCTTTTCTTTCTCTGGGTTGCTTTAGCTATTTGCGGTCTTTTGTGGTTCCATACAAATTTTAGGATAGTTTGTTCTAGCTCTGTGAAAAATACTGGTAGTATTTTGATAGGGATTGCATTAAATGTGTAATTGCTTTGGGTAGTATAGATATTTTAACGTTTGTTCTTCCAATCCATGAGCATGGGATGTTTTTCCATTTCTTTGCATCCTCTTCAATTTCTTTCATAAGTGTTCTATAGTTTTCAGAGTACAGATCTTTTCCTTCTTTAGATTTATTCCTAGGTATCTGATTGTTTTCGGTGCAATTGCAAATGGGATCGATTCCTTGATTTCTCTCTCTGCTGCTTCATTGTTGGTGTATAGAAATGCAACAGATTTCTGCACATTGATTTTATATTCTGTGACTTTGATGAATTCATATATGAGTTACAGCAAATTTTGGGTGGAGTCTTTTGGATTTTCTACATAAAGTATCATGTCATCTGTAAATAGTGGAAGATTGACTTCTTCCTTGCCAATTTAGATGCCTTTTATTTCTTTTTATTGTCTGATTGCTGAGGCTAAGCCTTTCAGTACTATGTTAAATAGTAATGGTGAGAGTGGACATCCTTGTCTTGTCTAATAAAGGATTAGTATCCGAAATCTACAAAGAACTTATCAAACTCAACACCCAAAAAACAAATAACCCAGTTAAGAAATGGGCAGAAGACATGAATATACACTTTTCCAAAAAAGACATCCAGATGGCTAACAAACATATGAAAAGATGTTCAACATCACTTATCATCAGGGAAATACAAATCAAAACCACAATGAGAAACCATCTCACACCTGTCAGGATGGCTAAAATTAACCAAACAAGAAACAACAGGTGTTGGCGAGGATGCAGAGAAAGGGGAACCCTCTTGCATTGTTGATGGGAATGCAAACTGGTGCAGCCACTCTGGAGAACAGTATGGAGTTTCCTCAAAATGTTAAAAATAGAGCTACCCTATGATCTAGCAATCGCACTACTAGGTATTTACCCAAAGGATACAAAAATACAGAACCTCGATGTTTATAGCAGCATTGTCAACAATAGCTAACCTATGGAGAGATACCAAATGTCCATTGACTGATGAATGGATAAAGAAGAGTAGTATTACATAAAATTATACATATTATATAAAATTATATATATAATGGAATATTACTCAGCCATCAAAAAGAATGAAATCTTGCCATTTGCAATGACATGAATGGAGCTAGAGTATATTATGCTAAGTGAAGTAAGTCAGTCAGAGAAAGATAAATACCATAAGATCTCACTCATATGTGGAATTTAAGAAAGAAAACAGATGAACATATGGGAAGGGGGGAAAGAAAGAAAAGGAGAGAAGGAAACAAGCCTTAAGAGACTCTTAACAATAGAGAACAAACTGAGGGTTGATGGAGGGAGGTGGATGGGAGATGGGGTAGATGGATAATGGCTACTAAGGAGGGCATTTAAGATAAGCACTGGGTGTGGTATGTAAGTGATCAGTCAGTGAATTCTACTTCAGAAACCAATATTGCACTGTATGTTAACTACCTAAAATTTAAATTAAAAAAATAATAAAAATAACATCCATGCACTAAAAAAAATACATATTAATAATCACTTCCCAGTCCCAGTTCCAGAACATTGCCTTATCAAAATCAAAATAAAGCAATGATTTGACTGCATCATCGAATCTTATACATATAACATGACACAGGACTTTATAGTTCAGGTGTTTTCAACAAGTCAACTGCTATGGGTCACATTTTTTTTTAAGACTACATTTTTCCTGTTTGCTCCTAAGAAAATCCTTAAATTTTAGTAGCAAGGAACAAGGGCTGAACTGGGAATAAATTAGTTGCCAATCTTATCATTTGTTGAATACAAAATAGAAAGGGAAAATTGCATGGAATTGTTTAAGATTGATGGTAGAGGAATGGGAATACCTGTGTGCCAGGTATATTTTATATAGTTTCACAATAAATTAAAAGGTGGGAATTATTATCCCCATTTGGTAGAAAAAGAAACCTAATTTAAAGTTTAAATAACTCACTCAGATAACTAATCACTAGTTAGCATGTGTAATTATAGAATGGTGTGCAACATTCATATGACTTTAAAATGCAAACATGAGCTTTCCACTGTAACAAACAGCCTCCTTAGAAAAATTATAATTTGGATGTCTATTTTATTATTCCAACCAGTCTAGTTTAATAAATATATATGCGTGCTAATGTTTGATTGATACCAAAATTTAAAAATGATCTAAAAATTATCTTTATTAGAAATAGGCAAGAAATATAAAAGCATCTGAGGGGTTTTCACTTTTAAGGGGAGGGCAACAAAAATGTATATTATGCAAAGAATATGTAAAAATAAGTGAAAAGTTTATAGAGCTACAGAGAAAGACAAACTCTTTTATGAATCTCTTTAATAAATTTATCCAAGTAATGCAGTGCCCAACATAACCAAAAAAAGACAGAGTTTCAACAATAGACATACACATACAAGATACAGTGTGAATATAAAAAGCTGGGTTATAAAAGAGCATGCATTATATGATCACAATCATTATACAGATAAGGATACTGATAGAGAAATACCATATTTAATCAATTCTAAAATGTCTATTTTGCTGGTGTTTCCATGTTTGTTCTCAGATCCATTTCTCATCCATCTCTTGCTCTGTCGGCCCTGCAAACACTATTCTCTAGGCTTCTCGCCGGCTGACTTCCTTAGTTTCAACTAATGGAAGGTACGTGTGAGCATCTGGGGGAGGCAAAGGGAAGAGGCAATGCATCTCTCTTCTCTCCCTGTTGTAGAAGGCATCCTCAGCTAGACATCTCCTCTATGGCTCTAGCTCCAGCCAGTTCCTCTTCCAGGATTCCAGTTTTTTCCAGGCAAACCGGCTAAAGTGCTCAAATAACAACACCTCATCCCTTTAAGTGTCCACCTTAAAAGTGAGAGCAGCTTCCCACAGTGGCTAATCTCTGGTTGTCTTACCTACATCTGTTTGCCTTTTTAGCTCTCTAAAAATTCTCTAAGTAGTTCTCTATCAAATTATTTCTATCGAATTTCTTGGTATCTATTTTCTGACTAGATTCTAACTGATGCGCACATTGTTTTGTTATCCTAACATCTCTGAAATTGGAGTGGATCTTATCATTTTTGTTGATGAGATAGCAAAACTGACTTATCTGCGATTGCCTGTATGTGCATCAAAACTTACAGAATGAGTGTCAGTAGCTTAAAAGAAGAGCTCAGAGAAGACAATAGAACATTCTTTTTTTTTTTTAATTTTTAAAAAGATTTTATTTAGAGATAGGGAGAGCATGTGAGTGGAGGAAGGGGCAGAGGAAGAGGGAGAGAAACTCTCAAGCAGACTCCCTGCTGAGTGTGGAGCCCAATACGGGCCTCAATCCCACCAACCTGAGATTATGACCTGAGCCAAAAGCAAGAGTCAGAAGCTTAACCGACTAAGCCACTCAGGTGCCCCAGAACGCTCTTTTAAGAAACACTGCATCATCTATGCCCTTATAGTCCAGCAGATATTATGGGTAAAAGCAGGTACTTGGACCACTCTGAGACAAACAATGATTCAACAGAATTTGTATTTCATGTAAAGACAATTTAGGAGTATCTTAACCAATTTGTTTTGCTCATATTTTCTTCCTTCTGTATGTACAACTGCGATTTGTGACTAGAGATATTTGCTAAATTGCCAAAAAAGACCTTTCAGTACATAAAGGTAAAAGTAATATGTCATAGACAAGCATTTTACTATAGTTTGAATTGGCAGCATATTTATTTTCTCTTTTAGTGGTTCATAACATAATGGAACATCTTATAATTGATGGTATCTTACATTGGATGAAATATGTACAGGCCAAGAACTAGAGGGATTATTTCCAAGTTCAGCATAGGGATTTATACTTAGTTTCCTTATAACTTTACTTCCTTAATACTTTCTGACTAAGTTATTATGTTAAAGTATTGTAAAAGTATTTTTTACAATAACAAAAATCTATTTTTTACAGTAAGGATATATGTCAAAGTTTGTATTAAAGCTGTATTCTGGACTCCTTGCTTATGTGCCAGAGTCTGCATTCAAACTTGGTTTCCTAATATTTCTCTGTTACTATCTTGGGTTAACTGACACTATAGGGCTTAAATCATCTGGTGATTCCTTTTTCATTAAAGGACCAATGATTATTGGCATTTCCTTTTAATAATATGTTTGGGATGATCTCTTATTTAAAAGGTAGGCTATATTTAAATTTGAATATTATCTAATAAATTGATCCTGGCAAAGGGATGGACCTAAAATCTAGAGTGTTAAGGTAATGTTGAGGTAATTCTCAAAAACACAAAGGTGTTCATAATGCAGAAGAATACATTCTAGGACAACAAATTCTGGATGAGAAGTGAGGATCACAGGCTGAGATTTTCCTAATAATATCTGTTTGTCAGGATGATGAGCTAATACAGGAATGTGCACGTATAGAGTAATCACAAAATTCCAGGCACTATTTGAAGTACTTTACATATAGTTACTCATTTTATCTAACAGCCCAGCAAAAGAGAGACTAGTACAAGAAGCTAGAATTACTTGGAGAAAGAAGGACAATAAAAATACTTAATAGCAGAATGTAAACCTTTACAGTTTTTGTAGAGATTGTCCCTAATTTTAGAGCCTGCCATGTATCCTGGACACTATGAACTAAATTAAGATCACCAAAATTATGAAAAACAGAATATAACCTTTTTTTCTTTTAAATTTCCTAGATCACAGTTACTGAAAGGGTACATTCCCACTCTATGAGTGACAATCATAAAATGAAAGAATCTTTGTCATCATTTATTTAAAAAAATCATTACATAAAGGAAAAGCTTTGTTCCAGTGTAGATGAAAATAGCCATGGTACCTAACTATTGCTGCATAACAAATTACTGCAAAATTTAGTGGCTTAAGACAAGAAACGTCATAAGGTCACACAGTTTCTGAGGGTCAGAAATCCAGAAGTAGCTTAGCCATGTGTCTCTGGCTCAGTGTATCTCATGAGGTTGCAGCCAAGTCATTGGCTGGTCTACATCTCTATGAATGAAACTGGAGAATCTGTTTCCAAGCCCACTCACATGGCTATTAGTAAGAGGTTTCAGTTCCTTACCATGTGGGCCTCTACAGGGCTTCCCCCAGATGGAGTGATCTGAGAGAGAGAGCAAAAGAGAGTGAGAGAGGGAGAAAGTTGGAAACTATAATCTTTTATTACTTAAACTCAGAAGTGACTACCATTCCTTCTGCAATATCTGATTCACCAAACAGACCAACTCTACTATAATTCACGATGCTGTGATTACCAGGAGGCATTAGGGGCCATCTTTAAGGCTGGCTACACAAAGCCCTTGACTTGGAATCTAAAGATTTGGGTTAATAAAATCATTTGGGTAGTAGGGGAGGATGAAACCTCTTCTCTTACCTTCCCCCAAATTTCTATTAGAAAAGACGACACTTGCCCTTCCCTTAGAGGTACTGGATATACTCCCGATTTTGTCTAATCCTTGGGAGACATAGTGTATTTGAGAAATGATGCACTCAATGCTCCCCTAAAATCCTGAATACCCCTGCTTTTGTGCATTCTCTAGTTAAAGCAATGAATTTACTAGAAAAGCCTATTGTTAATCAGAAGGTGAAGCAGTTTTCTTAATGGGAGGAACTGAACAGAATAGCAGAGCAATTGCACCTTTGAGATCCTACATTCTTCATTCTCATCAAAGTTCCCATTTATCCTTCTGGGATCCACAATATAGTTTAGCTCTTTGAGAACTTATGAATTCCTCTTTGATGTTTTCCTGAAAAGTTTTCTATATGCTTCAAGACAGAACACCGAATTAAGTTAGCCCCAAGGTGAACCTACACTCTAGGCTAAGAGTCTGTTCTTTATTCAATCTTAATTAGGCTAGTAGAAGTGATGTAGTCTAGAATGACAATAAGGTGTGTGGCTTACTATTGTATAGAGAAGGTTTTACAAAGTGTAACCTTGCTTTAAGCTTGCCTCTTTAAACAGGATTTTTTAATAAGACACACATTTTTCAATGTATTATTAGGTACACCAATGTATACAGTTTTAGAATAGACTCACAATCAAGGGGAATTGAACAAGCAACAAGTATTTTTGTGCTAAGCTTTACTGCTCAAAGTGACTACTTACATGGAACAAATGTAGTTCAAACATCAGCCTGTCTTTTCTTCATTACTTTAAGAGAGAGGCTCTTTTTTTCCCTTATTGATTTTTCTCTGCTCATTACGGATCATTTCATCTCTCTTTGATTTGTTTCTCTTATAGATTTGGTACTTCTTGTAGGTGCTTCACTTCTCACTAATGGCAATTGCTGGCAATTGACCAAATATGACATGACTACTGAATTGAAACTTTTTACATCATTATAGCTCAATACTGGTAAATGCAGTTTTATATGCTCCAAATTAGCTTTTCTAATAGTATTAAAAATGTAGAGGTTACCAAGGACAAAATCATAATAAAAATGTCCAACAATAAAATCAGAGTTTAGATCTCTCCTGATACACTATAAGGTAAAATCATTTTGCTTATCTAGAATTAAGTAAGGAAGAAGATTCCACAAACATCCCTGTACTTAGTGAATAACTATGTTCAATCACTGGGATTTGTTTTCAACTTGGTAACAGAACTGCAAAAATTAAATTCATACTATATGGTAACTATTTGGCCATTGAATAAATAAACCAAAGAAAACATTGATTTTTTTTTTCTTTTTTAGATGTTGCATTTGACAAACTTAGTAATTGTCAGTAATTGCTAACTTAGTCCATCTTGTCAGTATGGAGTGGCAGAAAACAGATTACATCTACTGTTTCCTAACCTGTTTCTATGGCTTATCAGAGTTACTGACTCTTCATTTTTTCCCCAAAGTTTGCATTGGCAATGTAACATTCTACAGAATATGTGCCTGTAGCAGAAAATGGAAATACATTCCCTTGTGAAATGTGCATATTTTGGAAACATGGATAGTCAGATATAAGAGGGATGAGGCATAAGAGATGGTAAGAGGGAAGAAGCTAAAACAAAATCTAAAAAATCAGAGTATCGTGTGATTTTTGCCATACTTACGAGGGCCCTAGAAATGATATATACATCTTATAACAGGACACACTAATAGAAACTGTAGAAAATATAAGATACAGAGCTGTGTACTGAGATTTGAATTCTTATTTGAATACAGACCTTTTTTTTCTTTTTTCTGCTTCAGCATATAAGTATATGATCATTTATACGAATGATGTAAGTCAACACCTTCTTAATGACTTCTTTTCCCATTCTCCTCACTGGTTTTGCTGTACTTTACTACTCACCCTGAATCCCTAGCCTGCAAACATGTTCAGTCCTTTCTACTCCTTCCAGAAAATGGACAAAATATCAATGTTTTTCAGCTTCCACTTCTTTCTCTTTTTTTGACATAGACTCTCAAGAGTAAGCTACACCCACTTTCTTCACTCTTCTGCCTCTCAGCGAGTCCTGAATTCACTGCACTGTATTTTCTTCCTCTACCACTCCACTGAAACTACCTGAAATTGACTCCTGGATTGTGAAATAGACTTCACTTTTCACCTGCCTTGATTTCTTTGTGATATCTGTCTTCCTAGATATTCTCTTAATACTTAAAATTATTTATCTGGTGGCTTAGCATTAGTTTTTCATCTGCTTTCTTTGTTCCTGTTACGGTTTTATACAGTCCCTTCCATGATATCCACTATATAAAACTATTTCTCCAGTACTAAACTTTCTCCTGAATGCAAGGCTCATTTTAGTTGACCTATTAAACTCTGAACATCTATATAGTTTTCCAACAGAAATCTCAAGTATATTATGTACAAAAATAGTAATATTAATCATTATCATATTAATGTTATGATAGAAATAGTAATATATTTCATATACAATATCTGTTTTAATTTCTATAATAAGCCCTTCAAAGGTATTACTCTACGTGTTTTATCATGAACGAAACTAAGAAAGATTAAGTAATGTGTACAGTGTCAAAAACCAGTAAGAGCAAGTGCAGTGATTTGAAATTCACTATTCCATTTGAATTTGACTGCTAAATTCTACTGCTTCTCAAAATAAATTTTATATAGAATGAAACCTGCTTTTCTGTCTTGTTTAAAGCTCAGTTAATGGCTGCAGCATCCAACAATAATTCATACCTGAAATCTAAGAGATAATTCTGACCACAGTAATACCCACATACAATTTATATATGAATTTTGATAAGCTGGCATCAAAAATGTCTTTATATAAATTCTCTTTTTCTTCCCTACCCTTGTTCAGCCTTTTCTCTCAGTTCTAAGTCATTTTCCACTCATTACCTGAGTTATTCTTAAACTTAAGATTTTCATATCATTCCCTTGAACAAAAGCTTTCAGTTATTCTAATTGCATATAGGATAAAATTCATACCCCCAATCCTCTCATTCGTATACCCATTATCACTGCTAGTTAGATCCCTCGCCACTCACTCTGTGCCCTTTTGGATTTAGATTCACTCCATCGTTGTTTGGTGTGTGAACATGCCAGCCATGTCACATCTTCTCTTATTCTTTTGCTAAGTTCTTCCTTCTGTCCTTATTTTCTTCCCTGACACCAGTTCATCTCTATTCATTACTGATATATTTGGATTTGAATCAGTTGGCTATATATGTATCTTCTAAAATAAACTGACAAGTTTTCAGGGCAAGAGTCAGCTATTCATTTTCACAGATCCCATCTTTTTCCCCTAGAGACTCCATCATCTAGAATTTCTTGGACATAAAAGCTCAGACTGAAATCGTTCTTTCACAGCGACAGTGGGATAATAAGAGAAAGTTTCAACATTCATATATGAAGTCTTGAGATCCTAGGAAGAGTATAAAAGTGAGAATAATCCTAACAACTTTTTAATAAACTACAATGTGACAATGATATATGCAGAAATCTCACGATTACATAGAAACATTTCAGAACAGTTATAACATGGAATTGATCTTTATCCATTTTTGAAATAGAAAAATAGAAAAACAGATTATACCTAAAGGAGATCAGAAAAACATCACATTTCTTAAAATCTACAGCTGTATTTTTTTTTTTTTTTTGAGAGAGAGAGAACATGATCAGGGGGAGGGTCAAAGGGAGAGGGAGAGAGAGAATCCTAAGCAGGCTCCATGCTCAGTGCAGAGCCCAGTGTGGGGCTCAAGCTCAGGACACTGAGATCATGACCTGAGCCAAAATCAAGAGTTTGACACTTAACCAACTAAGCCACCCACGCACCCCACTATAAATGTTAAAATTAAGGACACCCCTACAAAAATACAAACTTGACACAAACACATTCCAACCATGCAAGGGAAAAATGGAATGAATAAAAGTCATATTTTAGCAAAATTCATGAAAATAAAAAGAACCCATAAGGAACCTAATAACATAGAATGTAAAATCAACCAAGAAAAATAAGATAAATAAGAACTTATTATAGTAAGTGTAAATTAAGATCAAAACCCCTTCCCATATTATTAAAGAAAAAAGGAAAGTAAAATGCAACTATAGGTAGTTTACGCTAGAAAAACTAAAACTAAGCAAATAAATAATACATAGACAAAAATATATGATAAAGGCAAATAAAAATATTTTAAGATGGCAATTTTATTTTATTTTATTATTTTATTTTTTTTAAAGGTTTTATTTATTTGACAGAGAGAAAGGCAGCCAGAGAGGGAACACAAGCAGGGGGAGTGGGAGAGGGAGAAGCAGGCTTCCCGAGGAGCAGGGAGCCCGATGCGGGGCTCGATCCCAGGACTCTGAGACCATGACCTGAGCCGAAGGCAGACGCTTAACGACTGAGCCACCCAGGCGCCCCTAAGATGGCAATTTTATATTAAATGACAGTACTCAGGAAAAATGTCTTATATTGTATTAATGGGACAAATGTAAATCTTTTGTAATGAGAAAAGCCATAAAATTATAAGCATTTATAAACACTCATTCCTTTAATGTAGAAGCAAAATATATAAAGCAAGAGTATTAGAAACAAAGATTGTCACCTTCCTCCTTTCCAAAACAGGTTAATGTTAGGAGACAATAAGTTATTTACTCCAGAGTTGAATAGCTTGAGGAGTCAGAGAAATAATACAAGAGATTTGAATATCATCCTCAATATTCCTAGACTTTTATACCATAACCTGTATGATCTTTTTAAATTTACAAATATTACTTATAAAATCAGTTATGTTTTTTCCACAAAGAAAATCTCAGTAAAATTTCCAAATAGTTACTATAAAGGCAGCATTTCCTAACTTTAGTGCAATCACATCTATTTTTAAAATTAATATAAAATAGGAAATTAAAAAAAAATCAATCTTCTAAGTAATTTTTCCTAAAAGGGGAAACTAAATTTTAAAAAGTCTGTTTGAAATTAATACTGATGAAAACATTACATACATGGAATACCTATAGGATTCAGCCAAAGCTGTACACAGTAAAAAATATGGATCTTAACTTTTATTATTAGAAAGAAGATATGGAAAGCGAATTGTGCACTTAAGGTAGATAAAAGGTAGTAAAATATATCAAATAAATTTAGATAGAAATTAAAGTGGATTTTTTTTTCAATTAACATCTTTTGGTTTTGGTTTTATGTAAATTCAAGTTAGTTAACATATAGTATATTATTAATTTTGGGGTAGAATTTAGCTTCATTAGTTGCATATAATACCAAGTGCTCATTATATCAAGTACCCTCCTTACTGCGCATCACCCCATCATCTCATCTGCCCCACCCACCTCCCTCCAGCAACCCTTAGTTTGTTCTCTATAGTTAAGAGTCTCTTAATGGTTTGTCTCCATCTCTATTTTTATCCTATTTTATTTTTCCTTCCCTTCTTCAAAGTAAAACCCTCAAAAAAGTTAGTATGTAGTCCCAGTTGTCTATTTTCATTTTTGTTGCCTGTCCTTTTGATGTCATATCCATGAAACCACTGCCAAGACCAATGTCATGAAGCTTTTCCCTTCTGTTTTCTTCTAGGAGTTTTTACAATTTCATGTTTTATATTTAAGTATTTAATCTATTTTGAGTTGATTTTTGTGGTATTGTGTAAAAAAGCATCCAATTTCATCCTTTTACATGTGGATATTCAGTTTTTCCAGCACCATTTGTTGAAGAGACTACCCTTCTTTCCGTGTGTATTTTTGACACTCCTGTCAAAGGTCAAGTGACAATATATGTGTGGATTTATTTCTAGGTTCTTTATTCTGTTGTATTAGTCTGTATGTCTGTCTTTATGTCAGTACTATACTGTTTTGATTAGTGTAACAATATATTTTGAAATCAGGAAATATGATGCTTCTATCTTTGTTCTTTTTCAAGATCAATTTAGCTATTTGAGATCTTTTGTGGTTCCATATGAAATGTAGAACTATTTTTTTTCTAATTCTGCAAAAAATTGCTTTGAGATTTTAATTATATTGAACTTAAAAACTTCTGCAAAGTAAATAATCAAGATTGAAAAATATTTTTTGGGGAAAAATATTTTAAAATTATATATTTGATAAGGGGTTAATCTCCAAAATATATAAACTCCTACAATTCAGTAACCAAAAAGTAATAACCTGAATAAAAAATGGGCTAAAGATTTGAAGAGACATTTTTTTCAAAGAAGATATACAAATGACCAAAAGGTTCATTTTCATTAATAATCAAAGAAATGCAAATCAAAACCACACTGAGATATCACCTTACACTTGTTAAAATAGCTATTACAAAAAAAAAAAAAAAAAGACAAATGTTGGTGAGGATGTGGAGAACTTGGAAGCCTTATACACTGTTGGTAGGAATGCAAAATGGTGCAGCTACTATGGAAAACAGTAGGAGGTTCTTTGAAAATTAAAAAAAAAAATAGATCTACCATATGATCTAGCAATATCACTTCTGAATACATATCCAAAAAATTGAAGTCAGGATCTTAAAGAGATATTAGCACTCCTACGTTGCAGCACTACTCACAATAGCAAAGATGGGGAAACCATAAATGTTCATGGATGGGTGAATAACTTTAAAAAAATGTGGTATTTGCATGCAATGGAATACTATTTTGCCTTAAAAAAAGACACTACTGTAATCTGTGACAACACAGATGAACCTGGAGGACATAAAGCTAAGTGAAATAAGCCAGACACAGAAAGATAAATACTGCATGATTCTACTTAGATGAGCTATCTAAAACAGTCAGATGCATAAAATCAAATACTAGAGTGGTGGTTACCAGGAGCTCGGGGGGATTAGGAAATATGGAACAATTAGTCAAAAGGTATAAAGTTTCAGTTAAGTAAGATGAATAAGCTCTAGAGGTCTGCTGTATATTCAACGATAATTTATGTACGCTTAAAATTTGTTAAGATTTATCATCTTATATCATGTTAAGTATTCTTATCACATTAAAAAAAAGTTAGCATGATTAGTAAGACTAAGAGTTGGAATTTTGAAATGACCAACAGAACAAACTTCTAGAGAGCCTGATAAAAAAAGTCAAAGAGAGAAATAAAAAATAAACATTATCAGTTAGAATACAAATATGACAGATAAAAATAAAATTAAAAATTATAATGGAACAAAAGGATATTGTTAAATTTAGTAATATTTTTATAAGAAATATATGGTAGCAGAAGCTATCAGAGCTGATCGAAAAATGTAAGAAACCTAATAAACCAAATTCTATAAAATAAATGGAAAAGCAAGTTAATGATCTACCTTGTTTCTTATTCTATGCTATTTAAAATATTTAAGAGCACAGATTTTTTAAAAATTTGCTTTCCAATTTATTTTAGAAATCTAATTATACCCTGACACCTAACACTGATGAACAGAAAATCATACTCATTTCATTTATAAAGGTGCAATGGATTTGTACTTTACAAGAGAATTAGGTCCCGAAACCTAAGGTGAAAATCTGTTTAATATTTTAAAGTACTCCCTAAAAGTCCCTTAAAATACTCATAATAACATAATATGTTGTTCTGTGTTTCTAAAACAAGTCAATACTGATGTAGGAAAGATGTTATTAGGGTTCGAAGCCGAAGGCCAAGAAAGAATGGTGCAAAAAGGTAGTTTTATTAAAGCACCAGGACAGACCTGTGGGCAGAAAGAGCTGCACCAGGGTCATGAGGAGTGGCCCATTATATACTTTCAAGTTGGGAGGTGGTTAGGGATAGCGTATAAGTCTCTAAGGAATTTTGGAAGCAAGGTTTCCAGGACCTTGAGCGGGCTAGCTATTGTTGGGAAAAGGTCATTTACTACCATCTAATAAAACCTTAGTCATGAGACCCTTCAGATGTATACCAGTGGGCCATATGCTTGGGGGATGATTGCCAACACGTATCTTATGTATCTTAGAGGATTTAGAGACAAAGGAAGTTTCCAAAGGAATTCTTATATGTTAAAGTAGACTTACAGGATCCTGGTGGAGGGGGAGTTCAGGCTAGGATTGCCTTTTGCTGTTAGCAAAGTATTAACACTGAGGCAGGTGAGTCCCTAGAGGAAGGTCACTCTGCCTGTTTCAAGGACTTGTCAGTGGGCTGTAGGGAGTAAGGACATTTAATAATTTTTCTTCTGCCTTTGTTTCCCACATCAAATACTACCTTGTATATACACCAGATTACAACAGATTAAATATTCACTTTGCATTTAGGAACCCCATTAGTTTAAACATACATACATTTAAACATAGAATAAAAAGTCATCTTAGAAGTCTTCCAACAATGAGAGGCAAACAGGAATGGAGTTTATATGAATAGAGAGATTCCTGTCTCCCTATATCATCCTATTTCAGAGGATGTATGCATTGGGTCAAAGGGCAGAAAGAAGTGCCCCTACTAGTTAAGATTTACTATCTAGCAATTTTGCATTTGAAGGAAACTTACTTATCATGATAAAACTATATCCAGAGGGGTGCCTGGGTGGCTCAGTTGGTTAGGCTTCTGCCTTCTCCTTTGGCTCAGGTTGTGATCCCAGGGTCCTGATATCTAGCCCCAAGTTAGGCTCCCTGCTCAGCTCAGCAGGAAGCCTGCTTCTCTCTCTACCACTTCCCCTGCTTGTGCTCTTACTCTCTCTCTCTGTCAAATAAATAAATAAAATCTTAAAAAAAAAAAAAAAAAAAAAACTATATCCAGAAAACAAATGCACATTCTGTGCATTTACGAGGAAAACACAAGAACCAATACCATTTAAGTGAGATGGGGGGGAGGATAAGGATGTCCACTAACATCACTAAAATTCCAGAATTTAACATTGTATTAGAGGTCATAATTGGAGCAATATATCAACTGAAATAAATGTTTAAACTTTAAAAATAATGAGGCAATTTTTCATTATTTCCAAGAATATAATACTTAATGAGAAAAATAAAATTATACTAAGAAAAAAACACTATTAGATGTTCTAGGAGAGTTTAGTGAAGTTCCAGGCAAATACTGATATATCTTTCATATACTAAATCTTTTTGAAAGTGAAAAAATAATTCAAATTTACAATAATAGTGAAAACTATAAAACACATAGGCATAAACCAAACAAGAAATGTGTAAACCTATAAAATAAACTGCAAATCTTTGCTTAAATATATAAAAGTTAAGGGAAATATATACTATACTTTTAGATGAAAAGATTCCATATCATAAAAACAAAATGATTCAACAGTAAATGCCAAACTCAATAAAATTCTCAGAGGGATTTTTGGGGGAGGGAACAACAAATTTATTTGACAGCTTATCTGAATGAGTAAATGTTCAAGAATACCCAGTAGATTTCTGAAAAAGAAGAAAATTAAAATAAAGCTGAAATAATTTTTAAATGTGGTATTGATACAATAATGGACAAAGAGGTCAAAAGAAGCAAGTGAGGAGTTAAGAAAAAAACACAAACATATAAGGGAAATTTGTATATGAAAAGGAGAAAAATTTCACTTCGACAGGGAATAAATAATAGGGGGATAATTCTAGTCTTATGCCATAATGAAAATTAAACTATAAATGACTGGGCATTTTAAAATATTCTGTAAAACAGATAGTATTAGAAAAAAATATTTTGTAATGTGCCTAAGACTTTTCTAACCATGATATGAACAAGATGCTGTAGAAGATAGATTTGACATTAAAATTGTAAACTTCTGTATATTACCAGAACTATAAACAAAACTAAAAGAAGTGACACAAGGAACAAATATTTTCAACATATATGAAAGAGTTTATATCCATGATACATAAAGAGATCCCACAAGTCATAGTGGAACAGGCTGTTTAGAAATCTAGAACCAATTTTCACACAAAGTGCAAAGATGAAAGTACAAGAATGCTTACACTGCAGTGCTTCTAATGAGAACATATTAGAAACCCTCCACATGTTCATCAGAGAATTTACATATATTTATCATAGTGAGAGTGTTTTAAAGCATAAGTTTTGTGAAAAATCAGCTTGTTTCATATCCTTTCCAAAACTTTGTAAATGTCAATCTCTTTAAGCTTAGCTATTTTGGTGGCTATATAGGGTTACCCCATTATTATTTCAACATGCATATCTTTTATAACTATGGGGGTGAGGTCTTTTTCATATGCCTATTGGTCATATTGGATACTTTCTTTTGTCAAGAGCCTATTCAAGTTTTGCTCATTTTTCTGGGTTATCTTTTCCTTATAGATTTATAGGATCTCTCTCTATATATATTTAGATAGGAATTCCTTAATGAATGTATTGAAATATTTTCTTTCAGAGTAAAACTTGCTTTTTCACTCTCTCAGTGGTATCTTTTCATAACAGAAGTTCTTAGATGTAATGAGCACCAACATCAACAGAAATGAGCACATATCCACAGAGCGACATGTACAAAAACGGTCCTACTGGTTTTATTCATAATAGTCAAATTTAGAAACCATTCAAATGTTCATCAGCGAGAGAATGAATTAAATTATAAACAATAAAATGGTGCATCAATAAAAAAAATTACAGCTACCTGCAACAACACAGCTCAATCTCACAACCATGGTTAAAACAACATCTACTCTAGCAGCGCAGATATAGATCTATACTCCAGGACAGTGATAGATTAAACAAAGACAGAAAAAATGCATACCATCTAATCTCATTTATGTGAAATTCAACAATAGGCAAAATTAATCAGTGGTAAGAGAAGCCAGAACAGTGTTTACCAGTGGTTCTCAACTAGGAGTGTTTGTGTCCCCGAGGGGGACATGTGACAATGTCTAGTGGTTGTCACTGCAGGGGGAAGGGGTGCTACTGCCACCTAGGATTAAAGGGCAGGGATGCTGCCTATTTAGATACTGTCTTTCATTTTCTTATTTTTTCTGCCTTGGACAGATACCTAAGAAGCAAGGGTGAATAACTAATTTAATCCATTAATGTCTACAAAGCAAGCATCAAAATTGGGAATGCAAAGAAGGAAGGAAGAAAGGAAAACTCTAAAACAAGGCAGAACTAAAACTCTCATTTCATAATATTAAAAGGGAATATAGGCATTGATAAGAAGAGAGAATAGAATGAGGCAAGAGTCCACTTTTTTTATACTTAGTATTTCTACTTCATTCTTCCTAATAATTTTTTGTTTCTCCTTTATGCTACCAATATTATCTGTTTCCTAAGGATATTTATTACACTTAAATTATTGAAATAGTTTCTTTATTAATTCTGGTTTGTTTAGGCTGCAGTGTTAACTTTTATAGATGTGTTCTTCAGATTTCTGGTTAATTTTTTCCCGTAAACTGTGAGAGTTGGAGAAAATTCTAGGGATGAATTAACTTGGGCCAGTCTAGATCCTTTGAATGATATGGAACGCCCAAGGCAGAGGGTGCCTGCGGTATCTCCGCATTCAAGCCCCTCCGTTTGCGATCCCATCAAAATGTGCCCTAATGGTTAGCAAATATCGTTATAGCTCTTACAGGGCACTATTCTTCCAGGAGATCACTATATAAATGCAGTGGTTCTTAAAATGGACTGTACTTTATAATAACCTTGGATGCTTTACAAAATATGCTTTAGTCCCAGTCCCAGAGAATCTCATTTACTTGGTTTTTTTGGCCCTGACATCAGAATTTTTTTAAGTTCCCTACATGATTCTAATGTATAGACAAGATTGAAACTAATTTTACAATCAGAAGATTCAATTTACATAAAATAACTCATCTTATCAATCTGTTTTAATCTTTTCCTAGTAGCCTACTGTAGTGGTTCTTAAACTATAGCATACTTCCAGATCATGTAGTGGGCTTGTAAAATTACAGATTGCTCGGATCAACCCAAAGTTCCTGATTCAATAGCTTAAACTGTCACCTGAGAACCTTCATTTCTAACAAGTCTCCAGGTGATGCTGATGCTATGGACTCCACTCTCTAAGAGAACAACTGTCCTATCGTTGAATATTTATACTTACCCCTAACTTATAAAAATTTTATAAATTAATATGTTGCTGATAATTACTTTATCACTTTCTAAATAAAATTATTTAAGACAGTAAATACAGCATGAACATTAAGTAAAAATAATTTTAAGTTTATTGAATTAAATTTTTTGTTTAAGAAAATGGCTTGAAACTTTAGGGCACTTATGGAATTAAGTAGAAAAATCCTAGAATGCTGAGAAACTCACATTGGAATTTACTGTTCTGACCTGAAAATTTGGAAACTATAAATAAAATTAATTTATTAACCTTTGTAGTGATCTTAAAGTTTTTCTATATTTTCTTAATTTTCTTAGTACTTGAAAATATACACATGGACACATCATTTCCTCATAAACCACAATGAAAGATAATTTTAAACATGATATAATAATCTTAAGCTATTGGATTTTGATTTATTGTCTGATTAAATAAATCAAACAAAATAATCACTTTGGAGAATGTTTTGTGAGGAGTATGCATGAAACAACATATACTGAGAGTTTATTAAATGATCTTAAAGATGTAGGATAATTGTTATTTGTCCTGTTACATCATAACTCTCTAATAATGTTAAGCCATAAATTGACTTATGCAGTTGGTTAAGTTCAGATCATATAATATAGACTTGTGTGATGTCCTTTAGCACTGCATATTGGTTTTCAGAGCTAAAAGCTAAAAAAATGCTAATGAATATTAAATATTCTAGATGTGACTACTGTGACCTCACCTAATGATTTACTTATGTTTTTTTAAGCTTTGTAAAACAGAAGCTTCAAAGCTACAACCTATAAAACTTCACTTTCCAAAGGGAATTCTGACTTAAGTCAGCCTTACATGGAAGCCTAGCTTGTAAGTACATGCATGACATTATGCTGCTGACAATCCTGTCTTTCAAGGAGGCTGTCCAAAAATGATAATGAAGACTACAGAGCTAACACAACCATTTTACTGAATCTAAACTTAGTGGGCTAGAAACTTGAAATGTTTTTATTTTTTTCTGTTCTTTGCCTTCAACTAGCCTCTATCAAGTCTCTTTTTCTCCCACTTTTCTCCTTAAGAACATCTTTGAGTCCCTAGTAGGACAAAAGGGATATCGTCCTTTAAATAAACTGCAAGGAGTATTTTGGTCTCCATGTGTCCCCAGGTTTTGTTAGAACACAGAGTATTTAAGCCTCCTTGTCCCCAGTTTTTGTTCCTATTTACCAATTTCCAGGTACAGGAAAGACCTATTCACCACCCTGTTATATCAGTTTTGGAAAATCAAGAATGTCAATCTCAGAGCATGAAATTCCAATGCAATTCTTTCTTTCATTCATTCTTTCTTTCTTTCTTACTGCAAATCTATCTTTTAGATTCAATTAAATATTTTTCTGAAATACACCTGTTTGGAGTTCAAAGTCAGCTGCTCCTAAATATATGAGTTGATCATCTTGCACAGTTTAAAATATTATTTAGAAAAATACAAAATAAAATATTATTTAGATCTATTAGATTGGAAGCATTACAGAACTGTATAATTAGGGTGTTTGAATCTCCCATACCACCATCACAGAGTTATCAAGATTCTCTACCCTATAAGTAAAAAAGAAAAAAATAGGGGAAAAAAAGAACTTTATCTTAATTAGATGTTTTCACCAAATCTATGCTCTTCTGTAGAGCCATCTCAATGGTAGAAACTTAATAGTATGTTTGACTTTAAACACCACATAATGAACTTTCAGAAGAGGTGTGGATGACCTCAGAACATTAACATAGGACACAGATAGTGTATGCTCCTATTTACAATATGAAGAGTTAAAATGATAAAAGTTGAGCAAGAGATGTAAGTTGACTAAAGGCAATTAGGGAAAATACACTAGAGGAAAAATGTTTTAAATTAGATTCCGAGGGAGGAAGAAGCCCAGGGAAAAAAATTAAAGATGGTGTATTCTCCTTGGAGAGTATGCAAAGGGGAAGAGTACATCAGGATTGACACAATAAATATTGAAGTGAGAGGAAGGTCTAGACTAAAATCTCTTATTCTCTCAGGTTGGCCATTAACAATTCATTTCCCTCCCTGGTGTCTCCTCCCAGGTTTCAGTGGTGTTATTTCTAAAATCAAATTCTTCCTTTTCCTGAACATGTTGGAGGATGGAGGTTTGGGAGAATGAGTACTTTGAGTATGACAGATTCATGAATGCAAAGACGAAGTGGGGTTGCTTGGGGCTCAATGGTTTTTCCCAAGCTTTTGAGACCCAAGAAGACTAATGTCCCAATGTCTGCTCTAGAATTTCTCTCCTCGTTAGCATGAAAAGGATTTTTTAGCTTATCAGAGAAACAGGAAACGTGTGCACACTATGTATATTTCTTAAACTAATATATCTGCTTATCCCTTAATAACTCAGCTTTTAAATGAATATTTAAAGATGCAAATCAGTTAATAATATACTTTTTCACCATTTCTTATATCCTTTTGTGATAAGCAATTTTCTTCATAGGCATTCTGATTTCAACAGAGTGGTCTAAAATCTAATTCTGAAATTCTCCTAATGTATCTACTAGACATACCACCTTTACTTTTAACAAAACACTACTCTCTAGTGACCAGAGAAGAATGTCTAATACCTGCTTTAATTTGAACAGGCTAAGAATCTGCAGTTTGCAGACACTTACCTCTTTGTCACTTCAAAGTATAAATCTGCAAAATTATTTTCCAGAATGAGATTAAATTTCCCAGACCTCATTACCACTCTTCAATAATACAGTATTCCTCAGAATGACTTTTCATCACTAGGTTGTACAAAGAGCTTTCAACCCAATCTGTGCTACAAAAACAAAACAAAACAAAACAAAACAAAAATCAACAAAAAGAACAAAAATCGTAGTAGTTTTCTCAGATTCAAATATTTTGAAACTCTAGCTTAACTTGAAGCTGCACTGAATCTCATAAGCATTCTTGTATGAATCTTATTTCAATTTTATCTCTCAATTTAAAACTCTTTAAGAGCAGAGAATTTTAGAAATACTAAAATCTCACTAACACTGCCCCATTTTGGTAGGAGTAGTTTTGTGTAAAATGATATAAAAAGACCCTGATTTGTCAATACATAATACAGAAGAGTTCTGCACAATTAGACACTCTTGTTTTACCTGTTTGAGGGAATTGTTTAAGGATAAATTTACGTTAGACATATGGAATTCAGATACAATCAAGTAAAATTAAGATCATGAATTCTTGCAGTAACTTATTATTTTTATAACATTGGTGATTTTCTACCCTTACCATATATAAGCTCATTTATTGTTTTTATTGTTTTTTCTTTACAAAGCCTGGCAGAGAAGTTAGATATGCCAATTTGTGTCCAATAAAAACCAGTAACGCAGTTGAGGTTAACTAGTGTAGATTCTATTACATGGAATAAGTTTTGTGTTATTTAGTCCTATGGATGAATAAATTTTAAAAATGCATTTTGCTTATTGAAGGGTAATTATTTAACTTAATATTTGTAAAATTTTAACCCAATGTTATACAACAGCATTTGTATTTCATTTGCTTGAAAATATCTTTATTTCATCATAGTTTTTGGAAGGTAATTTGACCACTATATAATTCAAAATTAATAGCTTTTTTTTTATTTTTTTAAAAGATTTTATTTATTTATTTGACAGAGAGAGAGAGAGCAAGAGAGGGAACACAAGCAGGGGAAGCAGGAGAGGGAGAAGCCAGAGAGGGAGAAGCAGTCTCCCCACTGAGCAGGGAGCCTGATGCAGCTTGATCCCAGGACCCTGAGATCATGACCTGAGCCGAAGGCAGATGCTTAACGACTGAGCCACCCAGGCGCCCCAAAATTAATAGCTTTTTTAAAAATTACTTTTAGCACCCTGAAGATGCCATTGCATTGTCTTCTGGTCTCCATTGTTTCTACCGAAATGCATGCCTCCATTTCTATCTTTTTTTCTCTTTTGGTATGTAATGCATTTTTTTTTTCTAGATCTCTTTTCAAGATTTTCTATTTTGGACGCTGATATTTGTGACTGTCTATATGACTCTGATATGCCTAAATGTGGTTTTCTTATTTACCTTGCTTACTGCTCTCTGATCTTCCTGGCACTATAAGTGAATGTTTTTCAGTTGTCATTTTTTAAAAATATTTTATTGCCTCGCTATATTCTGATTTTACTTTTGGAGCTCCAATGTATATATATTAAACTGCGTAATATTGTCCCATGAGGTCATGAGGTTCTGTTCATTTTTCTTCAATCTTTATATCTCTGTTCCAGAGACTATAACTTCTGTGTTCCAAGTCCCTCCAAACTGGAGAGGTTCAATCTCCAAACTCTGTCTCCTCTAAGAATCTTATTAGGGATTGGCTTTAAGCTTTTTAAAGTGGGTCTAGAGTGGGCCTTTCTCTGGGTGTGGCCTTTTTCACACAGCTGTTGTTTGGCCTGATTTCCATGTTGTTAGGAGGTGTTAAGGTCTATTCAGTATGTCTGGGTCAAAATTCCAAAGTCCCCAGCACTCCTTAATATCTTAATATCTCTATTCTGCTCTCACCTCTGTAGCAGTCACTCTCTTATAAGACTTGAGTAGCCATGTCTATGGTTGTCTAGCCCAGCTCTCAGTCAAGGACTTATAGGAAACCCCCATATGAATTGCATGACCTCTATAGACTCCTTTCCTTAATCTCCTGCCCCACAGATTCCAACCACTTCAACCATCCAGAACTCTCATCTCTGCCTCCTTAGATGAGAGAGAGAGACTTCCATATGCTGACTGAATTTCAGGTCACTGCACTGGAGGTGGGAAATTTTCCCTAAGCAGAGGTTCCGAGCAACTGTGCAATCACCTATTTCTTTCCTCTCAGGAACCATAGCCCATTTGTGTGGCCATTTTCTTTTAGATATTTAATTCTGACATTTGTTCATGTTCCTCCTTGTTATGCAGTGCCTACCCCAACAGCACCATCCTCTTATTCTTTTTTTTTTTTTTTTAAAGATTTTATTTATTTACTTGACAGAGAGAGACACAGCGAGAGAGGGAACACAAGCAGGGGGAGTGGGAGAGGGAGAAGCAGGCTTCCCGCAGAGCAGGGAGCCTGATGCGGGGCTCGATCCCAGGACCCTGGGATCATGACCTGAGCCGAAGGCAGACGCTTAACGACTGAGCCACCCAGGCGCCCCATCCATCCTCTTATTCTTGAACTGTTGCCCTTTAGCTGTCTATCTGACATTCCAATTCTGCTTCCATATTCTAGCTTACAGTAAATTCTCTTGGCCTCCTGGTTACATAATCACTTCATATTCTTTTTTTCTGGACTATTTAACTCTATTTCTTTTAGGATTTCAGGATATAGACAGTCCCCTGATATGAAAGTTTCTGCCCCTTAAAATGTAAGACATTCTTTCTGCCAGATATGACTATGAATGACTATGATAGTTGAACCATCCTCCTACCTTCCCTCACCCTTAATGGACAAGCAAAGGGATTTTGACACCAGGAAACACTTACTAAACCTTGTTTGCTATTAGAGTGAACTAAAAATGAAATGCCTATCAATATAAATTTCCTCTTTTTCTTTGTAACAAATAGAATTTAGCTAGAGACTAGAATACATCCAACTAAATATTAAAATTCCCAGATTCCTGCAAGCCAGAAGTGGCCATGTAACATTTCCCTCCAATGATATGCATGTCAAGGGCATCAGGTAGAATTTTGTGTAAAGAGCGGCTAAAAAAAAAAAAAAAAAAAGACACACATGGCTTCCATAGCCTTTCCACTCACCCACTCTGTTTCATGAAGTTCTGATCTTAGACTTGAGAAGAACATGACCCAGAAAGCTATGAGATCCCAGAAGAATGAGAGGTACCTGGAGTAAAAATGAACTAAATCTGTGGCCTAGAACCAAGCCTATACAGAGTCAGCTTCTATCAGTCAATCTCAGCTTTACCAAAGGTGTGAGAAATAAATGCTTATTTGCTATATGCCATTGAGATCTTTTGGTATTGGTTATGCAGCACTGATTCCAGCAAAGCTGGTTGAGACAATAAGCTAGACTCAAATATTGGAAACTTCTAATTAGGAGAAGATAGAAATGTAGGAGGAAAAGCCCACCTCTACTGCTAGACTGCCTGCATTCACTGCCCAGCTCTATTTTCATTCAGCAGATTTTCATGACTGATTATCCTGTGTCTCAGTTTCCTTAATTATAAAACAGGCATAATAATGTGGTTTTTTTTGTGAGGATTAAACAGATAATAGTTTAACATATGATAATATGAAATCTAGTACATAATAGATGCTTAATTAGTATTTATACCAAACTGAAGGATTTAGATTTTTCCCAGCAGGCCAGTGGTTTTTAACTATATTTTCACAGAAGACTGTTGTATGTCAGCTGAGGTGTTCCTTAATAAATCAGAATAATGGTGGCCTTTTCCCAGTATGCAGATTAATTTAAGTAAATTTATATAAATTCCTTGTTATAAGATTTTTTCTTCCCTATGTGTTTTTAAATCTCTATTGGTTGGCACAATTTTGTTTGCAAGCCAAATGAAAACAAGTAAATGAACATGAGGTATTATTATTAACAGAACCAATTCAGAAACACTAATTATACCTAGTATGATAATGCTTTTTAAATAGACATGTGTGGCCCAAATTGTCATTTTATATTACACAAGCAAAATACAGTATTTTCTCCCAGGATTCCTGCTCCTAGTTCCTGTGATGAAATTGAAAATATTTTTTTTCCATTATACTTTGCAAATAATAGTGTTCTTCCAAGAACACAATAATTTGTAGATGCTTTGCATGCTTAAGATCACTGTTGCTGAGGACTCAGAATCTCTGGAAAATCTACTTGGTGTTAGTTTTTTTTGTTTGTTTGTTTTTTTGTTTTTGTTTTTGTTTTTTTTTTTTTTTAGGAGAAATCTGAGCTTGAAAGCAACCTCTTCGACCTCAGCTGCAGCAACTTCTTCCTAGAAACATCACCAAAGGCAAGGGAAGCAAGGGCAAAAATGAACTATTGGGACTTCATCAAGATAAAAAGCTTTTGCACAGCAAAAGAAACAGTCAACAAAACCAAAAGACAACCGAAAGAAGGGGAGAAGATATTTGCAAATGACATATCAGATAAAGGGCTAGTATCCAAAATCTATAAAGAACTTATCAAACTCAACACCCAAAGAACAAATAATCCAATCAAGAAGTGGGCAGAAGACATGAACAGACATTTCTCCAAAGAAAACATACAGATGGCCAACAAGCACATGAAAAGACGCTCAACATCGCCCAGCATCAGGGAAATCCAAATCAAAACTTCAATGAGATACCACCTACACCAGTCAGAATGGCTAAAATTAACAAGTCAGGAAACGACAGATGTTGGCGGGGATGCAGAGAAAGGGGAACCCTCCTACACTGTTAGTGGGAATGCAAGCTGGTGCAGTTACTCTGGAAAACAGTATGGAGGTTCTTCAAAAAGTTGAAAATAGAGCTACCCTACGACCCAGCAATTGCACTACTGGGTATTTACCCCAAAGATACAAATGTAGGGATCCAAAGGGGTATGTGCACCCCAATGTTTATAGCAGCAATGTCCACAATAGCCAAACTATGGAAAGAGCCAAGATGTCCTTTGACAGATGAATGAATAAAGAAGATGTGGTATATATATACAATGGAATATTATGCAGCCATCAAAAGGAATGAAATCTTGCCATTTGCAACGACGTGGAGGGAACTGGAGGGTATTATGCTCAGCGAAATAAGTCAATCAGAGAAAGACATGTATCATATGATCTCACTGATATAAGGAAGTCTTAATCTCAGGAAAGAAACTGAGTGTTGCTGGAGTGGTGGGGGGTGGGAGGGATGGGGTGGCTGGGTGATAGACATTGGGGAGGGTATGTGCTATGGTGAGTGCTGTGAATTGTGCAAGACTGTTGAATCACAGACCTGTACCTCCAAAACAAATAATAAATTATATGTTAAAAAAAAAAAAGAAGATAGTTGGAAGGGAAAAATGAAGGGGGGGAATTGGAGGGGGAGATGAACCATGAGAGACTATAGACTCTGAGAAAACAAACTGAGGGTTCTAGAGGGGAGGGGAGTGTGGGAATGGGTTAACCTGGTGATGGGTATTAAAGAGGGCATGTATTGAATGGAGCACTGGGTGTTATACGCAAACAATGAATCATGGAACACTACTTCAAAAACTAATGATGTAATGCATGGTTATTAACATAACATAATAAAATAAAATTTAAAAAAGGAAAAAAAAAAGAAAGTTTACCCTCACAGTAATATATAAAGTTTAATTGAAGGTAGAAAGGGCTGGGACCCAAGCAGGCTACAGGACAACCCTAGTAAGATAAAAAAATGATTCCTTGTCAGAAGCACAGGAGAAAATCGTTAATTAATGAAAAAGATGTTAGGACTAAGTGGATAATTTGACAACATCTGGAGGCAGGTGGCAAGGGAAAGGAAATAAATCTTTAAACTTTAGTGCAAATGAAAATCACTCTGAGACCTTAATAAAAACGTGTAGATAGTCTTTGTCCCCATTCCCAAGAATTCTAGCTCAGGATTTCTGGAATAGTGACCTAGAACCTACAGTTTAAACATATTCCATTTCTGATTCTGATTCAGGTGGCTGAGAGTCACATTTGGAGAAAAATTAAAACATAATATACTCTAATCATTTGGAAGCATTAGTTTGACTTTGCTACTTCAATTATTTAGCACTTTGTATGTCCCAGTTACTGGCAAGGATTGATGCAGATGGTAAACCGATGGTGAAGGATGACTCCAAGATTTCACGCTTAAGCATATGAGAGAAGAATAATGCCATCAATGAAGATGAAGTACACGCTGGTAAAATGACATATGGTAAGGAAGGAAGGATGATGCATTTGTTTTGTTTTGTTTTTTAATTTGTTGTATATTGGACTTTTTGAAAGGTGGAAGGGAGCATTAAATACCAACCCTCTTCCATATATGGCTCTGAAGAAAGTTGTGAATAGGGAGATAGAAAATCCAAACAGCCATTTTATTACTGATGAAGGCCAGGTTGGAAGCTAAAATTATGGTGTGTCACTAATGCTCTTCGCACTGCAACCCAGCATTAAGATGCCTAGTCCCTGCAATCTTACCAGGCAGGAGCAATTGCATTACTCTGTTACTTCAAGCTAAAGCATAAAGTAGCTAAAAGATATTATCCCATCCATGCTAACTAAAATAGCCCTTTACCAAAGTTTTACTATAGACCTTGTACTTGTCATTTATAACACACACTTCAGAGTTCAGAATGAGTACAATTACTTTTTGTGCTGTCTCTATTTGAACTTAAGTGCTATAAGAGCAAGGATCACATCTTATTTGTCTACTGTCAGATACTCATATTTTAGCACACTGCTAAGCAAGGAGTAGAAATTCTAATCAACTTGTTGAATGAATAAGTTTTTTTAAAAAAAAAGAACAAATGATGGGCGCCTGGGTGGCTCAGTTGGTTAAGTGTCTGTCTTAGGCTCAGGTCATGATTCCAGGGTCCTGGGATCAAGCCCCCCATGGGGTTCTCTCCTAAGCGGGGAAACTGCTTCTCCCTCTGCCCCTCCCCCTGCTCATGCTCTCGCACTCTCTCTCTCTTTAATAAATAAATAAAATCTTTGGGGGAAAAAAAAAAGAACAAATGTTAACTTCAGGTTCTGGTCAGGCGTTGTTTGTTAATAATCCGCTCAACCCAAAATTCCACGTTACTGATGTCAAAATTAAATAGATAAGGAAGGTTTTATTCAAAATTATGGCAATAGGCCACAACCCTATTCCAGCTTACGTCCTTGGAAACTGCTGGAGATTTTAAAAGCTGGGGTAGGGTGCATCATAAACCACCTGTGTTTACTAATTGGCCTTCCCCAAAGGAAACGCTTCCTTTTTACCTTAGTTTCGTGACAGAAGGTAGTTTTACAATTTGGCACAAGGTGCGAGCCTGAGTCAGGCTCTCCTACCCTTCCACAGAGACTGGGAGAGAGAAGGGTGGCTGTCTTCTTTGATTACATTTCAAAAAGATGTTCTTTTAAAAAGACAGCCCTTGGCTGTAAAACTGGCACGAACTTTTAAAAGTATTTCTATCTCAGAAGGACAGAGAATGAATTTACAATCACAAGTGTCTAAAGTAAATGCTCTAAGGAAAGGGAGGTAGTCTTAGAGGCAGTCAGAAAGAGGTCCATAATTTATACCTGAGCTGAGGGAAAGTCAAGCCCGTCTTGACCAATGATTAGCTGTGTTTCTGCAGTTTTGCACCAAGGAACTCAATTATGAGCTTCCAATCTCTCAGGGTTCCCTAAGCATAGTTGCTGTTACTTTACACAACCTTCCTTTGCTTACTTTCTTACTTCCTACTTCTGACCAAAGCGCAGAGCTTGTCCGTGCTTTCTGGCAGGGCGCGTGCGCAGAAGACCGTGCGCGCCTGACGTCATTGAACGCGCCTGCCCCTACTTGTTAGCAACCTAAAGCGTCCGTAGTATCACCGGCTGCTGAGATGTACGAACTTCCGGTTGTCCTGGCAGCTGTCGCTGCCGCTGCTGCTGCTCCTGCCACCTGCTAGGGCCGGGCCTCAGTTCAGGATTTGGTCACTTCTTCGTTCTCCACTGCGCCCATGGTTCCTCCTGGAGCCAGGGCGGCGGGCCTGGCGGCTCCCGCGTGGTGAGAGGGCGGTCCGGGGACGATGAAGGTCCCGCACTGCAGTTGCTGTCTCAGCCACCTCTTGGCCTCCGCCCTCCTGCTGCTGCTATTGCTGCCAGGTTTGGGAGGGCCTTTGACTTTGCTGCTGCAGGCGGCCGAGGCCGCACCGGACCTTGGGCCTCCGGACCGCGGGCCGCGGACCCGGCCGCCCCTGCCTCCCGGCCCCACTGTCGCCCAGTTCCTGGGCGGCGCTCCGGCAGAAGCCGCAGGGCCGCGGGGCGCTGAGGGCGGCAATGGCAGTAGCCCCCGGGCGGGGCTTTCAGCGGAAGACTCCGGAGGGAAGGCGGGGGAAGAAGACTCAGTGGGTGGGAGCCTTGCTGTGAGCCCCAACCCCGGCGACAAGCCTATGACCCAGCGGGCTCTGACCGTGTTGATGGTGGTGAGCGGCGCGGTGCTGGTGTACTTCGTCGTCAGGACAGTCAGGTGAGGCGAAGCCTCCATGAGCTTCCCCTGCAGGCCTGGGATGGGCTGCCTGGTGATCTAGCAAGGCAGATTTCTGTGACCTGGCGTTGCACCTGCTTGTCCCCATTATCAGAGATGCCTGCCTGAGTGCGATTGTGATGTTTGTCTTTAAAAGCCTGTGGTACCATTGGAAGAAGTTAAACCACCAAGTAGTTACTCTCTTTCATTTATAAATTATAAATTAATACCTCACCTCCAAATCTCTTTACCTTGCGCAAAGGGCACACTTTCCTTGAAGACGAAGCAATCTTGTATTGACCACACTATCTTCTAATACTTCTCTCTTTCTACTCTATATATTGTTGTGTACTTTGTCATTTTGCCTATCAGAATGCAAGCCTCCTAAGGACAGGATTCCTATTAGTAGCATCTGTGAGACCTAGAGTTCTTTGTAAAATACTCTCACTTACTAGGAAATTAGTATTATTTGGATTAATAGTAGTGCAGAAAGACCTTATGGATATTTTATAAAATTAAAAATTTATAAAATTAAAAATTTTTTTAAAATTTATACAATTTAGAAGAAAAGTTATTCCTTATGAGCAGTTTCTCATATTGGTCTTTAATCTGCCACATAAATAATTAGATTATAATATATGAAGTTTCCCACATTCCACTGTTTTTGACCTGGAAAAGTAACAGTTTTGTATGGTTCAATCTATGCCGTGTACCCCATTAATTGGAAAGATTTAGCACTCATTTTGCATGACACAAAGTATTTCAATGCAAAATGTTAACAATTGCATGATAAGATGGAAAACCTATGCAGCAAAAGAAAAAATGTCAAATATATTCAATTTTAATATTGGAGCAAATATTTAATACCTAATGAAACTAAACATATCTGACTTCAAATTTACAAAATTTTGAATTTGTAAATGGGTAAATTTGATATTTCACTTACCAAAAAAGCCTTTCTAAAATGAATTCATCTATAAATAATAGTTCTATGTCATTCAAAAGTTTAAATTTACCAAATAAGTCATTTGAGCCTATTCTTACTATAGAATGCTAGATTATAGAATTCTTTAAATTTCAAATTTGGAACATATATGGTGACTTAAATGACACCTTTCACCTTAACTGTGAGGAAAATGACTCAGAGGAATAAAGTGATTTATCTTGTGTTCCATGGGGTCTAATATCTATGATTATAAATTCCACTCTTTGTTTGAATATTTTTCCCTCTTTTTCCCCCTTAACAAGAGGTCTAGATCTGACATATACTCAACCTTTGGATTAAGTAGACCAGGTCATTATGTTGTTTAAGTACCAGGTTATGAATACAAGTAGATGATTAATCAATCACTTATTATTCTACTTAATGCCATATAAAGTAGAAAAGGAATTATATAATCAAATTAATGACATTTATTATTGTTATCTGTCACCTTCATTTGATACATTTTTTTTATTACTGAAGTGAAATCGTTTTATGGCATCAGTTATGATATTTAAATATTCCATGTAATAAGATTGACTTGGAAGAAATCTATAATAAGATTATAAGGTTGAAAATCTATACTAAGATTATTAAGTGGGTTAGATGGTGACTATCTTTCTGAAGAGCTGACATATAGAGCCAAGACGTCACTATTTGAAAGATTCAGCCAAGAAAAGAGCTGAGGGAGCACTGTCTAAGTAGTTTTTACCTCTTGTGGAGTTTTGGTGTAGTATTAAAAAAAAATTAACACTAGTATTTGAGAAGACTATTAAAATGCTCCTCCCTCTTCCAGGTTCATATGTGTGGGAACCTGGATTTTCTTTATATATATTGCAAATGATTGAATGCAGGAGAAAATATGAACACCTGGCTGTTTTCCTTTTTCTATCTAGTTCTATTTGTTTAAGCCAGACATTAAAGGGATTTGAAAAAGTCTCTATCAGTGCCATTTTTCACCTTTTTTCGTTTTCTTTTTGACAAATGTATTTTTCTTTTTTTTAAATTTTATTTTATTATGTTATGTTAGTCGCCATACAGTATAGTTTTTCATAAAAAAGTTATGT
Source organism: Phoca vitulina (assembly GCF_004348235.1). Taxonomy (NCBI): domain Eukaryota; kingdom Metazoa; phylum Chordata; class Mammalia; order Carnivora; family Phocidae; genus Phoca; species Phoca vitulina. The sequence continues at coordinate 31,091,358 of NW_022589709.1, read as the reverse complement.
TAACATGTAATGGACTTATTATTTTAAATGATAAATATTATAATGTGTCTTAGGTTTCATATATTAAATATTGATATGTATAATCCACAGAAAACATAAGTTCTTTGGAGTACTGAATAATTTTTAAGAGTGTAAAGGAATCCCAAGACCAAAACATTTGAGAACCACTAGTGTAAACAGCATTATCTGATCTAGATACTATTGGTTCACAAAGCCGGCAAATCCAGATCTACATTCTGTTAAAGGAGAAGTGAGAACATGTTCATGAGGTGTTAAAAATATAGCCACCATATGAGACTTTCTTCTTGATATAAAGATTAGAAGAAAATTGAAGCAGAAATTATTTTTCTCACTGTTATTTAATACTATCTGTATAGTTCCTATAAAGACCCAGAGTACCCTGAGTATTATGTTTCTTATGCTTGGAAATTATGGGTCTGATGATAACTTTTTTGGGATGATCCTTATCTTTTCATTTTTCTTCTATGTAATTTATAATCTTATATATAAATGTTTATTGCCATTGATTTTCTATCTTCAGTTCTGTAAATCTTGGAAGGGTACAGTCTTCAGTATGATTCCATTGGATGGTTCACTAACATATTTTATGTTAGCCAAATTCTGAACTATAGCTAAGAAAAACTGCACCTAATCAGTTAACCAGCATCTAATACATTCATTTATTCATTTTTTAACCATCATCTGATATATGAACATTCAGTTCAAATTCTAAATTTAGTTGGCTACCTGATGCCCCAGGCTTGATTGATGCTAACAGTGTTTGGGCAGTGTTCAGAACTCATATATTTGCTTAAAGATTATGGGATAAAAACTATTTATTTTGGTGAATGCCCATTTTGGCTCCCCACTTTGAAAGTACATGTAACAGCACACCAACATTATAGTTTATTTGTGCTGGGGGGAAAGAATGGGCAAAAATCATTTCCTTAACTCTTAGGTGGTAACACTGAGAATATTTTATTTGTAAAATACTTGAACTCCATGAAACTTATAAGTTGTTTTGTTTTAATCTAATTTAGTTATAATGAATATGTGACTGGAAATAATAATAATTCACTTTGAGGCTGAAAATATTCCAAAAAACAATTAGATTATCTCCATAGAAATTGAAAAATATATACAAGGAAAAGAGTAGGCTTCCTAAGATTAAAATATATAGTCTCTATGAGAAGAGGCTCCTTGTCTGTCTTACTCTGTACTATATCCTAAGTGCTGAACATTATGTACAACATATGATAGGCACTGAATAAGTAGTTGTCTAATAAATGAGCATTCTTTTTTATATATATATTGTTATAAGTAGGTGGTAAAGATTTGGAAATTTAATGGCAATTGCTTCTTACTGATAGAACAAGGAGGAATGAGGATCTCAATTAATACTTAGATTTCCTTTCTCTCTGTAGGACATTCTTCTCACAGTAAAATCAATAAAGCAAGAAAAAAAATTGCAGGGTCATTATTTTTTTAGCAAGCAATTTTGGTATAACTTTGTGAAGAATAGCCCTTGCCTTTAAAACAAGGAATTATTTCTTTTTTCATGCCATGGCACTGATGCTTTTTCATTTTGTATTCAATATGGTGTATTAGGAGACTAAGGCTTAGATTCCAGTCCTGACACTTTTCCTCTCTGATCTTTAGCAAGTCACTTAACCTTTCTAGTTTAATATCTCCTGATGTAAAATGGGGAAAGAAAGCTATTTTGTGTAGTGGAGATGAGCATGAAATTTAGTATAATAGCCTTCATTCAGGCAGTCAGTATTTATTTAGTTGCTCAGAACTGGGTACTGGGGATCTAATGTGAGCAAAATAGGTGTTTCTGCCTCCATGGCACTTACAGACTAGAGGAGCAGAGAGACACTAATCAAACAATCATGTAGATAATAAAGAATGTACAGGATGCTCTGGAAAAATAATAAAAGCCAGGTCCTATTAAAACTTAGTTTCTAGCAAATACACAATATTAATTTAATGGTTCCTATACCTATAAGTTAAGACACTAAATTGGTTTTCTTTAAAAGAAGCTTACTTTGTAACTGAAACATTATTTTTGAAATTTTACTTATCATCAGATATCTAACATTTGTTAGTTATTTATGTACCAGATGCAATGCCACATACTTCATGGGCATTTTCCATTTTAATACCTTCCAAAAACCTTGAAAATAAATAACACTATTCTTGTACAGGTAAAGAAATTGAGGTTAAATAATTTGTCCAAGGGCACATAAATAGGCCATGCGGAACTGCATTGAAACCCAGCCCTGTCTGAACTTTTTCAACATGCCTAGTTACCATACTGCTTCATGTTACTAAAGTCACGAATTTAAAGTGATACTGCATATAAGGATGGCTAGCTTATTTTAGGACAAAAATCAGGTGAATATTATATGTACAGTACCTTTCTGTTTAAAACATAATGGTTTTTGTGAATATTAAAAATCTCAAATTTTATTTTTAAAAAGTGAGTTAACCTTAACATTTATTGATAGTGTATCTATGCTAACCTGAAATAATTTAGCATTCTACCTCAACCCCCTACTTTCCTTTCCTCCTCCAAAGGTTTTCTTTATTTCCTAGACACAGTCAGGGAGTAGTGATATTTTACAGCAACTTCTATTAATCTGATCATACATAGTTCTTTTTTTTTTTTTTTTTTGGATCATACATATTTCTACCTCAGTTCCTCCTGGACCAATTCATTATTGAATTATGAATGTGGGATTGGTAATGATATCTTTCCCATCTGGTTACTTAACAAGAATCTCAGTTACAGAATTTATTTTTTTATACTCCCAGAGGACATATGGTTTCGGCACTACTTATAAAATCATAAGACATCAATAGAAAATCACTCACTTTAGGCAAAAATAGGGAATACTTTGACTATGTAACATTTATGTATTTACTCACTGCCATTTATTCAGTAAATATGCTTGAGCAATTACAGTTTGCTAGTGGTAGGCCCTGTGGTGAGAATCAGCAGTGCTCAAGATGAGAAAAGTCCCTGCCTTCTTGGAACTTAGAGTCTATGTGTTGATACATCATTGGAAAGTGGATTTTTCTCAACAAGTATAAATTGTCCTGGTTTGCCATTTGTTCAGCTAGGTAGGATATGTTGAATGTTTTATATAGAGACTCAGAGCTTGGAAATACATTTAACAAGTATACGTTCTTAAAGAATTGATATTCTTTGCACAGATGAAACTTACCTTCCCCAAACGTTTAGTCATACTCTTAAAATATTATAAATTCTAATTTAGCTTTGTGGTCAAATGCCAAATTGTCAAGGTGATTATGTTTCAGTGGTACATCCAGATCATTGTGAAACAAAGTTGCTGGGAGACTCATAGAAACTCTACGAGAACAGAGGCTATTTACTTATTTTATACCCAGGACTAAGTGCAGTGTTTGTACCCAGATATCTGGTAAATGAAGTAGGTTTACCATACAGGGAAAATAAATGTTTAGGTAGGGAAAATAGTTATTAGGTTTTTCAAAAAGAAATAACATCCCTGTCCATCTCATGTATACTTTTCCTTTCCTGCTTCCTTCTAATATTAAAGGATTAGGTTACTGTTTGTATCACTTGCTATTTCGGTTAAATACATGAAAACAGTCCTGCTAACTTAAACTAAAGGGTATTTTTTTAATCTCAAAAAGTCAAAGAGTAACTGAAGAATTAGGTTTTTGTAATAAGTAGGAACTAAAGCAGTTTAGGAGGTAAGAAACCAAAACAGAAGTTTATTTCAACTATATAGATATGCAGTGGTTTTCAGTCTCTTTGTCCCTCAGTTCAGGAATTGAATTCCATGGAAGGAGAAATAAATTTGGCCTACTTCTTGGCAGAGATGGTTGCAATCCTAATTATTACCTTACCAGACTGTGTTAATTGTGATAGAGATACTACCAATAAAGGAATATGAGTACAAACAGGAAAAGAATACAGTTACCAAAAACAAGAGATGTTTACCTCCCTGATCCATCTTTGCTCTGGGTTTCAAGGAGGAATATAAATTATTCATACCCATCTTGCTAGATATTTTTTAATCCAGCAGTTTAAAGTACAAGTTCCTATGACTGGCTAAAAAAGCATACTGCAATTTGACCATCTGTCCGTAGTCACTAATCACCTTCAAACTATCAAGTGTTCTTTGTTCTACCAGAGGAGTCATTATTCTGAACAGTTTGGCTGCATTTGTTACTTATCACTTAATTCTTGAGTTATTTTTGCTGCCTTGACCTCTGTTTCATTATGCTGTCCTGATCCCATTTCAGTGTAGCCTGATGAGAAGTCAGATTCCCTGAGTTCTAATCGTAGCTTTACATGAGAGTATACTTGCTGTATATCCTTGGGTGAGTTAAATGGCAGATCTAAGATTCAGCCCAGGTTTTGTAAAATAGAGAAAATGATAGGATTTACCAGAAAGGATTGTTTCAAGAATCTATACAAAGTACTTAACACAGTTCCTGGCACATAGTAACTACTCAATGAATTTTAGTAGTGATAATGACTATTATTTTTCTTCTTTCATTACTATTTTCTGATCTCTTCCACTGGTCTTGTCTCTTCTGTAATAATCTTGGCTTCAGGGAGTGCTTTTAAAAGCTATCTCTCCACTTTGTTTTTCTAGATGTGATAATAGGATTTTCTCTACTTAAGCAGTGTTCATCAGGTGTGGAGTTTTGGGAGATAAATGGTTAATTTGTTGGGGGTATTGGGCCCAGGGTAACCCTTCCTAACCTTTTTCATGTCATCCACACTTAGAAATTGATATCCATGTGGAGTGAATGCTTGAGACTATTTACCCTGATCTCTGTCTACCTTGGGCCCTGTTAGCAACCCAAGGGCAGAGGGGATTTTTGTTTTGTCACATCAGTAAATCATTTGCATTTATGGCACAGTGGTTGGGGAATGTTTGTAAAATGGTGCCAAATGTGGACTATGCAAAGAAGTGGTTGGAGAAGTTATTGTGTTGGCTACCTTTAAATTCAGTCAAACCATTTCATGATAAGTTTGAGTGACTATTATGTCTCTTAATAAACTGTTCTGGGTATTGGATAAGTTTGAGTGACTTAACAGTCTGGGTATGGGAACTTAAAGGATAAATAAGATGTCTTATTTTTCCTCAAGGAGCTTAACATCTAGTGGAAGAGTATCACTGCTTTTTGTGATAAGAAATTGAACTTTGAGGAATATGGTGGCAAGAGATTAAGCTAGTTGGGGTAGGCTGCTTGGGAGTCTCGTTCCCACAGACAAGGCTATTTGGACAGTCAGTTAATACAGCAAAAACTTTATAATTTGTATAGAAGGCTGGAATCTTTATTCCTAATCAACATGAGTGATCTCTAAGAACTTTCCCTGTAGCTGAATCTAATTTTCAGTCAGCCTTTTCTCTTTGGATATGTTTTGGTCACTCTTAACAATTTTGGCTATGCCGTCAGGGAGAAGTATTGAATAGGAGGGGGTGGTGATGTTCATTTAAGAATATAATATTGAAGTATATTCAGGTATTAATAGTAGGAAAAGAGCCAATAGAAAAAGAAATATTGAAATGAAAGGTAAGGAAGGCCCTTGAGAAGACATGGAAAGAAAGAATCTAAATAAAGCCCATGTAGTGGGAATAGCATGGGTGAGAGGGAAGAGGTATTCTCCACTGAAATGCTCTTATTTCCACACCTTTCATTTGCTCCTCTGGGTTGTTGAAGTCTGGTTTCTACTTCTACCATTCTTAGTCTTTTTTTAAAAAAATTTATTTATTTATTTTTATTTGAGAGAGAAAGAGAATGAGAGAGAGAGGGAGAGAGCATGAGTGGTGGGGGTATGGGCAGAGGGAGAAAGAGAAACAATGCTGGGCTTAATCCCAGGACCCTGGGATCATGACCTGAGCCGAAGGTAGATGCTTAACTGACTGAGCCACCCAGGCTCCCCTCTACTTCTACCATTCTAAAAGTGCCCTTGCAGGAGATAATTAGTAACCTTATCACATCAGTTTCATGGACACTTTCTTATCTTTCCTATATCAATCAATATTTTGTCTCTTCCTTCAGCTTCTGATTTTCTTAACTTTCAGTATTTATTCTCCATGTTATCCATGAACTTCTTTCTCCATGGACTCTTCTTCCTACTATTAGAGTTCTTTTATACCTCTGACTTACTGGAGAAAAGAGTCTGCATCTTATTCATCTTTGGTTCCTAAAAGCCCCTGCCCCACTTTTAGAAAGACAAAACATTTGTTAAATGTTTGTGGGGGAGAATGACTTTCACCTCTTCTATATTTGGGTATTCTCTGGGTCCTTTCCTTAACTCTGCAGTTTGACTGCCCATGTGTTCTGAGTGATTCACCCAAAATTCACTTCTTTAATGACCACCTCTGAACTATTGATTGCCTTCTGAGTTTTCATCGTGTATGGCCAGCCAACTTTTACTGGGTATATGATTCAAACTCATAAAGTTCAAACTTGAAACCATCATTTTTGTCCCCAAACTTTCCCTGCACTCTTCTGTAAAGGTAAATGACTACATATACACAGTGTCTTGAACTGGAAACCTGAGCCACCCCAAGTCTCCCTTTTGTTTACCCTCTGCATCCACTCATACAGTTTCATTTTCTAAATAGCTCTTGACTACATTACCACTTGGCCGGCTCCATTGATATAACATTCCTTTAGGCTCACATCATTTGGCTACTGTGTTAGCATTCTAAGTTGTTTCTTCACTTCTAAGTGTTTCTCTCTTTCAACTTACCTTCCTGACTAAACAGCTAGTCTTCCTTCTGAAATGTAAATCTGATCATTCTCTATGCTTACACATGTGGTTTATGGCTGTATAATATGGTAGCCAACTAGCTACATGTGACTTTTTAAAAACTCCGGTAAATTAAAATTAAATTCAGCTTGTTAGGTGCACTAGCCACATTTTAAGAGCTTGGTAATCACGAGTCTGCTGGCTGGCTGCCATATTGGACTGCACAGTATAGAATATTTCCATCATTGCAGAAGTTCTGTTGGGCAGTGTTATTCTTTGGCATTTGATGGGATAAGGTTCATATTCCTTAGCTTTAACATTTAAGGTCCTCCTCGATCTAACTTTTTTTTCATCATTTTCCATGTTTATTTTGTTCCAGTCTCAAGTGTGCCATATTTTTATGGCAGTGCGTTTTTCAAGCAGAGGGCTTGCATGCTTTTACCAAACTCCTAGTTGTCTTTGAAGATGAAAATAAAACGTCAGCTGTATCAAAAATCCTCTGTGGTAATAGTTGGTTCACTTGTCTGCCCTCTGTACACTATTTATTCCTTAGACTTTTTTCTAAAATAGATATTCAAATTTTCCTAAATAAATAGCAGAAGGAAATAGGAAGAATGTATGGAAAAACTAAAGCAAAGCATGGAAATGAAGATTAGAAATGTGAGGTAGGTGTGCAACGGGTATTAACATCAACTCTGTAATAATCCACTCATTTTAACTTCACCTACTTTCTATATTTGAAGAGCTGTGGACTCATGATCTGTGGCTGTGCAGAAAAGTCAGCTGGGACTGTTTAAAATACATAAATTATTTGCACATTTTTACCCAAGATGATATGCATTACAGTGTTCTAGGATAACTGCAGTCATCAGGATGAATTGTAAAAAGTATCACTGGGAGATGCATTTGCTGGTAACTAAAAAGATTGGATTTGGGACAAACAGGAGAAACTGGATTGAGATGCATCTGGTTAGTTATTACAGAGTTTTCCTGACAATAAAATAATCAACAAATGTGAATTATGAAACTTTAGTACTAATATTCAGATGGTATATACCAATACACTTCACCAGTATACTTGGGCCATTTGTTAGAGCCAGTGTCTATCCTGATTAGTTGATTCTTACGTCTTGCAGTTGTTAAACAGCTGAATACCTTGAATGTGACCTCTGCGTCTCCTACTCTTGAAAGTTTGAGTTGTTTTGTCATGATCACCATTGCCCATGTTGGTATATATCTTTTATGTTACAACATTTGCCTTTAATTTTATTTTTGGTAAAGAAACTCTGAAATATATATTTTTCAAATTACGCTCTGTCTTTTCTCAAATATGAGAAATAAAATAAAAATTTAAAATTGGGGGGCGCCTGGGTGGCTCAGTTGGTTAAGCGACTGCCTTCGGCTCAGGTCATGATCCCAGGGTCATGGGATCGAGTCCCACATCGGGCTCCCGGCTCAGCGGGGAGCCTGCTTCTCCCTCTGACCCTCTCCTCTCTCATGCTGTTTCTCTCTCGCTCGCTCTCTAATAAATAAATAAATAAAATCTTTAAAAATAAATAAATAAATAAATAAATAAATAAATAAAATAAAAAAAATTTAAAATTGGGTTGGAAGGTACATATTGATAAGTTGCATTGCTCAGTATGATATAAAACAGCACGAAAAATACTTCAATCATAAATTTGGAATCTTAAAGTTATTTTCTTAAGAAATCATTTAGGTTTTTCCTAGTTATTTTTCAGAGATCTTTACTGTTATTTTCTTTAATACTATTTTTTTCCCTATAATAAGAAATAGGCAGAGACTTGGCAATTCTCAGAATAACATGAAGATACAGTCTTCTTAGGTAATTTTGGTTGGCACATAATGTTATTCCTTCTGTGTAGCCAAACTGTTACATTTTTCTAAAGTAAAAATAGTAAAATCTACTGTGGTTTGTCTCCAGTTTATATTGTAATTTTATTTATTCACTGATTTTCTCAGTAATGTGACAAAAGATTGAAAAGATAAAAAATAAACTTTCTGTACTAGTTAATTTACATACAGATGTGTACATGTGTACTATCCACATAGGCTTCTATTCCTCCAGTTAATGTGATAGTTTTAGTTTTAACTTTCTTTTATAACCCAAGTCTGTAAATGTCAATTCATGTTAGCAACATACTACATTTTGAATATTTATAACTTTGTTATCATTTATACACTTTTTCTTTTCATTAGGCATATTAGACACACACCTTCAATTTATATAGATTTATACAGAACTTTTATAAAGTTTTTTTAAAAACATTATGTTACCTTATTCTCACCTCTGAGGTAGATGATTTTATAGTTACTGGAATGGATATGAGATTCTGAATATTTTAATCAGGGCAATATAGGTTATGCTGAGGTAATAAACAATCTCAGTCTCAGAGGCTTAATGCAGTAAAAGTTTATTTCTTCTTTATGAAAATTCAGCTGCAGGCGTGGGTTGTCCTCCAGGATGGTTGCACCCGGTGTGGCAACTCAGCAGTTTGGCTGATTTTGATTTTAGGATTTTGCCATTTCAGCCTAAGCCATCTACAGTTGTCAGAGCTTGGTAAGAGCGACTAAAGAATGTACAGAGGCTTTTGACTGCTTCAGCCTAGAAAGGAGCCTAATTGTATGAAGAGCTGGGAAGTAAGAGAGAGAGAGTATGTGTATGTTCCAGATTAGGTGAGCACTAGTAACGTCTGCCTTGTGAAGTGGTAACAGCACATCAAAGGTCATATAGCTGGAAAGTATCCAAACTGCTGAAGAATCCAGTTTGAATTTGATTCAAATTTGGCATTCCTTCTATATTGTTCAGTGAGTTCTTAAAGTGATTAATTGATCATATTTTCACTTTTTCATTTGGATGAATTTGCATTTTACAGAATAAGAAAACAAATTCTTAATGATACTGAAAATAATAAGCAATTAAATAATGCTTTTGCAGTTACCTTAGTCTGTACTATTTCTTACAAATTGTACACATTATAATGAATGTAGATTGATACCCATTGGGAAACTATCCTAACTCTTGAAAAAGTAATGCAGCTATATAAAGTTAACAAAATTTAACTTTAATTGCCTTCTCTTTTTTCATCTTGCTTTTGACTGGCTTACTCATTCACTGTGTCTATCTTTTTCTACTTAATAGCTTCTGGCTTCTAGTTTTTACTTAATAAAAATTAAGTAATTTAGTAATTTAGGGCTACTGTGACCCATTATTCCCCTTACTATGTATGCCTTGCAGTCTCTCCATGAGTTTATTAATCTCCATCACAGCTTCAAATTGTCTCATGTTCTTGTTTGCACCTATGTGCATGTGTTTTCTTCTACATTGATTTCCTGTGGTAGATATTCTGATTGGGTTATCTTTATCGACTAGGCCACATCATCAGTCACAATCCAGTCTAGAGATTGACAACCCTTAGAAAAAGTGCCCATCAAAGGGTCATATTAGTTGTGGTTGAGAGTAGGGGATTTTGCACAGTAGAATACACCATTAACTGCTGCTACCCACTCAAAAGAGCTTGTAGGCAAAGTAATTTTTCTTAGAGAGGGTAGGGCCACCTGACAGGTCCCGTGATAGCAGGCCTTGTGCATTATTTTAATGTTAGAGTTCCATCTTTTTTAATGGTAGAAACCAGCTACACTTCCACTGAAAAACCTAGGACTCTGAGGAGTCCAGTTTAAAAACAGTTGTGTTCATGAATTTGGACAGCTGAATATCTGAGGAGAGAAAAAAATGAAAAGGTTATGATCTAGATGGAGATGAGACTACTGGGTTACTGAAAAAAACAAGTGTTGAATGAAACTGAAAAGTTTTAGTTGACTTTTTTGTGGCACTGTATTTTTTATTGAAAACTGCAAAGAAAAAAAAAGAGGTGATTGTTCAGAATGGAGGGATTGTTAATAGAACCTGCCTAAAAAATTCTTAAGAAGAAGAAAGTTAGAAGCAAATACACATTTGAGTGATGGAAGATTGGCAACCTAACTCAGAGAAGTTAAGATGCTAAGTGCCCTGATCAGTTAAGAAGTTTTTACCTACATGTAATACAATATCCTATTAAAAGTGACTTTAACGTAAGGGCATATTTTGTTGTTGTTATTTACTTATGAATATGGGCAGACTCAGAGTTGATTCAGTGATTTTGTAAGATTATCAAGAATTCTGTTTTTTTTCCATCCTTGTCCCTCCATAAGATGGCTTTAACCTCAGCTTTAACAATTCTGTTCCCACACAGTAGTGTCTCAAAGAGGAAAGAGAGGGAGCCTGAAAAGAGGCCTTCTCTTCCTATGTTTTTTTTTTTTTTTAATCAGCGAGAAAACTCTTTCCCAGAAACCACACTGCTAGAGTCATCCCATTCTCTTATTTGTCTGAACTGCTTTATCTGCTCAGCCCTAGACAATGACTGGCAAAAGGAAAATTATATTTTCATGATTGGTTTACACCAATTATTACAATCATTATGTATCTCTTAGGGCTGGCCCCAGTTGCTCTCTAAACAAAATCATGATACTGTTAAAGCAGAATAAGATTTCCTTTTGGATAAGCAAAAAGCAAATTCTGCTGCTGTGATCAAAACTAAGAGATGGCTTAACCAGAATATAAATGTACTTGTTAATGCAAGTAGCTACCAGGTTATTACTTTTTATTATGAAAGGATGAACTAGAAAATGCAGTTGACTAAAATAATATATTCATTTTGGTGTAATGTAAGATCATTGTATTGGGGATCAGAAGACTGTTTTGGTAGCTGATTTTGTGACCTCGGTTAAAATTACTTTGATTCATTAGGAAGACAGTCTTGCTTAATGTTTAAGATCCCAGACTTAGGAGTCTAGTGCCTGTGTTGAATCCTAGCTCTACCATGTACTATCTTAAGTTTAATTTTTTCTAAGCCCTGTCTTTCTATATATAAAATGAAGGTACTTACAGGATTGTTGTGAGGATTATATCAGGTAATGCTTGTAAGCTGCTTGGCTCAGTGCCTGACATATGTGCACACTAGGTAACTATTAACATTATTAGTAATTTCGTATGTCTAGAGTTGCATTTGTAATATATTTTGGAGTTTTTACTGTATTTTTTTGACACCTCTTCACACCATATTCTGTGTATATAGCATTTGACTTCTGAAAATAGCTGTTATCGGTGAGAGGGTAGGTCTGACAAGTTTAGAGATAGGGTAGGAGCTGGGGAGATTGTAAGAGAAATCTGCTGGGGAGGGGGATGGTTGATCATAGAGTAAGAGGTGAGGTAGAATGAACTTTGGAAATGCTGATTTTTAAATAGGACTTTAAAGTTGGTTGGGAGGGGCTCCTCTGGGTAGCTCAGTCGGTTAAGCTTCTGACTTCAGGTCAGGTCATGATCCCAACGTCCTGGGATCGAGCCCCGCATTGGGTTCCCTGCTCAGCTGGGAGCCTGCTCTTCCCTCTCCCTCTGCTTACCTCTCCCCCTGCTTGTGCTCTCTCCCTCTCTCTCTCTCTAATAAATAAATAAAATCTAAAAAATAAAAAATAAAAAAAAATAAAGTTGGTTGGGAGATAATTCCATGCTGAATTCTTAGAAGTGTAGGTCAGAAGAATTATCAAGCCTCATATCCCAAGCTTTAGTGCCTGAAAAAGAACACTAGGAAATCCATGAAAAGACCAAGGTGAGAGGTGAACAAGGGAGCTGTGTGCTTTGCACTTTCCTACAGGACACTTCCTAGCTAAGCTATATAATACTTATTTAGGATTTACTTCACCTATGGCTGTCTACCAGTATACCATCAAATAGGAGACAAGTACAATTTGGTACATAACTATCACAGGAACTGATGGTAGGTACTGAATTGTAGGGAACTGGATAAGAAAAAAGGATCTATCAGAGTAAACAACATTGCAGTATCCTAAACATAGATGAACATGCATTTCTTTTTTTTTTTTTTTTTTTTTAACTTTTGGGTGTTAGCAGTGAACATTTTACTGGAGATGAAGAGTGGCAGGGTACCTTGTTGTGGGAGTCTTCTGTTTAGTGCTGCACTTGGTCAACGTCATATAATGACAGAGCTTGGTAGCTGATAGGCCAATAGAGAAGACCCAAGAATAATTAAAAACAAGCCAAAGGAATTTTAAAAAAGCACAGTAGTCACAGAACTTCAACATGGGGTCAACAGCTCCTGTACTGTTTTACATCAAAGTGGAATAACCATAATAATCTTGAGACATCAAAAAGAGTAGAATTAACTCATTTATTCTGTATAGTAAGACAGGGATATCTTTAGCATTGGATATAGTTCCACGAATGCTGAGAATTTAAAAGAAGACCAAAAAATAAATAAATAAATAAAGTCACTTTGGCTTTTGAATGGATAAACTTCAATTATTTAGAGTGTAGATGAAGTATAACTACATGTTAAAACGTGATAATTGTATACCCAAAAGATAAAAATGAAACTACTCAGTACAGGATGCAAGCTGAGTATTGGTGGTTCTAATTTGGGGATTTGGGTAGTGTATGAGAATCACCTGGGCTTGACCTAAAACATACTAAATGAGTATCTAAGAAGTCCTGGAGTGAGTGCATGTTTAATATGTTTAATTATTCTAGTCCTTTTTTTTTTTTTTTTTCTGTCCTGAGCCAGAAGGATGTTACCCATATTATGATTTAAAAATTGTGATGAATTGTTGAACACTGCATCTGAAACTAGTGATGTACTATGTGTTGGCTAATTGAATTTAAATTTTAAAAAATTTAAAAAAGTAAAGATTGGCTAGCTCCTGTAGGTTTTGCTGTGGTATATTTTTGGAGATGATGTTCTTTTCAGGCTTCTCTTATCCCAGGAGTGATGATTAACATAAAAATTGTAGGTTTTGTTATACGTAGAAAATGCAATATATATTGTCAACCCATATATTTTACAGATAGTAGGCATCTGCTTTATGCCATTCCCTGTGTACTGGGGGTATAGTGGTGAGCAAAAACACCTGCTCCCATGAAACTAAGTCTAGTAGGGAAGACAGTTTACACAAAAAGTATACAAGTATATCATTAATAAGTACTTTAAAGGAGATGTACAGGGGTGCTATGGAAGCCAATACTAGGTGTTTATTTGTAACCTAGCCTGGTAGATTAGGGAAAGCTTCTCTAAGGAAACTGGAGCTGAAAGAAGCATAGGCATTAACACAGCAATAGTGTGGTGTGTGGGGGGAAAGTATGAGGCCAGTGACAGAGAACACATGGCCATTCTAAGGGAATACGAGTTAGAAGGTTTTGTGGCTGGAGTGCAGAAGGTAAAGCAGAATGTAGAGTAAACAGCAAGGTGAGGCTAACAAGGTAAGTATGCCATCCTATGTTGAATTTTATAAGCCATAGTATACAATTGTTACTGCTGAGCAATAGGAAACCACTGGAGATTTTAGAGGATGGTGGGGAGGTTAATGGGTGACCAGAGCAGATAGAGGAACACGGGTATTAAGCTATATCAGTAGTCAAGGCGATTGATGATAGCAGTGGTGAACACTTTAAATGAATTTCAGTGATTCTCAGGAAGTAAAATCCATAGGACTTTGTGATTGTGACGGCCATGGAGGTACATTGATTAGACTTCCCTTTAAGAGACCCTGCTGTAGGAAACATAGTTGACAGCCTCCAGCTGTCACAGATTTGGATCCATCATTGCATCCATGCCAGGGCCATAATTCTTAAGCCTTTTCCAGCCAGTGACTGAGTGTGGCCAAACCTGGCCATCCTGATTAACAGAGGACCCCCTCCTCTAATGGGCAACCGTTCTTTGCGTGAAGACATCCCATTGGCCTAGTCAAAACTTTCTTAGGACTGCCTTGTAGTCTACTGCTCTTCCTACCCAACCATCCTTTCTTTCCACTCTCTTTCACAGGTCTTAAGCCTGCATTAACCTTTGTAGGATCTCCTCTTCTCCTTTTCCCTCCCTCAATCCTTTGGAGACCTTCCCCCTAATAAATCCCCTATGATCTATTAGTTTGCCAGGGTTTCCTGCCGTAACAAAGTACTACAAACTGGGTGACTTAAACAACAAAAATTTTTCACTTCACAGTTTTAGAGGCTAGACAACTGAAATCAAGATATTAGCAGACTTGGTTCCTTCTGAAGGCTATGAGGGAATGTTCTGGATTGAATGTTTATGCCCCCCCCCCATTCATATGTGAATGTATTTGAAGATAGGACTTGTAAGAAATGGTAAAAGTCAAATGAGGTCATAAGGGCAGTGCCCTCATCCAATAGGGCTGATTCCTCTTATAAGAAAAGGAAGAGATACCAGAACTCTCTCCCTGCACACACAAAGAAGAGGTCATATGAGCACACAGTGAAATGGCAGCTGCCTACAAGCCAAGAGAAGCCTCAGAATGAAACCTGGTACTTTGATCTTGGACTTTATAGCTTCCAAAATAGTGACAAATAAATTTCTGTTGTTTAAGCAATCAATTTTATGACATTTTGTTATGGCAGCCTGAGCAGACTACTACACGGAAAGTTCTGTTCCAGATTTCTCTCCTTGGCTTGAAGATGATGATCTTCTTCTCCACTTGGTATTCTTTCTATATGTGTGTCTGTCTGAAAATTTTATTTTCTTTTTCTTTTTTTTTTTTCCGACATCATACTGGATTAGAACCCATTCTGATGACTTTATATTAACTTGATTGACTGTGTTAAGACTCTATCTTCAAATGGAGCTAGGAGTTAGGATTTCAACATATGAATTTGGGGGAGACATAGTTCAACCCATGACATAATCTTATCTCTTACCGGTGTCTGCTTCTTGAAGAACTTGAAATGACAACTGATGGATTGGGTTTTGGCAATGGGGGATGAAGATGAGAGAGATGTCAGATAAAGGTATTTTTATATATATGTATTCATTGAGTTGGATTTCTTGATAAATCATAGACAACTAAAATTGTGGCTCACTAATTTTTATTTGTATTATGTTGTAAGTAAAGTAATTAGTTTCAAAGTCATTCTTGGTCACTATTTTACTTTTTTGCCAAAAATAGCCAAGACTAAAAAATGTTTTATCAATAGTTGTACATTTTGTTATTAAGAATTACTCTGCTTTATCATTATGTCTTCAGATAGGAGAGTGTATGTATATAAAATACCCAGTAAATAATATATCCCTCAGTTTAGTTTTGAATGTGCTATAGAAGAAATTCAGGAATTAAGGAAATTAAGAAATATTACTTACATCTTTCCATACTTAATAATACCCTACAGGCTTTCATTTAAAAGAAAACAAAAAGAGTAAAGCCAGATGGGTACAGCAAGTTACATTGATCGGTTTTCTCTCTTTCATAGAGTAGTAGAATGAAATGGAGTTTTATTCTTTTTTTTTTTTTTAAAGATTTATTTATTTGACAGAGAGAGACACGGCGAGAGAGGGAACACAAGCAGGGGGAGTGGGAGAGGGAGAAGCAGGCTTCCCGCGGAACAGGGAGCCCCATGCAGGGCTCGATCCCAGGACCCCGGGATCACGACCCGAGCCGAAGGCAGACGCCTAATGACTGAGCCACCCAGGCGCCCCAAAATGGAGTCTTATTCTGTTGTGTTTATTTTATGTGGCCTCATACATTTTTACATAAAATTTTATCAAGCTTACTTTAGCAGTTCAGTTTTATTTTTGTACTGTAGCTTTTACATGCTTTTTAAACAGAAATAATTCTTACCAACATGCGTATAATGGAACATTGAGGAATCTGCAACTATATTAGACAGCTATTTGAATTTTTTTTTTTTTTTTTTAAGATTTTATTTATTTATTTGACAGAGAGAGACATAGCCAGAGAGGAAACACAAGCAAGGGGACTGGTAGAGGAAGAAGCAGGCTTCCCGCAGAGCAGGGAGCCCGATGCGGAGCTCGATCCCAGGACCCTGGGATCATGACCTGAGCCGAAGGCAGACGCTTAACGACTGAGCCACCCAGGCGCCCCTAGACAGCTATTTGAATGATAACTTGATTATCTAGAATGGATCTGATCAAGATCATTTACCTGTGCATGCCATGTGATGAGTCAATATCATTCAATATAATCAATCATATAGCTATTTTCTTTTGTCCTTTTAATCTTCCATATTTTCCTCTACACATTTATAAAGTCGCTATTTTTTTTGTTAAGAGCCAACAAAATTTGTTTTCATACTGCAATATGCATTTACTATGTCTAATAGAAAAGTGTATCTATAATTATATGCGTAATTGTCACCACACATAGACAAGATTGTGTATCATGAACTTAATTAAAACATTCATTTGTGAGAAGAGAACTATAACTGTTAAAATTGTGTGAGTTTTAAAGCCCCCTTACACTTTTGCTTATTAAAAAATAAGGCACATTGCATATTAAAAAATAAAAGTAGCCTTTTTACTTAAAATTTCAGTAGACTTTTATTATGCATATTGTATTTTATGTTTAATATTTATTACTTTAAGTAGATGGTTCATTGAATCAGCTCAGTAATTTTGAAGATTTACTGATGTTTTTGACCTTTCCTGAGAAAAATCACTGCATATGGATATATTTGATATTTTTATACCCATGTTGCTGTCACAATCATGTAGCCATCAGTGCCTAGATCTTTGGACTTAGAGAATACTTTTTTATTTTTTTTTTAGAAATTGCATTTCAACTTTAAATTCTATTTAACAACACACAGTTATGAATTAGTAACATTTACTAAAATGCTAACTTCATTTAAATTGAACTGCATTCCCCCACTTATTTGGTGCCCAACCATGTACCTTCTATATATATGAAGTAGGTTCTTGTTTTTAAAGAGCTTGGATTCACGTTTGGAAGATAGCATTTATATAAATGATTAAAGGAGAGTACAAGCTAGAATAAATAACAAAGTGCTCACACTGATGCAAACATTTACACTATACAAAGATAGAGAAAATAGCATTGCTAGCCAGATTAGCCACTCACTGAAAGTTTGGGAATTCATTCAAGAGAGGATGAAGACCTTGGGAGTGGAGAAGAATGTCAGCTGAGATAAAATTGCAAAAGTCCTTAAGGTCTATGTTTGTATCCTTCTCTTTTTTAAGACTTGCCAGGGTACCTTGTGACTGGCAATGACTAGGTTATTGGCATATTGACTACTTGATATATAGTATATGACCCGGAAGGATCTTGTTTTTTCCAAAAATGATTCACATGACATTAATTTCTTCTTTGTTCACTGAAAATGCAAGAATGTTTGGAAAGCCATATATGGTGTCAAAACTTGAGTGAAAGCCTGGCAAAAGGGAAGAGGAGAAATTCTAACTCTGAATATCCTTAACTTAGACTGCCAAGTGGCTTCACTCACTCTTGTGTATTCACTTTTTTAAACCAAAGGAATGCTTGAAGATGTTATTCAGTTATGTGGTTCAAAAGGACTAATGGTGAACTATAATCCCCCTGGACTTTTTTATTCCTACTTCCAGGGTCAGTATTTTTATGTTCTTAGTTTTTCTGTGAATTACTTTCAGAAGTCTAAATCACAGGTTGGTACACTATGGCCCATCAGCCAGATCTTGTTCACTGACCTATTTTTTTAAGACCTATGAACCAAGATTTTTTTTTTTTTTTTTACATTTTTGAAGGGTTGTAAAAAATCAAACTAAAAACAAAAAATTAAGGTGAATATGTGGCAAGAGACCATATGTGATCTTTAGAGTCTGTAATATTTACTATTTGATCCTTTGCAGAAAAAGTTTAGATTTCTGATCTGCATAGGGTGTATGTGTGAATGTGCACAAACATGCACACATATATATACTTGTTAATGTAACAACCTAAACATTTAAGTTCTCACTACATAAAGACTAGCTTATACTTCTTAGTGCCATTTTTTTTTTTTTTTTTTTAAGTCTTAACATTAGTATTAACTCTTACATTGGTTACATTTGTAGTTTTAAATACTATACTTTAACCTCTTGTTTCCTGTTCAGCGCCTTTGGGTAGGTATATAGATAGATCTATAGGCGGTGACTAGTGGAAGCTTACTTGGTTTTTATCTATGCTTAGTATAATTTTCTAAATTTTCACCACTGAGACCAGGTACTTTACACTCAGAAGCTAGCACAATGCCTGATGCTTACTAAAACTCAAATATCTCTTGAGCATGTGTTTATATGTATCTGTGTATTATATGTATATATGTGTAGGACAGTTTATCTCCCAGGGGGATCCCCACAGTCACATATGTAGAAACTTTAGCTCTTTACAGTTGGCCCTGTAGTCGTGGTATTTATTATCACACTTGTTACATCGAATAAAGTGACACAGAAACATTTAAGTAAACTTTTATGTTGTTACTTACTGAAATATCTTCTATTTTGTTCTTAATCTCCCATAGACATTTGTGTAAAATACATTTTCTTGTGTGTGGATTTGAGGTTATTTCATTGGAGGTAACTTAGGCATTAATTGTAGGGTCAGATTTGGAGTACTGAGCTAGAATATGATTTCACTCAGAGCCTGAATAAATATTTTAAGAGCATCTTAATCAGACACTGCTACGAAGTAGTAATACAGTGGTGAACAAGACATGCATAGCTGCCCTCATGGAACTTAGGGGGAGAGAGGCAAATAAACACTCAAATAACCATATACATAAGGAAATATAAATGCAAATTGAGGTAAATAATTTGAAGAAAAAATGTTATTTGAGAGAAAAGCATAGAGTATAATTCTAAGTCAGAGAGACTTTGTTATGTATTCAAATAATGATTAATGTTTAGCACCCTAAAATATTTTCATTTCTCTAGAGCAGTGGTTCTGAAACTTTAGCAATGCATCATACTGACAAGAAGTGTTTGTTAAAACATGGGTTTCTGGGCCCCAAGTTCAGCGTTTGTCATTTACTAGGTCTGAGTGGGCATGAGGATTTGCATTTCTAATAAATTCCTAGATGATTGTGATTCTGCTTAGTTCCTTCTCCTTGGAAACTCTGATTTAATTATGTGGAGATAAGGACTAATATACCGAGGGTGATTCTGACATGTAGCCAAGTTTGTGAGCTACTTAGTGCAGAATTTGAACATGTATAAACATAATAGTTTCTTAGTGGGACAGAAAGTACCTAATCCTGCACAGTGGTAAGAAGGCATGGGTAAGGTAGGGAAAAGGCTGGAATAGAAGGCTTCAGTGAACGTATGGTTCCTTAAAGATTTATTTGTCCATACCATAAGCTGATAGAGAAGGGAGTAGGTCAGATGGAAGAAATGGTACACAACAAGTAGGATAGATTTTGTTTCATAAATAATCCTACATAGTAAATCGTTTACATTTCTGAAATGTCGTCATTCTGATATTGAGTGCCTCTGATGTCAGCAACAGAGGGATAATTTATTTTTAGTTTAAGTAAATATAAAGTAAGGATCATCTATGCCATATTCAAATAATTTTTATTTATTAATATGTTCTATTTAATAGGATGAGAAGAAGAAACCGAAAGACTAGGAGATACGGAGTTTTGGACACTAACATAGAAAACATGGAGTTGACACCTTTAGAACAAGATGATGAGGATGATGATAACACTTTGTTTGATGCCAATCATCCTCGAAGGTAAGTTAAGTGTTGGGCAGTTTCATTCCATGAATTAGGGAGGCAAGTCCTTGATAAGTAAATAAAATAGAAAAAATACAGTATTTCATTTAGCAGTTTTTATCCTAACAGATTTTATTCAGTTCTATTTAATGAAGTTCTTTGTGCTACCCAACCAATAGCTCACATGCATATTGCTTTGCTAAAATAGGTATAAATAATAGAATACCATTCCAAAAAGAAATCTGTATTATAGATCCTTGCAGAGCTTTGTCCTTTTAACTGCTACATACTGACAAGTAATACGTAGTAAGTTTTTATGTGTGTGTGAAAGAGAGAAATATTAGTAAAATTGATTTTCTTTTTGCATTCTGAAGATATTTTGATTTTAGTCTGTGTTCCTCTATTTGTAAATCATGCTTTCACTCAAAATTGTGGGACTGATGGTCTGCTAGTATAGCTATGATACCTATTTTCAGATCTGTTCTTGCTGAGTGTTAAGACCCTTCCTAAGAGATTTGTATAAGCAAAATTACATGGTTATAGACTTAGTTTCAAAGCAAATGGGATAAGGAAAGGAGGTAATAAAGATTCCACTTAGTAGGGAAAGACATGTTGAAATAGAGGGGAGACTATTTGGCTAAAGGAAAACTAGAGTCCACAATCAGTTGCAACAAATACCATGAGTACAGAAATCTTGGCTTTTTATACATGCAAGGTTGGGAGGATCAGCTCTAGCAGAACATAGGGATCTGCAAGGTTTTTTGTTTGTTGGTTGGTTGGTTTGTTTTTGAGGGAAATACATAGAGTTTTACAATCTGCTAAAGAGTTTGGTATTACCCTGCTGTTATTGGAGAACCATTGGTGTTGTTTGTGTGGAGTGTATCTAATGAGATAATCAGATTTGTGTTGTGGAATAATACTTCTTGTATTAGTGGGAAAGTTGGCCTAGAAGAGATGAAGGATGAGAGGGACAGACCAGGGAATGTAGGAGGCACATAAAGAAGGGAATGATTTCCATGAGATAAAATTACCTGTAGTTATCTTTTATTTTGCAGCCCGCCTCATCACAGACCTTTCTCCAATACTTATCCCTCTCTTATGCCCCACTCTTCATGAATTATGTGTTCTATTAGGGAGCTAGACATTAATCAGAGTTACTTAATAAACAGAATAAGCATAGGGTGATATGAGAACTTGTAGTGGGGACATAGAACAAATAACCAAAAACTAATGGTCCAGAAACACCTCTTGGACATGCTATGTTAATTGAGACCTGAAAAAATGAGTAGAAATTAACAAAATTAAAAGTGGATATAGGGGTGGGGGTTGGAGAGAGAACAGCAGGCACAAAGTACCAGAAGCAAAAGAGAGGGTAGAGTATTCAAGGAACTAAAAGAAGTTAAATAGATGCTATATTAATATCTGTGAGAATAAATGAATGAGAGAATGAATAATTTTTGAGCTTTGAATGCAAAAATAAGAGTGATGGGTAAGGCAGGACAAAGAATCAAAAGGCAGATCATGATCCATGGCAGTCAGTGAGAAGTCACTCAACAGATTATGAAAAGCCACTCGGAAAATTTTAAGACGAGGAAACGTAATCAAAGTTGTGTTTTGAAAATTACATAGATTGGAGAAAAGCAAGATAAGGAGTAAGGCAACCAGGAAGACCAGTTAGATGGTGCAAGTACATGGGGTGGCCAACACCAGAGTGATAGCAAGAGAAATAGAAAGGAGTAAATTATTAAAGAGACTTTGAACGGTATTATGAACAAAATTTAGGAATTTTGTTTGGAGGGTAAAGGAGGGAGAAATGGTTATAATAATGGAGAAGCATGTTTCAGGGTAATGATAATTATCAATGATATCAATGATAATGGCATCATCTTCAGATTTTTAGTAGTATGACCCCATATACTTAAAAAAAAAAAAAAAAAGACTTAGAACTTTAATATGGACATGTTTAGTTAAAGTAAGAACAGCAAATAAACAGTGCTTACCTATTATTCATTCATTCATTCACTCATCCAAGAAATGAATGATGGAGCAGCTATTTATATAGCAACTGTTGAATGTCTGGCATTGATCTGGCCACTTGGGATACACTACAGCCACAAAACAGAAAAGAAAAAGAAAAACATCCTGACTTTGTGAAGCTTAACTTCTAGTTGTGAAAGGTGAGATTGGGAGGTTGACAGTTAGTTTTCATTTTCACTTGTCCTTCTATATCCTACTATGTTGATTTTTTTTTTCTCAAAGATCACATATTTATGCATTACTTTAGAAAAAATTTGCCTTTTGTTTGGGAATAATTTCAGAGCTTCAGAAAAGTTATAAGAATAAAAATAGTACAGAGAATATCCTATTATTCTTAAATCTAGATTTACTGACATTTTACTTCATTTGTTCTCTTGTGTGCTTTTTTCCTATCTTATAATATAGATACAGAAGAATGCATATTCCTCATTTTATATTTACCTAATGTTCTCATGTTTCCTTATAATTAGATTCAGGTTATGCATTCTTCCCTGAAATACTGTACAGATCATGATATGTCTTTCTCAGGGTATCCTATCTGGAGACACACAGTGCCCTTCTTTCTTAGCAGTAGTAATTTTGATGCACCTGCTTAAAGTTTTGCCCAGTTTCTTTAGTATGTTACTATTTTTTTCCCCATTGCAACTAGTAAGGCATTTTAAAATCATAAAAATATTCTGCTTTTATCAAAATTTTCCCCTGAGTTTAGCAGTCATTAGTCTTGATTCTTGCCTGATCTAATCTTCACTGTGATAGTTTCAAAATAATGATTTTCCAGCTTCAACATTTCCTTCATATTTACCAATCAGCATTGATATTGTAGTGTAAGCAAGAGCTCCCCCTCATTCCTTCTGTATTCATTTATCTAACTATTGACAGTATGGAGTCATGATTTTTCTCCTTTTTCATTGCTGTCCTTGCCAGAGAGAGCCTCTTCAAGCTGGCTTCTGTGCCCTTGTTACTTGCTTCCATTTTTTTTTTTTTTTTTTTAAAAGCAATTCCTCACATTCTGGCCTAGCAAGATGTTCAAGGCTCATTTTTACCTACCCTGCCCTAGTGATGGAATTAGCCATTTCTCCAAAGAGCCTTGGTTTCTTTGAGTGGGCACTAAGTGAGCTCTTTATTACTAAGGTGTGTCCTTACTTCTTGGCCCCTTCAGCAGACAGGTCTATGAAATGTATGTGTACGTGCACACACACACGCATGCCCATGTACATGCATATTCACATATGTGTGCATACTTTACATAGTATTTCTTCATACCTCCCATTCTACCTTGCTGGTCTATTGCCACTGTGTTCTTTCTTGCCTTCTTCCTTTTCCATAGTTGCATTCTCTTTGTTCTGTCATGAGAATGACTTCCAACAATCTTCTGGATCCCAACATCAGCATTTACTTATTTACTCAATTCTGTAATAAAACTAATACAGTTTCAGAATCGCTTTGCCTATGGCACTAAAATAAACAAGCCTTCTAAGAAGGTTTAGGATTTGTTAGTTTTCTCTTCACAATACCATCTTGCCCAAGACTGAGATTATATTATTAGATATGTAAGTGATTTGGCCTTGATTCCTCCTCCCTCTTCAGTGTGTTTATCATAATTATTTGAAATGTAATTGAAGTCATTTGAACTTGCTTTCTGTTTTAGATTTTTTCCTCCCCTTCCCATTGTCATTATCATTTTTCATATGAAAAATACTAACATGCTTCCAAAATTAAAAAGTATACACATTTTTTTTTAATATTATACACACACATACACTCAAAGAAGTATCATTCCCTCTTGTATTCTTTCCTCTCCATTCTCACCACCTCACCCTTTGTAGGTAATCACTTTCATTATTTATCTGGTTTATCTTCCCTGTGGTTCTTTGGATAAAAGTTGGCAGAAATATGTATTTCTTAATACTTTTCTTTCTTACACAAGAGGTAGCATACAATATATGTTCTTTTATATTTTTTGTTGCACTTTGTAATATCTCCTGTAAGTCATGCTGTATAAGTTCAGAGATATTTTTCATTTTTAACAGCTGCATAGTATCCCATGGTGTGTAGGTACCTTCGTTTATTCAGTCCATTGCCTACGCTTTGACATGTAGGTAGTTTTCAAATTATATTTCAATGAATAACCTTGTGCATATGTATTTTTGTATTGTTGCAGGTGCATTTTCAGGGTAAATTTCTAGAACTGGGATTATAGGTCAAAAGGTGTGAAATTAGTTTCAACCATGAAATTGAGAGGTGACTATGAGATATCCCAGTGGACATAGCAAATTGCATGGATTCATTTTTTTCATTAAAAACAGTGATAAACTGCCTGTCATTTGTCCCCAAATACTCTACTAAGCTATGGGGATATGGTGGTGAACAAAATTGGGCAAAATGCCCATCCCCATTTCAGTTAACAATCTAGTATATATACACAGGCCAGAAATACAAAACAAAGATATTTTGGCAAGAGTTGAGATTCCCCTTTACTGGTTTTTGACCTTGCCAAAATCAGGGGTAATGTTCTTCTCTAGGGCAGACCTACTTTTGTCTCTTTTAAAATGAACAATAATATGGATATTTCAGTACACTGAGAAGCAAACAGTTTTTCTGTGTTCTCCTTTTTATTCTTCTTCACCCAGTATTAAACATCATTTAAATAACACCTCCACTGATTCTAGACTTCTGCTTTGATTTTTTTCATAGTCTGCATTTGCAGACCCTTTTTTCTGACTCTTTCTTAGGGGAAGGTATATACATTTCTTTTCTGTGACAGTCTCATTGTAGAAAACAGTCATTTTCTGCTACTGACAACAGTTTCATAGAGGTGTGTTTATATTTCTTTTACCATCTGTAGCTTAGAGATTATTGTCTGTGATAAGATATACAGTCTGAACTCTGCTACTTCATTTGAAGCTGATTCATTGGGCAAGACTCTCTCTGATCTTCTAATGTTAGTATTAGAGATTAAACATGCATTATGCCATCAATTTAGTCAACATTTCAAATTTATCCTGTGGGAAAGATACATATAGATCTTATTGTGACTGTTTTACGTAACATTATCAGGGTTAATGCCATTTGTTTCTCCCATTAATAAAGGGGGAAAATCAATACTTTTATATGGAGAGTGTATTATAAGGTATTTTTAGGCGCTGAAAGAGGACTTCCACCTAAGATTTCCCAGCAGTCCTACCATAGAAATGGTAGAAAAAACCAAGGGAATGGATGATGATATTGGTAGATGTCTTTAGAGGGATAAGATCAGGGGTCTTATCACTGAGCCCAGGGGAGAGCCTGGACATAGTGGGGTAACAGAACTACACTGGAGCAATTATAATAGACACTTGTTAGTAAGTATCTACTTGAGTGCAGAATATACAGGCGCTGTGCTAGGCTCCTTACATATGTTATGGAATCATCAAGACAGTCATGTAAAGTAGTTCCTTTTGGTCTTATTTTAAAGATAAGAAATCTGAGGCTCAGAGAGTTGAAGTAATTTGGGCTTCTCTTCCTGCTGTAATTTAATTCCATTTTTTTAAAATATATATTTGATTTATACCTTTATAAAGAGAATAATTGTAAATTCTCTTCATTCTGTCTTCTATATCAGCTCTTGCTATTACTCTTTATTTTGCAAATGAGGACCCTGAAAATGAGGAATGTAAATATTATGATATACCTACCTTGCCAACTGCAATGCAGAATCATATTAGTTTATAGTATAATTGCTGGTAATTCTTGTGGGATTAGCTCTTACTGATGCTGCCTTCATTGTTTAAGTGCTTTCTAAAATTAGTTCCTCTTTATTTTCCAGATTCTATCCACAGAATAACAGGAAGCAAGTTATTTCCAGAGAGGCAAATGAATTTCCTTGCTTATAATTTTATCACAGCATAAAACCATCCTTTTGTAGTCAGCTCTTTCTGAGAGGAATGTTTTTATTGTGGTTTTTAATACATCAGAATTTTAATGATTGTTGTTGGTAGTTAGGATTTGGGGTAATCATTTTCACTGTTTCTTTGTATTAGATGGAACCATATGAAACTGCCAATATATGGTTTAATCTAAATTTCAAGGAAATTTATTATTTCATATAATAGTATGTCACAGATAGGGCCGACTCCAAACAGTACGTCAAGGCTCTGTCTCCTTTTCTTTGTGATCCCCTTGGTTCTGCACACCATGTGTTGGCTTCATTTTTCGGTTGATAATAGGATGGTGCCAGCAGTTCCTATAATCATACCTAGAATGGTAACGTTCAGTAGAAGATAGGGACTTGCTCTCTTGTGTACCTTCCTTAGGAATGAGGAGAATTTCCCCAGAAACTTTAAACAGAGCTGGGTTTTTTTGTTTGTTTGTTTTTGCTTTCCATATCATTGGTCATATGGCCATTTCTAAATTAAACCCTGGGGAAAAAAAATGGAAGTACCATGATTAGCTCAGAATTATCATTTGTGTTTGAATAAATACTGAGAAGTTAACCACCATTACCACGAGATTAAGCACTGAGATTAATGCAATCAAATTGGGAAAATGTACGGATGTGAAAAAAAAATAACTTGAGCAACTTGGTTAATAAAATTTCTCTTAAATTTGCTATTGACATCCTAATTTTGTATTTTAGGGGTAATGTCTTATGTTTGGTTACTGAAACATTTTGCACAAAGATTTTATAAAACTAAAAGCAAACGTCAACTCTTTAACTGTTTTGTTGGGTGTTTCAGCCCTCTTGGATAGAAAAACTGATGAGGAATTAGATAGCATATACTGACTAAAAATTACCTTAATTTTCTCAAAGAAAAATATTGGAAACAAATACTCATAACCAGTCCCTAAAACAGTTTAAAACAGTGCTTTATGACACAAAACCACAAATGGGAACAATACTGTTTTGCTATTCTGTTTGATTTCTACTGAACCGTAAAATTATTAGTATTTTATGATGATGTACACTACAAGACATTTTAACAATCTTGGTAGCAGCTTCTAAAAGCTGACACTTACAGCATCACTTCAAGGCTATTGTAGTAATTTTTGTCAAGAATGTAATTTTTAAAACCCTAAACTTGCTTTTTAGCTACTTTTGTTCTGCTTCATTAAATTTAATATTGTATGTCTTCATTACATTTGTGCTCAATGTTACTTGACCACAAAATATTTTCTGGTTATTAACATCAGCATGTCAGAATTAGAAAGCAGATTTGATATAAATATTTAACCAGAAACACTCATTAAAAAGATCTTATTCAAACAGTTTCCAATTTGAAAATAGTTCCAATTTCTAAAACACTACTTTCAATGTGAAACTTAACATATCAGAATAAATACTAAGGTTATTCAAAGTAAATAAATGTAGGAATGTGTCAATTACTAATGTTTATGTTAGATAAAAATTGGTATTTTAGGATGTCTACTGGTGTGTTACTAGTAGAATCATCTGTACTTTTTGTGCTTAAAGTGTATTAACCTGTATTTGTCATTACTGGAATGATAGAAGTAATAAGTAATAAAAGGTAATAAAAAAGAACCCTCATGTTGTTCTTTTTTTGGTATGTTTTACTTTTATGTGGACATTGAGCCTTAGAAGAAAATTTGCCTTGCTCCATTAATAATTAGACATCACAGTGTGCTTATTAGTTAAGAACATGAATCATTTGTGTATTATTTTAACAAATGTTGTGTAACCTCAAATTTTATTTGCTAAATGCTATTTTCTCATCTCACTGCACGATCTAGAGTTGTCCTGTCTAATTTGATAGCTACTAGCCATATGTGGCTCTTGGGCATTTGAAATGTGACCAGTGTGACTGAGGAACTGAAGTTTTAATTTTATTGAATTTTACTATAAATTGCCAGATGTGGCTAGTGGCTGTTATATTGGACAGAAAAGACCTGGAGCAAAAGTGTTTGACTGATCTGGTTTAAATTAATTCTATTAAATGAAAACTTATAAAACAGTTAAATCACAAATTTCTGTTTATATAGCAGTTGATCCATTTAATGAAATGTTTACTGCTTTTGTTCAGGATTTATATTCTGTGATTGTTTGGATTACAGTTTCTCTAAGGTGAGATAGATGGATATGGGAGGCAAAGCATAACTACCCATGAGGTTGATATGTATGAATAGGGTTAAAGACAATACAGGGACAAACATCTCAACTTTATGGACAGAAAAGTTATAAACACAATTATGCCATTAAACTTTCCCAGTGTTCTCATATAGTATTCTTTAAAATCCACAGGTACTGTATCCATTCTTTAAAATCCTTAGATACTGTATCTTTAAAAGAACTTGGGAGAGAAAAAAATAAAGAGCCATAACTCTAGGAATCTAATATTTGCAAATTTATTTAAGTGAATAAAGAGTAGCAATACTCTTGACTCCACTAGTACAGTTTTGTTTTGTTTCCGAACCTGATGTGATTTGTAGCTGTTTTGATAAAGATCTTCTGAGTAAGCTTTTAAGTTATCCTTTAAAATAGTGTATTTTCTTTTAATCAGTGTATCGTTGTATAATATGAAGAGGCAGAACTTTCTTGAGGTTTGAAAAGTACTCAAACTGAGGTTTCCATAAAATTTATTAAAAACTTCACATTCAATTTACCTCACAGAAAAGCATGGTGATTTTTTTTTATTGTATTAAGAATACTTAACATCAGATCTATCTTCTTAAATTTTTAGATGCACAATACAATATTATTAACCATAAGTGCAATGCTGTCGGACAAATCTCTAGAACTTACTCATCTTGCATAACTCAAACTTTATGCCCATTGAATAGCAACTCCCCATTTCACTCTCCTCTCAAACCTCAGCAACCACTAATCTACTCTCTGCTTCTCTAAGATTGACTATTTTTTTACTACGTTTTTACTTTTATCTATTTTAATAAAGAATATAGAATTACAGAAGTTTTTTTCTGAATTCAGGAGTTTTTCTCATATCATAAGAAGTCTGTAGTAGTTGGCTCCTGGTATTGATTCAATGGCTGTTTGATCATAGGGTCTACATTTATGCAGTTTTCTCCAACCTTTCCTCATGCTTGTCTTATCTTGCTTATATGGCTGCTGTAATTTCAGCCATTGCATCTGTGTTTCAGGCAACAAGAGTCTGGGAGGCAAGAACCACCCTCACATCAGTCTCTATCAGGAAATCAAAATTTCTCAGAACTATCCTCTTCTTCCCAACAGTCTTTACCCGCCTCGCTAGCAGAAACAAAACCAAACAAAAAGATTTTTATTAGCAAACAAAAGGGAGGTAATAAGTGTTGAATAGACAGCTTATCATACGTCACCCTGACTATTCAGAATGTTTTCTGAAGGTTAAATTTGGCAGCTGGTAAGAGAGAAATATTTGGATTTGGAGGTCACTGAATAAAGGTATGAGTTCTAAGGAATTATTGTTCATGAGTAGCAGTTTTACAGAGCAGTGAGAATAGGAATTTAACATCATAAACAGATTAGCTTTTATTTATTTATTTTTTTGTACAGTGGGAGTTCTGTAAATGGTGGAACAATAGAACATTTGACATCTGATCTAATCTTTAGACTTCAGCGACTAAATCGTCATGACTGAGAACTATTGTGGTAAAATAAGGAGCAGCAGAATATGATTATATAGTCTCAAGTGCTTCTTGAGCAGAATTCTGGCATTGATAACTGAATCTCCTTACTTCAGTCTCCCGAATCTTGGCTCTTCTTCCTTACCAAGTCACCTGACAAATAGTGTGACTGGACTGTGTCTCTAAATGCTTTTTCAGCTTGGGCTCTAATGGTTTCTGTTTTCGTTCCTGAAGACTTCCATAAAAAGACATGCTTAATCTCTTAGAAACTGTTTTATCCCATTCTTACGAAGAAGGACTTATCCAGTAAATAATTGATCAGGATGGTACTAGAATTCAGACTTCCTTTCTAGGCCAAGGTTTTTTGTCCTCTAAGTGATTTCCATGCTGTATTTGTGGCTCTATAATAAGAGCAGGGAATTATGTTTATTGTTTTTCTTCGTTTTTCTTTTTTGTCATCACCATCTTCCCCAGTATCAAGCAGTTTTCCTGGCAAATCATAGCTCAGTATATGTTTGGTGATTGAATGAATGTCATTTTTTTAAAAAAAAATGTACTTAGGTGTTAAACTTAGTAGCACACACAGCCCAATATGTTGCATACCCTATTTTAAATAAATCAAGACATTAAGTATTGTGGTTACCTATGCCTGTCTTTACATGAGACTATATTTGAAATAGATTTGTGTGTACTTGTTCTGCATGTCACTACCATAGAATGTGGTTGAGCAAGGATGTGATATTCTTAGAGTTTTTTAGATCTTAAATTCTAAATGGTGAAAAACTTGAACTTCTTAATTTCAGTAGGTATTTCCAGCTTGAAAATTGTCAATTCAAAATTTAAACATAATGCACCTTTCCCCTACTCCCTTCACTCTAAGGTGATATAAGTTCTGTGGAGATTTGTGCCATTTAATCTAAGACATTATTAATTTTAAGCTGTTACACTAAGAAAGAAAAAATAGTCAATTTTATTATGAAATAATATGATATTTTGATGTAATGCAGGAACTGTGCATATCAGCTTCTCAATACCTTTACATTCTTCATTGCTTCTAAAGAATTTGGCAGTTGCTTCTGCCTTCACATGCATTTCTTGGTTTGCAATAGTTTCTCAGAACAGAAATTAGCAGAGTTTTGTCTACCTGGGACATTGGGACTTCTTCTCATTTTTAAAGACATGGTTGTTTCTTGGAAAAATATGGAATTCACACCATTGTTCCAGTAATAAACATTTGCTTCACCGATAATAAACTATAGCCTACTACTTTCTTTTCTTTGTACATATACAGTAACTTTTGCTTCAGTGATGCTTCATGATATTATCTTTTTAAAGGCATTCCAAACATTAAACTCATTCCTTGTAATACCAACAACGCATATAATTCTGTTGAAGTGATAACAGTACCAAGAGCTTGATCAACTTTGTGCACATATAGGCAGTGGCTACTATGTAGTAACTACCACCTGTCTGATGGCAATTCTAAGATGCCTGCCATCAACTGGAAGATGCATCTCAAGGTCAGAGATGTTAATATATGAAAAGTGTGTTTTAGAAACTATGAAATATAGTCTATCCGTACGAGAAGGTAGCCTTACTCTGTTGCTTGGTTTTGGGGCTTGAGCCTCTGGTCCTGCCACTTCTGCCAAAAGAGGCTCTTGTTAACAAGTCCACATGGATTATGCTATGTACCCCTGGCTCTGTACCCCAGCTTCTTTGAGTCTCCAGTCTGCCTTATACAATTTTGCCTCTCCTGGTACAGGTAACCCTTGGTTATTTTCCTCATGCTATGTTAAGGCTCCACATTTTTCAAATTGCTGTGAGAACTCTGAGAAACTGAGTTTGGGGTAGAAAATAGGAGAGTTCACTGAAGAGGTGATATTTGAGTTGTAGTTACTTTTAAAACTAGTAAGTCATTCAAATAAGAGCCTTATGATAAAGGAAAGTTGTATTTGAAGTGAAAGCATGCATCAAGGGATGCCCCGTATGAGAGTGTGTGCATGTGGTATGTTGTGAGCCTCTTTAGAACACAGGCTATGTCCTAGGGTCATGGAAAACCAGTCAGATTTGGGGCCAGATCTAGAAGGCCATGTTAAAAATATATGTATTAAGGATATGAATTTTACCATTTGTGAAAATGGTCGTAAATCATCAACTGCTTTGGAGTGGAGTGATTCCATGAGATATATGTTCTAGTAAAAGGAACCTGGTGACCTTATGAAAAAATTAGAGTTGGGAAGAAATTAAGGTCTAATATTTTGAAGCTGTTTCAGTTGTTCACTTGAGAGGCATCAAAGCAGAAGGAAAAGCTAGTTTAGGAGGGGAAGAAAATGAAAAACTCTGACAAGATAGTAGTACTCAATAGAATGCAGAGAGGACCTCGGTACCCACCCCTCCCCCAGTGGAATGGTGACTAGATAGGTTGCATTACCATTGTTTGAGTTAAGAGGGTTCAGAGGAAGACCAGGTTTAAGGCTAGAAGATGATGGGTTTGATTCTTGATAGGTTAAAATTGTTTCGTATGGGGCATGTAGAGAAAGAACATCTTCAGTGTTGGTAATCTGTACTTTAGTCATGCCAAAGAAATTAGGGAATGGTGGTTCTGCATAGCACATTATAAGTGTTAGGCAGGATGAAACATCTGGGATGGCATTCTGAGGAAATCCCAACTCAAGGAATGCAATATTCTAAGTAGGAAAGCAGGTTGTACAGTCTGGAAAATAAAAAGAGGTTCAATAAAATGTTTGGTATATGAAAAATAATAGACAGGTATACATGTTCACCTGTTTTGGGGTTGATTATGAATCTTAAAATGCATTCCTGAAACTGTACATTAAGAGATTCTTCATGTACTAGGTACTTCTTGATTCCAAAACAGCTTATAAACATTGTTAAATGTTGCCTAGGTTCTCAAAAGTGGTCTGAGTTCAAACATCTATTTAATGCTACAGTTGAGAATTAGGTACCTATCATTTTATGTTCTTACTCTGCTAAATGGAACTGCAAGTTTTATTAATCTAATTTTTTTCATACTCCACAAATTCATTATCGAAACGATCAAGAGTTTCAGTCATGCAAAGGACAAGAGTTGTGTAAAAATGAGGACTAGGTTACATTGTTTTTTAATAACCTTCCAATATTTTTGTTAAAAAACTTAAATTTATCCTCAAATTAAAATATATTAGACTTTCATTAGCTTTAGACTGTTTACTAAAGATTCAGATAAAACAATAAATTAGAAGAGAGTATTATTCATATCTCCAATGAAGTTCTAAATGTTAATGGTGATTATAAAGAAAGATTTATTTAGTTAGTAAGATCTGCACAACTTTGGCTGTTCTTTTACTCTACTTTTTGTTGTAATGGTTCTTACTAGCAGAAGTTTCTTGGAAGCTATGGTTTAGATTAACAGTACAGCCTGATGTATAATTAGAATTAAGGTCAATAAAGATGTATGTGAT
The DNA here is from genome assembly GCF_004348235.1 of Phoca vitulina. NCBI lineage: Eukaryota > Metazoa > Chordata > Mammalia > Carnivora > Phocidae > Phoca > Phoca vitulina. The sequence continues at coordinate 31,057,974 of NW_022589709.1, read as the reverse complement.
AAAAATATAACCTCATATTACCATAAACTAGTAAGTAAAGTAAGAAAATAGGCAAACCTCTGGAAAACCTCTTTATGGATACATTTTGAAACTGTATTATAAATATTAAAAATATTTTTGTTGGGGGGCACCAGGGTGGCTTAGTCAGTTAAGCGTCAGACTCTTGGTTTCGGCTGAAGTCATGATCTCCGGGTTGTGAGATGGAGCCCCTGCTCTCAGTTCAGAGTCTGCTGGATTCTTTCTCCCTCTCCCTCTGCCCCTCCCACTGGTGTGTGTGCAGGTGCATGTGTGCTTGCTCTCTCTCTCAAATAAATAAATTAAAAAAACAAACACATTTTGTTTGTTTGTTTGTTTCAGAGTATACTTCCAGGCCCGCAGCTTCCATTAAATCCTCATTTCTGAGGGTTTAGAAATAGGATCAGTTAAGAATTGTATTTACAGAAACTATAGAAACAAATAACTATATTGTTTACTTAAGTCGATTAAGAATATTATATGAGGGTATCACTTTAGTATGACTGAAATAATTTTTAATTACCCACGCAAATCTCTTTGAAAATGTTAGAATCATATTTTGAAAGATAGAATCTGATGTAATTAATATAGGCAAAATAATCATGTGTTTTATCAGTGCCATTCATTATAATTCCCTCAAATACTTTCATTACCTTCCTGCCACTCCAAACCTTTGGGAATATTTTAAAATGTTTAAATTTGTTCCAGGATGAGTATTTCAAGTTTTGTTTTATTTATTTATTTATTTTTTTTTGCAGATAAGAATGTGCCTTTGATGAGAGGATTTCATCTTTCTACAATGAAGAGCAGAATTTCTATGTTTAAGGAATAAGAAGCCACTTTATCACTGGGGGCGGGGGGGTATTTAAGTTACATATATTATGACAAACTTTAATTTGTTGTTGCAGTAATACTGTATCATTTTGTTATGTCTTTGTATGTATAGAAGTGCTCTTATGGGCTCAGAGTTGTTGGGAGTGAACTGCACTATAATAGAAATCTGTGTGAAAATTAATTACTTTAGAGCAGGGTGTTCTCTGATCAGTTACTGTTTCTTGCTTACCATATTGTAAACAATTTTATATATTAATCAGTTACTGTTGTTTTGTTTTGGGTTCTTTTTTTTTTTGGAGGGTTGTCCATTAGTTGTTTTTCTTTTTCCCCATTAATTGTTTTTTGCTGAAACTATAATCCCAGCAACAAACTGGTGTGTAAAAATAATTTAAGATTTCTTTACAGAGATGTATTCCCCATTTTTGTGGGAAAAAGAAGCCAAGTTTATTACTTTGCATTTGGTTTTTTTAGATATTAATAAATGAGTTGTATGCAAAAAAAATAAATATGATTTAAAAATGACTTTTAAAGTGGTACAGACAGAATATGTTTACAAAATAAATCCAAAGAGTATAGAATTATATATTAACAAAAGTATTTTATATGCTTTCTAGAAAAATTTTTCAAAAAAAGGTTATTGTATTTAGCAACTTGTTAAGATACCTACTTTGACTAGATATTTTAGGAAATGGTGAATTTCAAAGCCATTTTATTTATTTACAGTATTGTGAAAGATAGAAGTAATGGCATAACCTTCCAATCATATATTAAGGTGCAGGAGAGTAAGGAATTAAAGTAAGTGTGTAGACTTTGGAGTCAGACAGACCTGGATACAGAGATTGACTTAATAGCTCTGAACAAATTATTTAACCCTGTTGAGCTTCAATTTTTCACATTCTAAAATTAGAGGGCAACTTACAGGAAAAGCATGGGTCTCAAATTTAGTTGCTTATAGAGGCCAAGGAGGTAATGTAAATATGTGGTGTCTGTCAGGATAGGCTAAGTCATATAGCAGTAACAGATGGTCCCCAAATCACAGTGGGTTACAACAAAGATTTATTTCTCACTCATGCTGCCCATTTGTTATGGACTGTGATTTTGCTCTTCGTTGTCTTTTCTTCAGGGTCAAGGCTAATGGAGAAACCTCTGCTTGGAATATTGCCTCGTAGCTAAATGTCCAGCTGTGTGAACTGCATGCTAGTTCATAAGCTTCTGCCCTAAAGTGATATATTTCATTTCCATCTACATTTTATTGGTCCAAACAAACCCTAAGGCTACTCCAGAGTTCAACAAGGCAAGGATAGGTAATCTTCTAACAATGAGGTAAGTTGAAGTATTTGGCCACCCAAAATGCCAACTTAGTTTTACCAAGTATGATAACTGGCTTCAACACAGTGAGTCAAGTCCCTCTGATGTCACTGTATTTTTATATGTTGTGTAAGCAGGGACTTAAAGTGAAAATACATTTCCTCTTCTAAAGGGATCAGCCTCTGTTTGGCTTCCATAAGAGTTACTATGAGGAAACACTTGCCTAGTGCTACTAAGTCATAGTTTTATATCCCAAGAGAACCCAAGACTCCAGGTTTATTGTATGAAGTTTCCTCATTTTGAAATGTTACTAAAACAACACATTTTTGGATTTAAGTTTAGCTCCATACCTACCATTTTGTGATACTTGAAAATCATATACAATAGTATCTTAGAAATAGTGGTAATTAATTTACTGACCACTGTTATTTATAAACTGACTTTTGCATCAAAACTTAATGGAGGTAAGAATCAAATCTACCCTAGAATAAGAATTCTGTTTAAGATAAAGTAATGATAATTTTAATAAATGATCTCTAAGTTAGGCTTAAAGATGTTACCGAAATGTTTTAAGCAGCGGCAGCAGCTTTATTAGAAATACACAATTTCTCTAGGTGACTGACTACTTTAAAGAGAATATCTTTCAACTGAATATGGAAATTCTGGCATGTTTGTTGAAAATGCTCTTATTTCATTACATTCATATAGTCATTCCTGAACTGCAGATCTACTGTTAAAAATCATCATAATAACCCACACTCTGATTAAAATGCCAGATAGTTTGCCAGATTTTAGCTTCATTAAGTATGTAACAAGCATGCTGATAAAATGGTTAGAATTTTCATCTACAAAGCTGTATGTACATTATAAAATAGCTGGGGATCATAGATGTTGTGAAAACCTGTTACTATTCTTCTTTCCCATTTTGTACTTCTTGGTGGCTATTTTGTTGTTAAGAGCCTAAACTAGGAATTAGAGATCAATAGAGAGTAATATAATTGTGTTCATAGTTTAGGATTAGAGTATATTAGAGAAAGGATAGGTTTAGAATAATTTATAGATCTTGTACACTTGACCTGACCAACCACTGCATGGGGCTAGAAGATTAAGTAGCTTCTTTCTGCCTAATTTCTTGTAATTAGTAGGTAGATAACCACTACAGTACAGTGAAAACGAGCCCTTGGGCTTGGTACTCAAACTGCACCCGGTCAGCATCTAGGTGTTTACTGGCTTTAGTTGCCTCACTGAAGGTATAATCTATTACCTTGTATCACCTATCCTTTTATTTATTTTTTTCTTTTTTTGCTACTTTAGTTTTAATTTTATTCATTTTTACTTATGTGGTATAGTTTTTTTTTTTTTATTATGTTCAGTTAGCCAGCATGTAGTACATCATTAGTTTTTGATGTAGTGTTCAACGATTCATTAGTTGTGTATAACACCCAATGCTCATCACAACAGGTGCCCTCCTTAATACCCATCGCCCGGTTACCCCATCCCCCCACCCCCTCCCCTCTAGAACCCTCAGTTTGTTTCCTGGAGTCCAGAGTCTCTCATGGTTTGTCTCCCTCTCTTGATTTCTTCCCATTCAGATTTCCCTCCCTGGGAAGATACTTATGTAGTATAGTTTTATATAATTTATCTCTCTAAGTGAAACAATAAAGGAAAGATGGTTTGTTTTTCTCATTTTGGGATGTAAAAAGAACTTATATTTTATTTTATTTTATTTATTTATTTATTTATTTTTTAAAATATTTTATTTATTTATTTGAGACAGAGAGAATGAGAGAGACAGAGCACATGAGAGGGGGGAGGGTCAGAGGGAGAAGCAGGCTCCCCGCCGAGCAGGGAGCCCGATGCGGGACTCGATCCAGGGACTCCAGGATCATGACCTGAGCCGAAGGCAGCCGCTCAACCAACTGAGCCACCCAGGCGCCCAAAAGAACTTATATTTTAAAAAAAAAGGATTGAAGGGATGAATATAGCAAAACAATCTATTCCATAAACATTTAGAATACTTCCTTGAATACTCCTTTGGCTACCCCACCAAGGCTACCTGAGTCAAAGATGACTTTCAGTGACTTGTAAGAATCAAACAAGAAATATTCTTATTATAGATGCTATGCTTGATTTAGTAAGATAGATGTTTTATATCTTCTCTCATTTTACACTATCACTCCCTGTATCAGAAATTGAGCATTTTAAATCCACAGACTCCAGTGTTTTTTACCTACCCATGGCAATAACGTTACAAAGCAAGAAGTAAAGATAGAAGGGAAGAAATTAGGGGTTGCGGGGGATGGGGGAGAATCCTCCTCAAAACTTTCATGACTGGGGCGCCTGGCTGGCTCAATCATTAAGCGTCTGCCTTCAGCTCAGATCATGATCCCAGAGTCCTGGGATCAAGCCCCACATCGGGCACCCTGCTCCTTGGGAAGCCTGCTTCTCCCTCTCCCACTCCCCCTACTTGTGTTCCCTCTGTCGCTCTCTCTGTCAAATAAATAAATAAAATCTTAAAAAAAAAAAAAAAAAAAAAAAACTTTCATTACTAGCTGTTTGAGAACTTATGAATGCTATGTGTTCCATTAAAAGATTCTCTCATAGAGCCACAGTATAGGATGTATAGGCAGGTGTCTGGCTCTATTTGTTTTTGTTTTTGTTTTTTACATATGACTCTAAATTTGTGTGTTTTTATTTGGATTTCTCTTTATTCCTTTTTTTTCCATTTTAAAAAAAATTATTTATTTTTATTATGTTCAGTCTTTATTCTTATTATACAGGTTCCTTTAGTGCCCATACTGTATCATCTAGGCTAATAAGGCAAACTTACTCAGATTGCTTTGGTCAAATAGGCATTTGAAGCAAAGTAGGCCGAACATCTCTGATAGTTATTTTTATTAATCTGCCATGGTCCTTTTTGGAGCAAACTGGGTCCCCACCTATTGTTATTACCTAGGAAGGATCAGGAGTTCATTTCATCCTTTGACTGTGCTCATCCCCTTGCCTGAAGAAAGTTCTTGACATCGAGTGCAGCTTGGGCTGTGTTTGTTTGTTTGTTTGTCCTTTATCTCCAAAACAGGAAGGGTAGTAAACTTCAGACTTTAGCTCTTCTCCCCTTATATTATGTATTTTTCCCACTGAATCTGTTGCTACTCTTCATCTGTTCAGGGTCTTATCTCCTTTTCTAAAATTTTTATTTTACTCAGGAAGCTTTTCATGGGCTAATAGTTTCTCGTGGGTAAATCAGCTAAATTTTAGGTAGGCTAGTACCAGTGTAGTCAGGGAGATCCAGGAAGCCTGCACAATAACTTGTTTCCAAGCAACAGATATGTGACCTTTGATTAGTTGCTGTTTGTCAGATTTTCAATACACCATACCTAAAGCTATGGATTTAACAAATCCTAAGATCTTAGGTAAAATCAATAGGTACAGTCTTTCAGAAAAGATAAATTCTCTATCATTTCTGCTGATGATTATTTCTTTCTTGAAATATGGCAAGCTAGGCTCCAAAAGTAATCATCCCAATTCTTTGGCTTACCCTTTTAATAGATTTCAGTATTCTGTGTCCAAGATATGGATAAATTAATTTTACTTAAAAATATCCCATAGTTTTGGGGTTCCCCCCCAACTTTCTGTGGTAAAATAGACTTTGACAGATAGGGGTAGATTAATCAAGCTTATTTCTTGCATCCATAGGGATCCATTGCTTATTGTTCCTGAATTAGTTGCCTATCAAGGTACTCAACGTTATTCCCAGCAAAAGCACCTATTCTGGATATCTGCTCACAGTTTTATTTACTTTTAACTTCTTTATGATGTACATGGTTTAAAAAACAATTATATCTGGGGATCTGAAAGCCTAAACTGTACTGGGACTCTTCATAGAAGTGTTGAAGAACAAGATTTCTTTTCTGCAGGAAGTGTGATGGTTTCTAGCCTGGGCGGGGTGGCCAAGGGGATGGGGGGTGCTTAAGAACACATGTGCTGGTTCCACACTCAAAAAATTCTTGTTATATCGGCATAGGGGATGGCTTAATTAAGCATCTGTACAGTTAGAAAGCTACATGAGCAATTCTTTCGTAAACTCAGATTAAGATCCTTTTCCAATCTAAAGATTAACCACATTATGATTGAGAGCAGAGCTTCAGAGTCTAACAGACCTGTACTGAATTATGGCTCCATCATTTTCCCCTTGGTATCTTCAATATTTTTTTTTCCCAGTCTCCTATTCTCCACATATAACGAATAGTTCAGACTAACTGAACACTTGTGTGCTAAATGCTTTAGATTTGTTTATTCATTCAGTCCTCACACTAACTCTTTGAGAGATTATTATCCTTACTTTGCCGATAAGGATACAAGGCTCAGAAAGATTGGAGAATTTGTTTCAAATCCAACAGCTAGAGCAGAATGGCCTATTGAATATGAGTTTGAGATACTTGTTTTTATTAATGTAAATCTCACTTTGTTTCCAAAGAAAGGATAAGGTTGTTTACAAATGTACATACAACAAAAAAGATAAAATCAGTTTGCGGAGGTGAGGAAATTGAGGCACAGGGAAAGAAAGAACGGGTAGGAAAATAAGGTCATAATGTGATTTTATTTTCTCTTATCTATACTGTGAAATTCCCTGTACTTGCTATAAGCGTGCCATAAATGTCACTGAATGGGGCGCCTGGGTGGCTCAGTTGGTTAAGCGACTGCTTTCGGCTCAGGTCATGATCCTGGAGTCCCGGGATCGAGTCCCGCATTGGGCTCCCTGCTCAGCAGGGGGTCTGCTTCTCCCTCTGACCCTCTTCCCTCTCATGCTCTCTGTCTCTCATTCTCTCTCAAATAAATAAATAAAATCTTTAAAAAAAAAAATAAATAAATAAATAAATGTCACTGAAGAGAGCAGCAAAGCTATCCAGTTATTGCTAATACAGGGACTAGAGGGAAATTATTCCTGGGTTCTCAAGTAGTCATTTAATGAAGGTCCTCTGGGATACAGTAATGAACTCTTTCCTCCACATCTTTACAATAAACTCACAAAATATATCATGCACATCTTTTTAAATAATGTCTTCTAATATAGACTATGGGCATCATACTCCAATATATTTCAGTTAAATTAATTTCACAGGAAAGTAAAATAATCCTGTTTGTGTGCAACCACCTACTGATTTATATTAACTGAAGGGTAAGTCTTAATGGTATCTAAGGCAGTCTTTCCCAAAATATTCTATAAAAAATTTATAAAAGAAATCACTTCTTCACTTATCTGATATCCCCTTTATTTATTTGTCCATTTGTTTGCTTTTCCTCCTCTCTTTCTCCTTTTGATTGTAGCTCTCTTTACTTTTAGGTTTCTCACAAATTCTCTCCTCTTTACACTTTGATCTGTCCTTAGGCATAACTGCTCATGACTTCAGTTATTATACAGCCAGTGTCAAATCAGAAATTGCACCAGTCAAGGAAGACTTTATTCAAGGATCTTACAATAGTGCACAAAATAGAGGCCAGAACAAAATCTAAATACCACTGAAACAAAGATCAGAAGGACTCTTCAGCCCTAAAGTACTGGAGGATATTGGGGAAGATATAGGCCATATACATTTGCTAATTAGCTTTATCCAAAGGGAAAATAAACTTGTCATATCTTTATGAGGAGAGATAGTTTTGCATCTTGGCCACACCAAAGTTAGGCTCCTACTCTCCCACAAAAACTGGAAGATAGGGGTACTGTCTCCTTTGATGTTTACTTATGCCTCCAACAGATGGCTCCCAGGTCCCTAAGAAAGACTTTCTGGGTTGTAAAGCTGTCAGGAGTTTTGTTGTTGTTTTGTTTTGTTTTGTTTTTAAGATTTACATCTCAAAGGGGCAGAAAATTTATAATTATGTTTTCTAAAATAAATACTCAAAAAAAAAAAAAGGTAGGTAAGGAATCATGAGTTAGGAAGGGGTCTGACATTTTAGTCAAGCTAAGGGGAATGGAATGTTAAGGCCATTTTGGCCAACAGGTTACTCACAGGTGTGTATTTTCTTAAATTACTCTGACATTTAAGTCCCATATATGTAAACAATATATACTTCCCCCCCACTATGTGGATGGCCCATAGAACCCTCAAATTCATGATCATCCTCACACAAAATAGGCCTTATTCTGTGTTCCCGTTCTCAGTAAAGGACATCAACAGTCATTCAAGTATGCAAGCCAGAAGTCACAGACTCTTCCTTAGCATCTCTCTCACCTCCCATATTCAAATCAATGCCATGTTCACATATATGTGCAATCAGAGAGCATTTGGCGGTACACAATTTAATTTTTTCCAAGTTAAAATTACGGGACATAAAAAAAAATATGAGGCATATACTATATGAGCTAGATTATTAGCATCTCGGTTTGCCGTTTTTGTTGTAAAATAAACAGAAATGTTCTGTGAGAAAATCCTAACTCTGTTACTGGCTACCATCTCAACTAGTCTGCACACTGAAGTACAGCCTTCCACCCAGGCACGTATCCTGATTAGGCTCTTCAGTTTCCATAAGAGAATGTTAACTCTATCTCCATATCAGCATTTGAGCCTGGAGCATTGCAGTGCTGGATTTTATCAGATTGATTGATCAAAAGCTTACTAGCAAGAAGTTTTTATGAAGATTGGTGGTAGAAATCACTGGCCACCAATTCATCTACATTTGAATTTTATTCTTGGATTAATTCAGGCTTGCAAGAGCTGTAAAACTGGACTTCATTGTTTTTCATTTTGTAGAATTGCTTTGGACTACCTGGCATTATGCCTTTGCTGAAGAGCAATGTTATAAAATACTTAGCTGTGAAGGATAAGGTTATATTTAACTTGTTAACAATGAGTAAGTTGTATACGACATCACATCATATCTTTTTTTTTTCTTTTTTTTTGGATATGAGAGGATATGAGAAATATTTCCTTCAATTCAGTGTCAGAAATGTTTGGGTTCCCACTGAACAGCTAGTTTGATGTTTACTTTACGTACTCTGGCAATTCTGTAATTGTATTACTGACTCTTTTTCTTTGCCCATAAAACTTGAAGCTGAACCAACAGCCCTGTTTAGCAAAATACACACCTTTATGGAATCGTTTTGTGTATTCACCTCATTCCTGAAGTATCAGTTTATTTACATGGCTACATGTGACCAAAAACCCAAATAGGAGATTCTTTTTTTCTATTTTCTTGAAGTCAGGAAGTTTGTGGTTGCTAGTGCTTCTTTTATAGCCCAAGGAATTCAGGGTCAAGGTCTCTAAAAATGTCTTGGTATTTCCTTCATGGTCTCAAGATGATTATTACAGCTGTAGGAATCATGCCTTTGATTGAAAAAGGAAGGAAGAAAGAACCAGAAGAAAAATTGTTGGTCCTGATAACAGGTGATTTTTGCCGTCTATTATTTCATATCAAACCTTCTCAAAACTTTGTAGCTTAAAATAATTTAGTATCATCATAGATGGTTCTGTGTAATGACTAGGCTCAACTGGCTGTTCTTACTTGGGATCTCTCATGTTTGCAGCCGAATTGTGGCTGGGGCTGGAGGCATGTTAGGCTTAACTGGGCTCACTATCCAAGGTGACAAATTCCTATGGCTGAGCTGATGCTGGCTGTTATCTGGGAGCTCAGCTGAAATGCTTACACATGGCTTTGGCTTCTCATAGCGTGGCAGCTGCGTTCTGAGATAGCGTCTCAAGAGTAAGTATTAAAAATGAAGACAGCAAGGCTTTTTATGACCTGGTCTCTGATGTTTGAGAATATTGCTTCTAGTCTCACATTCTGTTAGTCAAGAAAATAAGGTGTACTCAGAACAAGGAAAGGAAATTCGAGCCTACCTTGTCATGTGAGAAGCAGCATAGGCATGGAGACAAGGAATCAGTGGTGGCCAATTTTGCAGAGTATCTATCACAATCTGCTCTCTGGCTACCAATATTCATGTCCCTTCCACATGCAAAGTAGACTAATATCCCCCAAATTATGGCATTATGACGTTGGTTTAAAGTCCAGGATTCATCATTTAAATCAGGTTCAAGGGGAGATGAGGGTCCCACTTTCTCAGATGCAGTTTCTCAAGCATGATTTCTCTCTAATGAAACATTTTAAACTAAAGAGACAAGTTATCTTCCCAGTAAGCTCAGTAAGTTATCTGTTCAACACACTCAGTATTATAGTGGTGATACACATGTATGAAATTTGCAAAAACAATTTCCCAGTTTTAAAAAAAAATGGGATCTGACAGGAGACACATAACAGTTGCTCACCCACAGGAAGTCTGAAATCTGTCGAGCACACGGCACCACTTCCTTATGTGGGGCCAAGTCCTGCTCCCTGAGAGTGAGGCTCTTTCCAGTTGGTCAGGTATCTAGGTTTCTAGTGCTGCATTCTGAGACTTCCCCTCTTTTCCTTTAGAATTGGCCTATGTTTGCTACTGAGTAGCTTTCTCAGCCTGCTTTCTGCCTTTAGAAGGTTGGAGCCCCCCCCCCCACCCCCCAAGGGCTCTTTTTTGTTTTGAACTACCTCTATCACATTTAGTCCAGTTTTATTGGGGTTCAGTCCACTAGAAAAGAAAAATTCCAATTTTTTTTTTTTCTTATTTTTTTTGCCACAAGCCTCTACTGTGGACTGAGTCTTGGTGGTGTGGGATCATATCTTTAAGATTCTTAGGAGCCCTATTTTCTAGTTAAGAATGTGTGAAAGACACTCAATAATATTCATAGAACCCTTCTTTTTTTTTTTAAAATGTTATGTTAGTCACCATACAGTACATCATTAGTTTTTGATGTAGTGTTCCATGATTCATTGCATAGAACCCTTTTTTTGTCTGGTTGAAGACCTGCCATAAATGCTTCCGAGGTGTCGGGAAAGGGTGCTCCAAATGCACCATTGAAGTGAACTTTACCCTCCTGTTATGTGTTACCAGCATATTCTGAGTTTGAGTTTTGTCCTGATGCCATTTCTTATTTTGAGAAACTTTTTGCAGGCTGCAAAGATTGGAGATGATAAACACTTCTATTTTTGAGCCGAATCAAGTCCTAACTCTTTTGTTTGTCCTCTAAATTCTTCTATAAAACATTGAATATTGCCTTTTTTTAGCTCATTCTTTCTTTATCTAGATCTTATCCTCTGCATCTAACAGAAACCAATTGGCACATTCAATATTCTGCCTGGAAATTTTCTTAGCCTGATGTATCTATTCATTAGGACAAGTTTCTATTTTCTACATAACTATAGCATGCTATCACTAAACTTTGTGCCACTAAAAGTTTTCCTATGACCTAGTTTCACAAGTCCTGAATATCACTTCTATATCCTGTCAGTTAAATCAGTCACTAAGGCCATCTCAGACTGATGGAAAGGGAACTAAACCTCTGCCTCTTGATCTGTGAAGAAGCATGCAGAAGGGATTTGTGGTGGTCATCTTTGGAGATTATCTCCCACATCAGGAAAGTAAAATTTTCCAGAAATCCTTAGCATAGTTCTCTCATTGGCCAGAATTGTTTCATAGTTTGGTAAAGGAATAGTAAAGAAACTAGGAAATGTGGGCTTTTTCTTTTCTGTTATTAAAATTCCTATTTGGGAATAGAGGATTTAAAAAATGCAGAGAAGTAACATTCATAGCCATTTTAAAATCCTGTTGAGCAGGTGTAGCAAAGTCTTCCTGAATTAGTGGTAGAGTAAGCTCTGGGTCAGTCAGTCTTTTACTCTCTCATTCCATTTTTGTGGTCTCTGGCTCTGCCCTCTGAGATGCTACACAGATCTGATACTTGAGGCTCTTGTATATTTTAAAAAATGATTGCATGTGATTGTGTGTTGGGGGATCCTCGAATAATTTCCTACCTTTTGAGTGGAGCAGTAACAGTTGCAAGAGTTTACAGTCCAGACTGGATGTTTGGGCACCATACAGTTCTGTCACACTAGTATGTTACGCAGTCTAATCACCATCCTGTAGGTACAACTATAGCTAAAGATATAATCTAGTCAAGGTTTTTAACCTTGGATGTTGTCTTTATTGACTGGCCATTACATTCTGCCCACTCTCCCTGCTTTAACTTAATGGTTGTGGCCTTGGTGTAATTTAAAATCATGTATCTTTTGGGCAAAGCTAAACCCTTTATTTCATTTTTGCCTTCATACTGGCTGCATTTCGCTGGCTGTCTACCAGTTTTATCTCTTACTAAGTTTGCTGCTTCGCTACTCTTGCAATGGCTTCAATTTAGGATGTGAAACATGTTTTTATTTTTTAGCCTTCTGAGGCTTCAGATTATAGGATTCTCTGACAATGCAGATGTCCAACTGTAAGGAGAGAGTCCTTCTCTTACAAAGTGGCATTTCCTTCTATCTGTGCTTCTAAGTTACATGTATCTACTTCTCACCTGGGTTCATCTAGCTCTTGTAGAATTTTCCTAAAGGTGGTAGTAGAGCCAGTTCTAGCCAACATTCTGATCAGTCCCACTCTTCCCAACAGCACAGACTCAGTATATTTTGCTTTCAAAGTTCAGATGACTATTTAACCAAATATTTCCCATTGTGCGTAAAGCACGACCAATTTTCTAGTGTCAAGTATCTAAGACCTGAATTTTCGTCTCCATCATTAAGTCAGTTTCACATTTTAATTCCTGTTACTTACAGCAACTTATTTCTAGTAACAATTACTGAACCAATCTCAGTACTTCTGTGCAAGCACAACGCATTTTAAATAATTAGTAGTAGTTCATAAAATCCCCAGAAGGACCAGAGAAAAACTGTTCAACTTAAGACATTAGGAACTAGATAACAGACTGTGATAGCTGCCCCAGAAAAACATACCTCTGTGATTTTACATGCCACGAGATCAGATCCCCCTGCCCAAAGGCTGACTGAGTGGGTTCCCATATATTGCGACACTTCTGTTTGATATTGTAAAGCAGTCTATGGATTGCCGTTATTAGCTTTATAATCTGTTGTACAGAAAGGCAAGCTAAAAACTATATAAGAATGGGTATTGAATAACCAGATACGTAGTAGAATCTGTCTGTATTTTTCTTCCCTGTTGAGAGCAATGTATCATAGTGACACATGCAACATAATTGTTTCAGCGCTCAGACTTAAGTGGCATCCACACTCCACTAGCTGTGGTCATAGGCATTACTTAATTTTTATAAACCTCAGTATGCCTATTCTGAGAAACAGGCAATGTAAACTCAGTGTGACGACTATCTAGGATATGTTAGCATAGTGTCTACATGAAACCATTTCTCACTAAGTAGTAGTGATTGCTATTATTTATTAGTCCCACTTTGAAGCAATCTCCTACCTTAGTTTTTTTTTCTCAATTTGGAATTTTTACTATATGTAGTTTCAAAAGGTGCTTTAAGGTTTTGAAGTCTATTTTTAGAATGAGGCATAGCTTTAATAAACATAAATAATTCTGAGTATTAAAATATTGAAAAGTTTGCATGAAAATTTAAGACTTCGAAAGTACCTCAGGATTTTTCAGGGAGAGTTACAAAGGCCTTCTGTAAACTTTTTAGTTTGTCATACTTCACATTTCTCTTTGAATTATGGGTAATGTTATTGAGTCTTAATATTTAGTCACTAATTCCAGAAAATATTTTAAGCACATACTATCTGCTAGTCACTCTGCCTAAAGGTGAAAAGACTGACAAGATCTCCACTGCATACTTTATATTCCAATAAGGGAGACAATAAACCAGTACACAAGCATAGGTAAAATGATTAGATTTTGATAAGTACTCTGAAGGAAATATGGAGTTGCTATGTTAGAAAACTATTGATAGGGGCAGGATAAGCCACTTAACATAGAGTTCAAGATATGCTTCCCAAAGAGGGTACATTTAAACTGAGACCTTGAATGAAAAGAGATGTATGTGTGAAAAACCAGCGGGAAAGCATTCCAGGGAATTATAATCTCTAAGTTCCCTAAATGGAAACTTACTTGAACCATTCGAGAAACTGAGAGAACACCAGGATGCCCAGGGTTTAGTGAGCTAGTGGGAGAGACTAGCACAAAGTTAGAAAGCCAACATGGGCCAGATTATGCAGTTACAAAGGCCTGGCAAGAAGTTTGAGTTTTATTATAACTGAAATGCAAATGGGAAGCTATGGAAAGGATTAAAATAGGAAGTGATTTAATCTAATTTGTGTTTTAAAAGATCCCTTTGGCTGTTATACAGAGACTACACTGGAGTGAGTTCAGAGAAAATTAGAGAAGCTAGTTAAGAGGCTCTTGAAATAGGTGGTGTGTAGGACTAAGGTGGTAAGAGATGAAATGGTTCTAAGTAGGTGATATGTAATACAGTTTAGACACACAACAAACCAATTGGAGCTATTGATGGTTTGGGTGAGGGAGATTAAAAAAGGGGGAAGTCAAAATGACTTCCCATTTTCTTCAGTAATATGATCAGTTGCAGTATTCTAACTGAGGTGGTGGGGCAGGTTAACAAAAGATTATGTTTGAGGTAAGTACTTTCTGTGGATGAGCAATAAATCAAGATTTTCATTTTAAGATTTCAGTGAGATAGGCAAGAAAGGGTATCAAGTAGACAGTTGCACTGGTATCTAAATCTGTGGCTCTTGGGGCGCCTGGCTAGCTTAGTCAGTAAAGCATGCAACTCTTAATCTCCAGGTTGTGAGTTCAAGGCCCACGTTGGGTGTAGAGATTACTTAAAAATAAAATCTTTAAAAAAAAATAAATCTGTGGCTCTTGGATCGAGATAAAAATATTGTGCATTGTCAATATAAGACAATATTTATCAAGGGGTAGAAATGAAATCACCTGTGTGGAGTGTATAGATTTAGGGAGGAGAAGTCGTAAGATCACTGTCTGAGAAACCTCAGTGTACAGAGTTTGTAAAGAATTCTTATTTATGTTTGTTCTTCGCTCATTATATAGGTTATGGAAAATGTATATGTGTGTGTCTTTGTGAGTAATACTTGATTTTGAAAAAAAGTCATGGGAATGGACAGGGTTCCCTGGTCACATAGGGAGAACATGTGGATTTAGAAGAGTAGAGGGCCCCACCCTGAGCTCTGAGAAACTTCAACTCTTAAAGGTTTAGTGGAGACTGATATGCAAAAGAATTTAAAAAAAAAAAGAACTACCACAGAAATAGGAGAAAAGTCATCTGTACTAACACCATGACTGAGAGAGGGAAATGGAAAATGTTTTGGGAAAGATGGAGTGGTCAGCTCTATCATATACTTCTGGAAGTTTTAATAACACGAAATAAAAGTATATATTGAGCGAGAAACATGAATTTCTTGATGGTCTTATTAATTAAATGGTGGAAATTTAACTCAGAAAAAGTAAATTTAAGACTGAATTTGAGATCAAGTTGGAGCACAGAAAACAGTTTCATTTTTTCTTATAGAGAACATGAGTGAAGAAACAGGACTTAAGGAATCGAAGTCCTTTAGAGAGCAAGGATGCTGGAGACTAGAAGCACAAAGTTGTTTTCAAATGTAACAAAAGAGGAGGAGAAGTTGGATGCAGATACTAATAAGACTGAAAAATCAGTAATTGAAAAAATGAGGGATTTTACATTTGATTTTGATAAGATAATCAATAAGAATAGAGCTAGGGGGCGCCTGGGTGGCTCAGTTGGTTGAGCGACTGCCTTCGGCTCAGGTCATGATCCTGGAGTCCCTGGATCGAGTCCCGCATCGGGCTCCCTGCTCGGCGGGGAGCCTGCTTCTCCTCTGACCCTCCCCCCTCTCATGTGCTCTCTCTCTCTCTCATTCTGTCTCAAATAAATAAATAAAATCTTTAAAAAAAAAAAAAAAGAATAGAGCAAGGAAAATGTTTGAAAGGGAATGGGGAGTAACTATTGTGTAGGTATTGAGCTATTTATGTGATAGCTGGGTAGATCTAGGTTTAGGTTTTGCCAAGTGATTGCAAAAGAAAGAATGGAAGACAAGGCAATTGGGAGGATTTGCAGAAATGTGAAAACATGAGTCTTGATGGATTGTGAGAAAGTGAAGAGATCAGTGTGTTGGCGGTTTTGAAGAAATCAGAGAATTGCAGAAATGATGAGAATATTATTACAGGTAAGCTTTCCAGATGGAAAATAGTCTGGTTTGTAAAATATTTGAAATTATGATTATGAGGATGATAGACTTTCTGGCATTGATTCTGGTTAATCATTTAACATTTATCTTATTATAATAGGATGCGGGTTCAAAAAATGAGTCATTGGGCCAAGACTTTTATTTTTTTCCATAGGTTACAAAAATTGGGCTTAAAGACAAGTTTCAACTATTAAAGAGTTGGTATCACTACTAACATGTAGTTTGTTAAGATTTCAGAGGTATCTCAGTTAATAATAGGTGGGGAATAAATACATATTTCATGGAAGAATACTGAAAATAAAAGGATATGAAGTATGTAATATACAGGATGTTTGCAAAATGTTTATCTTTTGCAGACATAAAACATATGGTATATGAAGAAATCACCTTGGACTTAATGGACCTATTCTGTAGTTCGGCACCAATACCTTGACTTTAAAAAATGAATACCATTATCCAAAATTTTTGGTTAATTAAAGAGAATTAAAAATAGTTAAGGATGATATTTGATTGCCCAGATATCAGGAAGGGACCTTTAATAAGTTGGGTTCCTTAGTGAAGATCTAGATTTTATTTTCTATTCATTTATCTCTTTTGTCTGTACCCTATCAGCATGCTTTTGGTCTTTAGCATGCTCCCTTGCAGAGTGAATACCTGTGTATGTTAGCTGAAGCCATGAAAACCTACCAAGGTTGCTGTTAGGGTCAGACTCTACATTACAGATTGTGTCTCACAATCAAAGTTGGCTGACTGACATGATTTAGGTTTATGTTTCCATGGTTAGCAAGCCTTGTTTTATGCAAAAATATCTGTTGGCCAGGCATCAGGGTTCATAAACATAGCTGCCTCCTACTTGGAGGCATGCTTTTCCTTTTTTTTTTCTCTTCCTCTAAAAAGCTTAGAGCTATTATTGCCTTCAAAGCTTAGGGAAAAGTCAGCCTCATCGGGTAGGCCAGCTTTTGTGTGCATCAGTTAAATTCTAGGCCAAGATGCGTTAATTATTTATGAAGTTTGGGTTTTTAAAATGTTTCACCTTGAAAAAAAATCCATTTCTACGACCACTGTTCTTAGACTTAAAAAGGAAAGAGTAAGTATGTGGCACAGGAAAAATTAAAATAAGGATAAGGCTTCTAAAGCTGAAGAATTTTTAAAAGGTAGTTTCCATACAAAAATATGAACTAGAGAACAAAATATTTATATCACAAGAAGGATAGGTTTTCTGAATTTGACCTTGTCATTTTCCAGATTTATATAATTGTATTTACCACTTTCTACTTTTGGAAACTTCAGTCAATTCTGTTCAATTCAGTAGTGATTTAATGATCACTTACTACTTGGGGAGTACTAGGCGGATGCATTAGAAAGTAAAAATTATAGTTATTTGCCCAACCCTCAAGGAACTTAGATTGTATCTAGTGCTTTAAAAGCAATCAAGTTCAGTAAATTTTTTAGTTGCACAAGCCCTCTAGATTTTGTTTCGAATACATGTTTTTAAGACATAATTCACAACAGAAATTTCTGTATTTTTTCCCTAAACATACGGAGTCAAAAAAGCATCTTCCAAAGCTTCCAAACTCATTGTTTCTTAATACTTCTCTTCATTGTTCTCATTTACCTCATTATTTCCCTTAAGGTTTTGTATATTGGCACATTTTCTCTCCACTGATATTTTGATCAATTTGTTTCTTTCCTTTGTGTTCAATGAATTTTTCATACCACCATCAACTTAGTATACTTTACACATTTCATTGATGTGCTGATCTATCAGGTCATTAAGGAAACCATGAGGAAGTTACTAAATAATTTACTGCTTTGCTTGTAAGAGCCCAAGTTTTATGACCCTTGGGGCATAATGGAAGATCCATCTGTTTACCAAACATATGCCAGATGAAGCAACAGGCTCAAGATCCCAAATTTGAGTCCCAGAGTGTTGTAAAAAGCATTATTTTGGGGAGAAATGATAGAATGAACAGATCACAAGCTAAATAATATCTTTTTATTAAATTATTTGTTTTTAGTATATTACCAATACCAACTGTTTTCACTGTGGAAGTCTAGTATTATCTTTAGAAATTGAACATTTTTAATTCTGTCTTCTGAAATAAGGAAATGTTCCTCATAAAAATTTTAGAAAATGCACATTCAGAGCCCACAAATTTAAAATAAACCAATATCCTATCACTGTAACATGTTGTATATGCACACACACACTCAAACATGTAAATGCTTTATCATACATATATTAACTGTTATATAAATACTACTTTTTAATTTGGGAAATTAATATATGTTCAGCTTTGTCAGTAGTCTTTAACATAATTATTTTTACTGACTGCACATACTCTATTCTGTGAAATAGTGTACAATCAGACCCGTTTGTCAATCATTTATTTCATTTTTTTATTTTTATTAATGCGAAAATATCTTTGTGTATATATATCTCTGCATAGATCTCACTGTTCAGAATAAATTATAGAAGTCATGATACTAGATTAAGTATACAAGGATAACTGTTCTCACTTCTACAAATATATAGAAATAGTTTATGAGATGATAAAAGAGTATCACAGTGCTAAAAAAAAATACACAAACAAGAAATATTTTGAAGTTAACAATAGGAAATGAAGCCCTATGGCCCAAGAGATGCTGAGTTCAGAAGCAGGAGTTGAGAATAGAATTTCAACCCTTGCATATGAAAAGAGACAGCACAGCTCTTGCCTGAGTCCCAAAGCCAGGCTAGCTACGTGAATGTAGTTGGTAAAGTTTTGCCCACTTGTAGGACAGACAGACTGACACAACCTCAGAAAATACTGCACAGATTGGGGTGGCCTGGTGGAAAAGAGAAATATTCCACTGCAAGATGAGTTTTCAAGCTAAGATTTACTGACTTAAAGGTTTAGAAGTTTCTCACGTAACAGTACAGAGTGGGGAATTTTAATCTGGCACTGGCTTTGACAGATGCAGTTGTTCAGTGACCCGGACTTGTACGTGGTTGTTCCATCTTGAGTACTTGGCTTTAGAATTGCTCCTCTCACCATCTTGAAGGCAACAAGGAAGTGGACAGAGCATGAGAAAAAATGGATGGGAGGTTTACTATTCACTTGTGGAAGTGGTACATGCTGCTTTTACTCAGAACCTGCTCACAGACATCTAGGTGTCTCAGAATAGTCAAATGAAGAGTGGAACAAACGCATGCAGTTCTTAATCAATAATAGACTAATATAAAAATTAACCAATTAAAATATTGGAATTAAAAGTTAATAGTTGATACTCTATATTTTAATAGAAAAGCTCTATAGTAAACTGGGCACATACATATAATTAGAAATATAAAAGTGAGAAAATCACTCATTTAGATTTTAGAACCGTAAGAGAAGAAAATTCAACAAGTGTGTAATTGAATTTCTAGGGGCAGCACAGAAAGCTAATTGGAGAGAGATACAATTCAGAGTTTTAATGGCTAAAATTTTTGAGACTCTAAGAAAGCTAAGAGTACTCAACAAATAATAAAGCAAGTGGGATAAAAAAATATACACTTCATACAGTCTAATAAAGTTACTAAATATCAAGGACAGGTTGAAAAAACTCAGAACTTCCAAAGAGAAAAGAATGACTACTAATGAAAAAAGAATACTGAATTATAGCAGACATCATCCTTCATAAAAAATGTCAGGAGACAATAGAAATATATTTTAAAACTACTAAGGAGAAATTGTTATAAACCTTGAATCCTCTATCCAGCTAATCTTTTACCCAAAAGTGAAAATAACATAAATATGTGTTTAAGCAAAACATGACTAAGAGTTTGATAGCTGTGGGAACTCTAGGAAAGAAATATTAAAAGATACACTTCAACGAGAAATAAAATGAATCTAGAAGAAAGGAGTGGAAAGAAAGAAGGGATGGTGAAAAAATTTGTAAACCAAGTTGTTAAATACAAACAAGTATAAGCTTAGAAGGAGAAGATGGATAAAGACGAGTATGAGAGGAGATGAAATATATTTATATGCTGGTTTTGAACTTTGTGGAAAACCTATAAGGTTAATAAGTTTGTTCAGTGTTTAAGGCTAATCACTGAGGTTAGAAATAGAATGTATAACTTAATAATGAGTAATGGGGGGAAAGGAGGAACTTACTCATTTAAAAAAAAAACGTAAAAGGAAAAGAAAGCAAAGGCAACATGGCATATATACCAGATTGCAAAAGTTAAACCAAATGCACGTTAGTATTAATATCCACACTAAAGATAAATGGAATAAACTTACTGTTTCTAAGAAACACAAAGGTGAGAATTATATAACTACTTCTCATTAAAAGCTGCACACTTGTCATAAAATAATATTAAAAAGGTGGAAAAGGATTCACTAGATAAAGACTAGCAGAAGAAAAGCATATGAAAAAGAGAATTTAAGGCAAATTAAAATATAAGTAAAGGGCTTTACTTGATGTTAAAAGGAAAATAATATCAATCATAAGTCTGTATATATCTAAAGCACAGCCTAGAAAAATACAAAGTAAAACCTGAGGATTACAGGAGGAAAAAAACAAAATAAATAATCATATCAGGTTTTCTATATCCATTGCTAAAAACAAAATCAAAGGTAAATAAACCATTTTTTTTCTATCTTTGACCAGTGTTATAGTAGAGTGGTATGATGTGAAAGACCCTCTAACTTGCAAGTAACTATATCGTAGCTGTGACACATGCAGGCATTACTGTCTCACATGAGGTAATAGTGGCCTCCAAGGCTAACCCTCCCAAACAAATGAGCAAATAAGACATGAACTGGTGCTAGAGATGCAGGCAGTAAGTAGAGGCACGGTGTATATGTGTAGCATAAAAGCTGTCCAGATACTGTGCTTTGAGCCAGAATGAAGGTGGAGGAACTGAGGCTGGGACCTCTTAGTGAAACCACTCACCTAAAAGTGGTTCGGTGCCACCCATGTGGGTGGTGCCTCCCAGCCACCCAAAGAAGCAGAAGCAGATCTCTTGAGGAAAGCTTTCCCAGTTTAGGCCCACAGGACTCCCCTAGATTAAAGTAAAGCAATGAGCTCACAGTAAAGATAATAAAATATAGGAGTTGTCAAGGCAACATATGTAATAGTCAGAAAGTATCATATTTACTACAGGTTGAGCAAAAAGTAATTTAGAGCTAGATTTAGGAAGCCATGCACTAAAGAGCAAGATAATCACAAAGTTGAGCAAGAAATAAATGATTAGTATAAATGTAGAGGCAAATTTGAAAGAAAAGTGGAACTGCTAAAAATGAAAAAAAAATATTAGAATTAGAAAATCATCAGCATATTAAGCAGCAGAATACACACAGCTAAAACGAGAAAGTATATTTTAAGAAGTTACCTGATTATGAAGTTCTGGACACTTTTTAAAAGTATAGCTAACAGGATTTGCTCATGAATTGGAGACAGTTTTTTCAAAGAAAGTGAGGAATCAAGAATAACTCCAAATCATTTTGCTTTAGCAAATGGATAGAATTGCATTTAACTGAGATAGAATTGGTTTGAAGGAGGGCTACCAGTACTTCATTTCAAGGTGTGTTAAGTTTGATAGGTCTTTTAGATACCACTGTTATTGAGAAGGTAATCAGAAAAATGTCTGAAGATCAAAAAGAGGTCCAGAATACAGAGATACATTTAAGAGTCCTCAGCTTATATAGGTGGTGTTTAAAGCAAAAGATGAAACATGATTGCAAAAGGCAAAGATGTAGCTTAGGTGGAGAAGTGAGAAGTTTCAAAGATCAAGTCTTGGAGGACTCCCACACTGAGAGGTCTAGGGAACAGAGGGAGGAAAAGGAATCTCAAACTTTTAGATAGGATGCAGTTAGATGGACAGAAACGTTTTGTGCTGAGAAGAGTAGTCTAGTAAGAATGTCTGAGTTTGAGTTTAGGCTTCACTCTGACAGGGTGACTGACCTTAGGCAAGTTCCTTAGTCACTTTAAGGAACTCCTCACTCACTGATTTTCCACATACCTACTCAGGTCCAGCTATGATTTAGGTTCAGTTTAAATGCCACTTTCCGGGGCGCCTGGGTGACTCAGTCGTTAAGCGTCTGCCTTCGGCTCAGGTCATGATCCCAGGGTCCTGGGATCGAGCCCCACGTTGGGCTCCCTGCCCAGCGGGAGGCCTGCTTCTCCCTCTCCCACTCCCCCTGCTTGTGTTCCTACTCCTGCTATGTCTCTCTCTGTCAAATAAATAAATAAAATCTTTAAAAAAAACAAATAAATGTCACTTTCCCACAGAGGTCTCCCATGTGCATTTTACCCATCATTCAGCTAGTTACTCCTTATTACCATGTCTTGTTTATTTCATTTGCTTAATCCCAGTCTAAAATTAGCTTATATATTTACTTACATGAATTGTATGTCTCCTCTCTCACCACCACACAGATATGTACACTGCATGTAGGTAAGTTTTTGCCTTGCTCATGACTCTGTCTTCAATTCCTAGCTTGGTGTCTGGCACATAGAACAAGATCAATAAATGACCATGATATATATGAATTTCCCAAGAATGAAAAACACTGAACTGAAAATTTGCTTAGATCCTAAAGGATGCTCCACTCACTAAGCAAATTAATTTAGATCCTCGGGGAGATTTAAATATTTAGTATGTTGCTTAAAAATTCTCAATTTTCTGAAAGAAAACAGTTTTATATTTTTATAAGTGCATTTTTGTGAATTATTTCTGTATCTCTTATCCTTTCTAGCCACATCTACTTGTACCAATTTGTTCCAGGCATTTTTAAATATTGGGCAAAAACTTGCATACCACCTACATCAGAGGAAAAATAGTTCCAGAGAGATTGTGGAGGAATTCTCTGTCCCCCAAAACATGGGCATTTTTGCATTCTGAAACATGTCATAGATGGATCGGTTTGGATTATTTTTCTACTCATGAGGTATTTCCACATGCCTTTAGAAGTGAAATGTTTTTACATGCACCATCATGTCTAAATTCCTAAGAGAAGTTCTTTGAATTATCCCTATCCCCTGACCCCGTTTGCCACATACATTCAGAATCACCTAGAGTTTCTTTCCTTTGACATATAACTATAATAAGGAATCTCTTTCTGTCATCTCTTCTGTTTCTCTTAATCAATCTCTCTAAATACATGGGAAAGGAATAGGAATAACTTTTGAATAATGGGATTTAATTAAATTACAGATATAAGTATGTGTATTTTATTTTTATAAGAACTCATAGAAACAGGAATTTTATCAAGCTATCACAATTAGGAAGCACTAAATTATTTTTTTTTTTAAAGACAGTTCTCATAGGAAAGCAGAACATTCTCACAGAGAAACTGCAGTTTCTTAACAAAGATTGTAAATGACATATTTGCAGCTTCCTAAGTGACCGCCCAGTCACATAAGTTATTTACAGACCACCATCTTGACTTTCACAGCTAAATAAACTGAACACTGTGCTCTCTTTCATTTCAATGCCATGGATTTATGATCTCTTCATCTCAGAATAAAAGAGCTTTTTAATTTGCCCATGAATTTAAGGATCTCTGGTTGTATTGTTTATTAGAAATAAACAAATTCAGCAAGAATGAAGAATCCTTTAGAGTTTCCTTCTGGAATTTCCTTTGAACAGATGTATGACACATTCACTTTTAAAAAATAATTTCTCTTCCATGATACAGATACTGGTTTTCTTTTTTTTTTTACATTAATTTCTTAAAGTGACTATAACTATTATGAAAGTGACATTATTAAGATAAAATTTTATTAAGGAGTTTATGATTTCTATTGAAAATGGAATTATTTCACCAAGTCCTATACACTTATTTCATCTTCCTTTATAGTAATGGGTTTTTATGAGCCAGTATTTATACCATAGGAAATACATACATAACTTTGAATTTCTCCAAAAGTACATGTTGTACATTGTATAATTTAGGTAGCAAAGTTTCTAACCTTTCATTTTTGGCAAAGTAAATATTATGACAAGTAAGTAAAACCCCTCATATTTATCAGAAAACTAATTTACATATGTAGTTGACCAATTCTGAAAATAGTACAGTGATTTCATATGTATTCAACATTTATATAGTAATGTAACTATTTTCTGATACGTTCTGTTATATAAGTGCATGTTTTTGTTATCTTTTCTCTTTTGTTAGTGTCATGATGGATTCATAGATTCTTATTTATTCAGTGTTTCACCTCCAAGTATAGTCACTTGTGATGCTTTACTTGGCCAGTGAGGGGGCCCTTTCAATTGGACTTTTATGTTCTTTAGACAATTTTTCCCTTTAGGCTTCTTTGTTTTCTTCTACAACAGAAGTCCCAGGCTCCTGTTGTGTTTTCTTTGTTCTAACCCTGGAATGTGTCCAAGAGACCTGGTTTATTTAAGTAGGGATATGGAAACCAAGATCTGGGTTTCTGGGTTTTAGGGCTACTTAGTGCTACTGGAATTTCTTGACCTTTTAGTGACTTAAAAACCATATGTTCATATTGACATGTCTAACTTAAATTTAACGTGGCATAATATTTCTTAACTTCTTCAATTTTATAGTTTTGTCTCTTCTATTTGATGAAAAATCTCAGTCACTGATATCACTAACACCTATTTGATTTAGCCTGCAATTTGAATACAGTTGTTACAAAATTACAATACCAACATACATGTTTTTTTTTTACTAACCGTTGTTTTTACTAACAATAAAGCTACTGAGAGAAGTTAAAGATTTCTTTGCAATTCTTTTTATTCTTAAAGATACTTCACTAATGATGTACAGTCTGAGTTGTGCTCAAAGCTACATGTGTTTTTTTTTCACCCCCTGTGGTTGTGTTACTAACTTGGTATATAGTTAAGTTTCACTCAAATAATTCCAGTTCCACTATTCCTACTTCCCACATTAGTGTTTCTCCCCCAGTCTCATTTTGTCAAGATCTACACCTAGCTTGGGTAATCTTGATTATTTGTTTTCTCTCCTTGTGTGACACTGCTGATTAAGGGGATAATGTAACCATCCTTTTTAGGTTCAATATATGTTGATGTTTTGGACCTGAACTGACCCCCCACTGTTTTATAATTATTTTTATTCATCTGTGGATGACTTCCTATCATGATTTCTGATATTACCTTCTAGACTTTTTCCTCTTTATGGTTCTAGTGAAATTTTTATGTATAACAATGACCCTGTTTTGGTTTATCAAGAAGCCCAATAGTGTGATCAATACTTAGAATCTTTACATTTGGGAATTTGAAATGCTCTCTGAATTAATCTTCTTTCCTATATATGCTTAGAGATTTTAATGGGATCTTCCAGCTTAAAGTCAAAACTATAGGGCTACTTGGAAAACCTGGGCTGAGTCAACATGGGCAAGTCTGGTGTCCACTGCCTCCAAAACCCTGAGTGACCAATGAAGCACTGTAATTCTTCCTTAGTGACAGGATGTACATGGTGCAATGACTTGCTTTATGCTTTAGGGGGGGTGTACTGGCATTACCAGGCCATTGAATAACTAAACTCGACACCAATGGCAACTTCTTGAATTTTTAGGTTTTATTTCTCACATTCTGGCATGTATCTTTCCAAGGCATCAAGAATACTTACTACTTTGTGCTACTCATTTCTGACTAACATGAGGTAATTACTACAGAGCTACAGTTATGTTCTGTGGAATATCCAGATAATTGAATTCCTTTTGGACTGTGTTATATTAGCAGGAGAGTTAGTAGAACTTCAGGGCAAGACCAGGAATGTATACTATTGTATGTTCTAAGTGAATTAAATTTCTGAGTGTCCCTCCTTGTAAGAGGGACTTGCCAAAATAAAGCATTTGGCAAATTACTAGCTGCATACTAAGTATCAGAGGTTGTGTTGATCTGTTCAAGTAAAGATACTACATTTATCCCAGTAGCTGCAATTGGGCTGTCACCTGGTTAAGTTTATGGTAGTCCATCATGATCTTCCAAATTCATCCGATTTTTTGTAGAGACCAGATTGATGAATGAAAAAGGGATATGATGGGAACCACCAATATAATCTTGACACTAATCTTTGCCATTCTACTTGGGATGCAGAGTTGCTTCTGGTTTTTCATCTTGGTAGAGGAGAGGACAATTTCATGGTGTTCCTCTTGGCTTTTCTTACAATTACATCCCTTACCCAAAAGCCAAGGAATAACATAAGGATTCAGCCAGCTGCTAAACATGTACACTTCGGTTATGCTTTCAGAGTCTGGGAAAATGATCCCAGGGTAGATTCATAGACATTGAACATAATATGAGTTGAACTTGGGTCATGATTCTACTTACCATATAGCCTCCGTATGCTGCCAAGCTAATAGGAGATCTCTGATGCTGGTTTGGACACTAGTATTAGTTTCAGCTCAAATTCTGAATCCAACTACCTTCAAAAACTCTTGCTGTTCCTCTTGCCTCATTATACTAGTACTTGGGTACTCTTATGTAAATTAACTTAGTTTGCTTTGGGGAAGTCTTGAAAACATCATCACATGCACTTGTCATGATGTTGCAGAGTTCTATCCTGCATGATATCTAGGCAGAAGGAGGCGACTATCCTCTAGTTAGGGTATGAGCCACATTTGCGTGCTCAGATGATTTAATGTAACAGAAGGTTCAAGGTTAGAATCTACTTCCAGATACTTTCTTCCCAAGTCTCCGTATCTCAGTAATTCCATATTAGGACCCTGATTTTAGCCTAGGAGACTTGTTAAGGCTCTGAATTAAGACTTCTTTGTAATTCTTTTCCTGAAACAATTGGTCTTAGGTTTGATTTTCTGCCCAGTCTACCCCCTTGGTGCAGATTATAATATTTTCTTTATAAACATTCTGGCTTTCAAATCATGGCCTAAGTTGACTCTTGACTGGGTTGAGCCTGCCCCTTTATTCTTTCAGTACTCATTTAAGTCTGTAGCCTTTTAAATTACCACCATTTATCCCAAATAATAGAGAGATTGCATGAATCAGTGCTTCCCTTTTTAACCGTATCATATCCACTTCACCACAGTAATAATGATACTACTGTGTGCCGATGGTATCATCACCCAGGTTACAAACAGCTGTGGCGGTTTTTTTGCCAATCTGATTAGTGTATTTTCCAGTTTTATAATTCTATCCTGAAGTTCTGATGTTTAGGACAGTTTCTGATACCAGGTATCTTAGGGTTTCCCCAGAAGCTGATTCTAATGCAAGGGTTTGAGTATAATAGTTTATTTGGTAAGTTCAGAAACTACTGATAGGGATTGAGAAAGTGATTCACAGGAGGAAAAGCAGTTGCTAAGGTTCATTTCAAAGTGAGAATACTTAAGCTTAATCTCACAGGGAAATTGTGGGAGAAAAAAACAAAATCAAGATGAGTGGGTCCCAGGCCTTCCTATAAGTAGAATTATAGTATCCTCATCAACTTCCCTATGATACTCAGATATAGTCTGGATGTGAGAGAGGATCCCTGTTAGAGTATTAACTAGTATATTCACATGTTTCTATTCATTATTATCTAAGAATAAAAGTAGATCCCACTGTAATTTCTTCACCATATTAATAAGCACATTTATCACTGCATATTTCTGAATAGGTACATAATACAAAACTTCTCCCCTTAGGACTGTTTGTTTTGTGACAAAATTTTTGCTAAATATATTAGAATGTTCTAAATTATGTTGACAAAATACTTAAAATCAATACTTTTTATAATATCTCTTACATAAATTTAATCTAATCATTGGTGTTCAGCAATTCATAGATACCTTATGTTTGCTTATTCAACATTGTGCGGGTTTGTAGTCACCTAATGTCTGTGTTAAGACAAAATTCGTAAAGTGTATGTGTATGTGGGTATCTGTAATTTATCTAAAATTTAAGGTCTCTTACTTCATAATACGTCTTTTTTAGAGTTAATTCTCTCACTATTCATACAACATGATATAGGTCAGCGAAATTGGATTATGTGGGATAAAAGGCTCAAAGGATAACATTGAACAGATTTGCTGCAATCTCACCACATTTGGCAGCATGGTTAATGAAAGAGCTACTTAAGCCACTCAGATATTGTTTTAAATCGCAGTGACATTACTTAAACTCTGTGCCTCCATTTAGTAACCTGCAAAATTGAAAAGCTTTTGTCTACACCACTAGGTTGTTGTAGGATGAAATGAGATTATATATACTTTTATACTTAACTACCTCTTTACTTATCTTTACCTTCTTTCAACATGTGCTCTTGAGACTATTCTTTTCCTTTCCTGAGTGAGTGAGCAATTTCTGAATGAATGAAATAATGAATGAACAAAAGAACTTTAAAGCATTTAGAGGGAGAACTCCCAGAGATAATATCAAAAGACAACTTTTAGATGGGGAAAAATATTGCAATACATCTGACATTATAAAGATTACTTTCCTTAGTATTCAAAATGCCCATACAAATTGAAAACATAAAAATAAACAAATGAGGAAAATGAGTTAAGCAAAAAGACAATTCACAGAACAGAAAATGTATGTTATCAATAAATAGTATCTTTAAAGGGAAATTAAGTAAAAACTTCTTTTTTTTTTTTAAAGATTTTATGTATTTATTTGAGAGAGAGAATGAGATAGAGAAAGCATGAGAGGGGGGAGGGTCAGAGGGAGAAGCAGACTCCCTGCTGAGCAGGGAGCCCGATGCGGGACTCGATCCTAGGACTCCAGGATCATGACCTGAGCCGAAGGCAGTCGCTTAACCAACTGAGCCACCCAGGTGCCCCAGTAAAAACTTCTAATTGCTCACCAATTACTATTAATTATCCTTCCTAAATATCTATCAAATATATCCTTTTAGTTTTACTCTCACTTCCAGTAACTGCATTCATTTTCCCTTTATCTCTTTCTTGTTGCTGTACTAACCTAATGGTGTTTCTTTACTCTGGGAACAATGGAACACTTATGAAAGAAATTGAAGAAGATGAAATGAAATGGAAAAACATTCCATGATCATGGATTGGAAGAACAAACATTGTTAAAATGTTTATACTCCCCAAAGCAATCTACACATTTAATGCAAACCCTATCAAAATGCCATTAGCATTTTTCACAGAGCTCGAACAAACTATCCTAAAATTTGTATGGAACCACAAAAGACTGCAAATAGCCAAAGCAACCCTGAGAAAGAAAAGCAAAGCTGGAGGCATCACAATTCTGGATTTCAAACTATATTACAAAGTGGTAGTCATCAAGACAGTATGGTACTGGCACAAAAATGGACACATAGATCATTGGAACAGAATAGAAAACCTAGAAATGAACCCACACCTATAGGGTCAACTAATCTTTAAGAAAGCAGGAAAGAATAGGGACGCCTGCATGGCTCCATCAGTTAAGCGCCTGCCTTCAATTTAGGTCATGATCCCAGGGTCCTGGGATTGAGTCCCACGTCAGGCTCCTTGCTCAGTGGGGAGCCTGCTTCTCCCTCTGCCTGCCACTTCCCCATGCTTGTGCTCTCTCTCTCTGACAAATAAATAAAATCTTAAAAAAAAAAAAGGCAAGAATATTCAATGGAAAAAAGACAACGTCTTCAACAAATGGTATTGGGAAAATTGGACAGCCACATGCAGAAGAATGAAACTGGACCACTTACACCATACACAAAAATAAATTCAAAATGGATGAAAGACCTAAATGTGAGACAGGGAACCATCAAAATCCTAGAGGAGAACACAGGCAGCAACCTCTTTGACATGAGCAGTAGCAAACTGCTTACTAGACACAACTCCTGAGGCAAGGGAAAAGCAAAAATGAACTCTTGGGATCTCATTAAGATAATAAAAGCTTCTGGGTAGCAAAGGAAACAACAAAATTAGAGGCAGCCTACAGAATGGGAGAAGATATTTGCAAATGACATATCTGATAAAGGGTTAGTATACAAAATCTGTAAAGAACTTATCAAACTCAACACCCCAAAAATGAATAATCCAGTTAAGAATTGGGCAGTAGACAGGAATGGGCATTTCTCCAAAGAAAACATCCAGATGGCCAACAGACACATGAAAAGATGCTCAACATCACTCATCATCGGGGAAATGCAAATCAAAACCACGATGAGATACCCCCTCACCTCTCAGAATGGCTAACATTAACAACACAAGAAACAACAGGTGTTGGCAAGGATGTGGAGAAAGGGGAAACCTCTTGCACTATTAGTGGGAATACAAAGTGGTGTAGCCATTCTGGAGAATAGTATAGAGGTTCCTCAAAAAGTTAAAAATCGAACTACTCTATGATCCAGCAATTGCAGTACTATTTACCCAAAGGATACAAAAATACAGATTCGAAGGAACACATGCATCCTGATGTTTATAGCAGCATTATCAACAATAGCCAAATTATTGAAAGAGCCCAAATGTCCATTGGCTGATGAATGGATACAGTAGTTGTGGTATAGATATACAAAGGGATATTACTCAGCCATCAAAAAGAATGAGATCTTGCTATTTGCAGTGACGTGGATGGAGCTAGTGTCTTATGCTAAGTGAAATAAGTCAGAGAAAGACAAATACCATATGATTCCTGTAACATGGGGAATTTAAGAAACAAAGGAGATGAACATATGGGAGGAAGGGGAAAAAAAAAGAGAGAGGGAAACAAACCATAAGAGACTTTTAAGGATACAGAACAAACAGGGTTGTTAGAGGGAAGTGGGTGGGAAGATCAGATGGGTGATGGGTATTTAGGAGGGCACTCCTTATGAAGAGCACTGGGTGTTGTATGTAAATGATGAACCACTGAATTCTCCTGAAACCATATGCACTGTATGTTAACTAACCAGAATTTAAATAAAAAGTTGGAAAAAAAAAAAAAAAAAGGTGTTTTTCTAGCCTTCTGACTTGCAACCTAGTTTTTTTTCCTATAAAATTTGATCATCTCATCAACCTACTTTAAACTCACTAATGAGTACTTAGTAAACTTAATGTAAAGTTATTTCTCTGGGATTATTTTTTTTTTACCACATACTCCTACCCCAACTTCCTATCCTTTTTATTTTCTTAAGTTACTCAAACTACCATATGCTGTGCTTCACATAAGTTATATTCTACTCCAGGAATACTTTCCCTACCTTTGCCTACCTAACTTAATTCTCATATCACTTATTCCAGATATGAAGACAGTGACCCCCAACCTTGAGTTATATGTTTTTATTATGTGCTTCTAGATCACCTATCAAAAGTTACTCCATTTAGGTTATTTGTATTATTTCTTATCACTTGCTTCCCTAAAATGTGACTTTTTCAAGTATAGGGGAAGTGTGCAAGCAGTGCCTGAATCATCTTTAGTGTTCTACTATGTTACATTTCCAACATATTGAATGGCATAATAAATAATCTATTATAATTATCAAATAGATAACTGATGAATGTAATCTATATCTGACAAGTAAGCATCATTTTAACTAATGTATATAAAATACCAATTTTAGTGCCCAGGGAATATTTATATAAATATATAAATTATATATCATGCCAAAAAGGAAACCTCAATAAATTAGAGTAGGAAAACATCATATCTGCTATATTTCATGACCAAAATACCATAAAATTATAAATAAAAAGCCAGAAATAATCTAACAATCTAAAATTTTTAAAAACTATGAGAATCTCTTGAGTTAAAGAGGAAATGACAATTGAAATTACAGGTTCTTTGAAAATTAGTTAATTTTAAATTTCAAAAATTATGGACTCTGGCCAAAGCTGTAGTCAGAACAAATTTGTAGCCTTTTTTTTTTTTTTTTTTTTTTTAAAAATAAAAGAAAAAGAAGGAGCATAATTAAAAAATAGCATTTGATTCCAGGAGCTTTAAAAAAAAAAAAAAAAAACTATAAAACAAAGAAAAAAATAAACAAAAAAAACTATAATAAATTTTACAGAGGAAGTTAGAATTAGAAAAAATAAAGTAATAGCTTAATGGGTTGGAAAAATGTGATTTATTAGTACTCTAACATGGATACTTAAAAATAAGACTAGAAAAAATTTTGACATTTTTAATTTATTCTAAAGGAAACAAAATACTTAAGGATGAAATGGAATATAATCACAGGTAGAGATTAGAATTAAGAGAATGGTGTTTTCAATTTCATGAAATTTGTGTCCATTTCTATATTAATAAAGTTTTGAAAATTTAGATTAAATATATCATTTCATTGGACACTTTTTATTATAAAAAACTAATAGGCTTTGAAGGAGGGCTATAAGATCCAAGATACTGGGAAGGTACTAGAATCAGATAATGTTTATGTTGAATCTCTTGTTTTACCTTTTCTTTCTATGTTGGATATAGCATGGGAAAAAAACAAAATGGTTCTAAATAATCAAATTAACACAAGCCATAGCATGGAGGATATACTCAAACTGTCCCTGTCAGTACCCAACAATTAGATCTCTCTATGTAGATTCAAAAAGGTTTGTTATACATTGGACAATCTCATATTTTCAGTATAAGGTATATGTGGTCTTACAACTAGAACAATTAAATATATAGCCCAACATTTCTAAAAGTGAAAAATTGAGAGTACACCTCCTATGAGATCAGAAGGAAAAAATTTAAAGTGCTAGATACTACAGGGCTTCCTAGGAAGTATGTTAGTAGATGTAAAGAGAAATTACAAGGCCTTGCTTCCATAAAGACATATCTATATAAAAATTTTTCCTAAAAATAAAAATAAAAATTTTTCCTAAGGGGAAAGTAGAACTAAACAAGTAAATAAAATTTGAAGTGTGACCACACTTGCTAGTATTTGTGTTATGATTATTGAATGCAGAGAGATGACTGCAGACTCTGGAAAGCAAAAGGGCTGAATCTGTACTCATCCTTAAGTGATTTCTTTTTCTCTTCTCTGAGAGACACAACAGAAATAGCGGACCGCAGTCATTAAGTTTCTGATTTAAAAAGGAACCCAGTGGGCAGACCTTCCCTTCATGTTTCCAAGGCCAAGGGCAAGAGCACAGATGGAACGTCCTGGACTCCCACCATTATTTTCCCACCTCCTACCTCCAACATCACTCACCAGTCCTACTAAAGGTCCCATAAGTAGGCTCAGGGCTGTTGAGGCAGGGAATATCTGGACTCACGTATACAGAATGTGGTCCAGAAGAGACACAGGAGTGAGGACACACTGACTCCATAGATTTTTTTATCCCAAAAGTGGGTGTGCAGCTGTGGGCCAGAGGTAGTCTCTATAAATTATTAAAAAAAAAAAAAAAAATTCAGGGTGTTTTGGGAGATAATGCAGGAAAATATAAATCATATTTTATATGTAAATTTTGACCAGTATGTTAGAGAGGGCTTTCCAAGGAAGTTCCTATTACTCTAAAACTGAATGGATATAGATATTAGGCATAAGAAGGTGGATTAAAGAGAATTCTAGAAAGATTGAGTTTATGGGCAATACTTTAAGATATATCACTTTTACCTCAATAAAGTTCTAAAAATAAATAATATTTTATGATAGATTAGTATAAAAGGTGAGGGAAAGGAAGTTTAAAGAATAAAGCCCTGATCACTGGCTAGAACCTGAAGGAATCCAAATGCTATCAAACTTAGATATACAGAAGCACATTTTGGATGGAGAGAGATCATGAATTTGCATTTACAGATACTATGTTTCAGATCCCTGTGAGATATGCAAGTGGATAGGGCTCAGGGAAGAGGTCAAGTTCAAAGATATTTGAGAGTTACCAGAATTGGAATCCAAAGCCATGAGGAGAACATCTAGGGAGAGATTAGAAAATAATAAAAACAACCAAAAAGAGACCCGAGGACTGAATCCTGAGTTATTCTAACATTCAGAGGACAGATAGAAGAGAAGGAGCTAGCGAAGGAGACTGGAAAAAAAGTAAAGTAAGAGAATTTGAAATAATAGAAGTAGAGTTTAGAGTCTGAATGTTGAAAAAGAGAGGAGTTAGGAGAGACTGCGAAACTTGAATGCTGCCAATAAATCAAAATATAAGGACAGAAAAGTGTCCATTAGATATGTCAACCTTGAGTTGACCCAAGTGGGAAGAGTGTAGAGGTAAGGAAAGAGTTCTGAAGTGAATAATAGATTAGTAGGCAAAGCCAGTACTGTTTGAGGACTTGGATTTGAATGTGTTGGGGTAATATGCATTATTGACTAAATATTCCAGCTTTCCTCTACCAAACCCCTCCTCGCTGAGCTCATCCCATAGACATCAGGCATGGCCATGTGATATGCTTTGTCTAATGAAATCTGAGTGGAAGTGAGCTATACTATTTCCAAACAAAACCACTAATAGTCATTAGTTGGCTCCACCATGGCTCCTTTGCCCTGCCACTAACTTGGCATGTATGCACTGGGGCTGTTTTTTGTTGTTGTTGTTTTGTTTTTGTTTGTTTGTTTGTTTTTAAAGATTATTTATTTGAAAGAGAGAGAGAGAGAGCACAAGCAGGGGGAGCGGCAAGCAGAGGGAGAGGTCGAAGCAGGCTCCCCGCTGAGCAGGGAGCCCAACGTGGGGCTTGATCCCAGGATCCTGGGATCCTGACCTGAGCTGAAGGCAAGCACTTAACCAGGCGCCCCCAAGCTCTGCTTGTTATATAATTTCATTATATGTAAATTTAAGTATGTGTAAATTAGTCTAAGTAGCAACTTATTTTTAAGACAAGCATAGATTTTCTCATTTCTGTATTTCCCATTCATATGTGACATATTACTGCTTATCACTAAAGCATTATGATTACTGAAGCCTAATTGTGTTTTACAGTAAGAAAATTGACTGGAGATTTATACTTCTTGATAACTTGTTTCTTCTTTAAAGCAATCATATATTTTCCATTGGAAGCATTTTTTTAAATACTACATTTTATTCAAAAGTGCTAGAATAGTAACTTCCTAAAAACATTCATATATAACCTGCTTTCTTTGATTTAAAGTACAGTATTTCCAAAAATGTGACTCTATAAAGCTGACACATCTCAGTGTTCCAGTTTTCTTCCCCATCAGTGACTTTCCTATCATACTCACTCAGTTACCAAGTTCTTTTTTTTTTAATAATGTAGTCAGTAGTGCAAGCTTAACCACTTATTAGAAAATCAAGCTATGTTCTTTGCACTTCATACATCATCAACAGCAATAAAAATCCTGAGATCAGGATGTTTCTGGCAGCATTTTGACACTGCATAGGTGGAAAAAAATCTAACTTGCTTTTCAGAAGTTCACAGCTCAGCATTGATGATAATAGTGCAATTGTTTTTTCTTCTGTGAAATAAGCAGACCTGATTTTTGTGGCTTCCCAGGCTGCATGCATGAGCAGTGAAAGAGTGTTATTTGAAGTCTGACAGGAAACTTCTCTGATCACAGTCCTACTTCTCAAGTTAAAGAATTTCTTCAAGATCACAGAACTTGTAATGCTATTGGTGATAATGGAGAAATTTTATTTATAAAAATTGACTAGTCTGTGCAGGCTTAATTTCACTTCTTTCATTTTATTTGATAAGTAGGACAAAGTTTTCTGTCCCCCTTGCCCACTGCATTTCTTTTTCTTCTCACTGCTGGTTGAAAAACCTGTTTTGTTGTTGTTGTTTAGAATAATCATATTAAAATCTGTTCACATTAGCAAAAAATATTTTGAGAGGTAGCTTCAAGAGGGTCTTCATGGTTTCCACTTCCCACATCATCCCAAGGATAGCGTCAGGGCATGGGTTATAGGATAAAAATGAGGAGGGTTAGAAGGATAGAAAACAATAGGAGAACAAAGAGGAGGAAACTAGGCAGAAGCTAAGAGATACTTGGAGACTTGCTTTGAAGCTGTACAGATTAAAAGGTAATCCAAAAGGAAATAATGTTTTGCCTAAATCTATGGAATTAATATATGTTGATAACCAACAAATAATAAAACAGTTTGCTAAACACTTAGTTTGATTTAGGTAATGGACAATGTCTGTATAATGGAAGGGTTGCATATGCAAGAAAGTCAGATGCCCCGAGTGATAAAAACAAAATTAAATACAGATTATATTATGCTTATATGATGTCTGGTTCTTCTGCTTTAGACATTCACAATCTGGGACAGTTTCCCTGACACAAATAAACAGATATGCAGGAATAGAATGAAATGGCAGTATATATTCATGCCTCAAAAATCAGATTAGAAATTGAATGAAAATATAGGTCATAATTATGTGGATCCTTAGAGATCTCTGAATACCTCTAAATATCTTTGTGAAGAAGAACTATGATCTTGAAGAAAAGAATATATAGTTTGTTTTATTAAGCTAGGAAAGCATACCATCCTCAGAGGATTTTTTTTAGAAATAAATGATATGTATGTATAGTGCCTACTGGAATACATCATACAAAGAAAGTGCTTTAAAAAGGGAGTTATTTTTATTATTTCTTTATAAAAACAAGATGTGAAGAGTGTTGAGTTTTTTAATATGCATTACCGTGCTGTGATCCTATGAATGATGTGTGGTGACTAACAGATATTTCAAAATAATTAGGATTAATATGATTGAGTTGGGGAAATAGTATTTCCCTGGGAATATTCTATGGAGTTTTAGATGGCAGTCAAATACAGTAGTGCAGGTTGTGCACTGTGTAGAGCTACCCATTTGAAGAGAGTGAGAAAGGGCTGAAATCTAGCATCTGTGCTGTGTATGAGCTGAGCTTTCCCAAGAGGAGTGCATTTTTAAAGTATTCATCAAGTTGCTTTGAAGGCTAACAGTGCTAATCTTTATGACGATATTAAAAAAAAAAAATTATCTGGACTTTTCAAGTTAAGGCAAAATCTTCTCCTGACATGAATCAGAATCAAGAGAATCTTAGATTTGAGTTTAGATGGAAAAAAATATATAAATATAAAACTTTTAGGTGTTTATTTTACACAATTCTTTTTTTCCAGAATGCTAACATTCGGAATGAAGTTTTTTTTATTTGCCATATATGAAGTGACAGAAACAAAACCATATAGGCAGCTTATTTTAATTTGTTCTGTGAGGGCACTGGGTAACATTTTTGGAGTATGTCAGGATATGAAGGTCTAATGGGTTGGTCAGCTAATACTTTTCTCACCTACTTTACTTTTTAAGAAATTTTTTAATGTAATTTCTACCTCCAATGTGGGGCTTAAACTCATTAGGACCCCAAGATCAATAGTTGCATGTTCCACTGACTGAGCCAGCCAATGCCCCTCAAGAAACTCTTTTTTTTAAGATTTTTTTTTTTTTTAATTTTATTTGTCAGAGAAAGACAGCACAAGTAAGGGGGAGCATCAGGCAGAAGGAGAAGCAGGCTCCCCGCTGAGCAAGGAGCCTGACTTGGGGCTCGATCCCAGAGTCCTGGGATCATGACCTGAGCCAAAGGCAGACACTTAACTGACTGAGCCACCCAGGCGTCCCAAGAAACTCTTTTTTTTTTTTTTTTTTTTAAGATTTTATTTATTTATTTGACAGAGAGAGACACAGTGAGAGAGGGAACACAGGCAGGGGGAGTGGGAGAGGGAGAAGCAGGCCTCCCGCCGAGCAGGGAGCCCGATGCGGGGCTCGATCCCAGGACCCTGAGATCATGACCTGAGCCGAAGGCAGACGCCCAACGACTGAGCCACCCAGGCGCCCCCCCAAGAAACTCTTAATGAGCAATAATTGTGTTCAGAAAACAATGCCAATATCATTACAATTATGAGACCACACAAATACGGGATCGAAAACTCTAGCTGGGAAGAGCCTTCCACATTATGATCATCCTGTACTTGCATATGAAGGACTTATTTTTCACCCTTGCTTATATAGCAGGGTCTGTTGTGACTCTTAGTAACTAAAGTAGCAGCTTTTCCTGCTTACTATATACTGATGTGTCACATCTTCCTCCACTTTCCCTTATGACATTTTATTTCTTGGGTTGAGTGAATTACACTTCAAATAATCTCACACATGTGTACATCTTGGTCTTTTACCCACTGATACTTTCTCCCAGTATTTGGCTTCTTTTTGCTGAACGTGGAAAATCCTTTCTCTAGCCTACAAAAGTTATTGATATGTCCTCAACTTTCTCTAGTTAAACAAGCTTTTTCTAACAAATATCCTTGAAATACCATTAAAATGTCTGTTGTTACATAGCTTAATCCCTAATCTTAAAACAGTGTTATTTTCTATAATGAGCTAAGCAGGTTTTTGTGAATTAGCCTTGTAACTTATTCTCATTTTCTTTTTGATTAGTGTATGTATGTGGGTTGGAAACTGCCTGTAGAGATGTTGGTTTCAAAAAGTTTGGGCAAACCCTATGATAAAAAAAAAAAAAAATCTAAGTGAAACTCCTAAATATGAAAAGATATCTTCTACTTTATGTGGAGAGGTAGTGAAAGAAAAAACAAACAAACAAAAGCTCTGGAACTAAACCCATCAATTATCCACATTCCTGTTTCTACTTTATGCATTTTATAATTTGGATGTGAAAAGCCTAAGATAATAAAGTCCCAAGAGTAGAGAAATATTTTGGTAACAGAATTCAGATCTTAATCTGACTCACCTCAGTGAGTCTCATTACAGTAAAATTCTGGCATTTTCATGGTTTCACATTTGTGATAATTTTTTATGTGTCACATTGACTGGGCTAAGTGTTGCCTAAATTAAACATAATTTCTAGGTGTTTCTGTGAGGGTGTTTCCAAATGAAGTTAACATTAGAATCAGTGGACTCAGTAAACTAGGCTGTCCTCCCCCATATAGATGGTATCATCCAATCTGTTGAGAGCCTGAATAGAACAAAAAGATGGAAAAAGGAGGAATTCAGTCCTTTTGCTTCCTGCCAGCCTGCTTGAGCTGGGACATCAGTCTTCTCCTGCCTTTGAACTGGGATTTACACCATCAGCTCCCCTAGTTCTCAAGAGTTCAGACTTAGCTTGGGATTATACTACTCTTTCCTGTGTTTCCAGCTTGCAGAAGGCAGATTGTGGGACTTCTCAGCCTTCATAATCACCTAAGCTGATCCCTCATAATAGATATCTTCATATAAATGCATCCTACTAGCTCTGTTTCTCTGGAGAAGTGTGGCTAATGCAATATCCTAACTCCTTTCTCACTTTGGTCTCCTTTTTAAGTTAAAGGAGACACCTATTTTCTCTCTCAACTACCTGGAAGGAAAATTGTCATGGTACCCAGGTCTAGCACATTAGACAGTTACTTTTGAACCTTGAATTTTGGGGGAATGATTCAAAGGAACAAGCAAGTTTCTGATGACTTTGCAGAGGCTGTGGGAGAGAAGAGAGCACATGGGTGTGGCCACAGTTATCCAGTGCTGATGGCAGCATCTGGGCAAAACCTATTTGTTCTCTATCAGTTTCTGCCTGAGTCTCTGTGAGTTTGCCAGTATTCCTCTGTATCCCTCAAAGCTCCTCAAATTCCTTCCAGTAAATAACCTTGTAATGAAATATTTTATTGCTAGAGTTCATCTTGTTTCCATTGTTACAATAAAAACCTTGACTGAATAGTCATTTCTCATAAAATTCTAAACGTGGATGGACAGTGTTCAACTTAATGATGGCAACCTAAGTCCCAGATTTGTCACTGAAATTTTTGGTCTTGATCTCAGAATCAAATAATAATTACCCTTCCATTCCAGGAAGAATAAGTATAATTTTGAAATGCTGTCAGTATCACAACATCCTAATGTCGTTTTGGTAAAACCATAAAGAAATAGACATTAATGGATAATGTTCCATTCTGTCTACTTCAAACAAGTTTTCATGAACACTTACTCAGCTTTTGCCCTGGGTTTAAAAATGACAAAGCAAGTATAATACTTTTTCTCACAAAGTTTAGAGACTGGAATAGACTTATACTATAATACTCATAATAAAATGTAAAAAGAGTTGTAATTGAGATATTGTATAGCTTTTAGTGAGGGCATGAAGTTCAGGGAAAGTGTAAAAGGAAGAGAAATATTTTCTTCTGTCTAAACTAGAGGCAGTGAAGGATGCTGGAAGAGGTGATAATAGCCTCCACACAAAGAGTCTGAAGGCAGAAGTAGTGAGATTATGGAGCAGAAATAAAAGGATAAAAATTTAAGAGTCTGCATCTGTATTTTTATAGCTTGTATCTGTTATGGTAAAACCAGCTTGTTCAGTATCTGTCAAAGCTACATAAAACAGACCCAGGTGAGGGCAGTCCTGGATTGGGTATGCAGGCAGCAGGTCTAAAGGAGACCCAAAAAAACAAAAAAGGGCCACCAGCACTACACTGAATAGTTTCTCAATAGTGTCTCAGCTTCCGTGACATTTTTTCTACTCCCCATCAAAATCTTTTCTGTAGTGCGGTACTCTTGAATGGACGAGCCTTGCTCCTTAGTTAGCACACACAGAAGCAGCCGGGTGTAGCTCAGGGTGACAGCCAGGCTTCCTGCTGTTTCACCAGGCTGATGATGAGCACGAGCGCCTTTTTTATTTGTTTGTTTGTTTACTGGAGACTGTGCTGACTGCCAGAGACATTTTAGAGATAAAAATTGAAGCAGAAGGATATTAGCTCATGAATTTATAAAATGGATTGTCAAGTTTCTAAAAGTGTGATCACACTCATACTTTCTTGAGATTTTATTCACCTTTCCTTTCATGTCCAATAATGTTTGCTTTTTTTTTTTTTTTTTG